>NW_028261388.1:44432387-44764262 GCF_051295495.1 Thamnophis sirtalis | reverse complement strand
TCAAATGCAAAAAGCCGCACTGCTTGGATCTGCACGCATATTACGAAAATACGTTACGACGTCCTAGGCCCCTGGGTGGGGCCCGACTAGTAACCAATGCCAAATCCGGCGAAACAACTGGCTGCTGTGATACAATTGTATAATAATAATAATAATAATAATAATAATAATAATAATAATAATAATAATAACAACCCTGAATTTTCCAGGGTGATTCACTTTCACCTCTTCTCTTCATCATTGCGATGATCCCACTATCAGTAATCTTTAAAAAAAATGAAATTAGGCTACCAAACAGCCAAAGAAGCTGAAAAAATTTCTCATTTATTATATATGGATGATTTGAAACTCTATAGAAAGTCAGAAATAGAAATCCAATCACTGACAAACACAGTCCGAGTATTCAACACCGATATTTCAATGCAGTTTGGCCTGGAAAAATGTGCCACTGTATCCATAAAAAGGGGTAAAATCACTACATGTGAGGGAATTGAAATGCCCAATGGCCTACTTATAAAATGCAATGAAAATGAAGCCTACAAATATTTAGGCATTCTGCAGTTGGATAACATCAAGCATGGAGAAGTAAAAACTATTGTCAGGGGAGAGTACACCAACAGAGTTAGAAAAATTTTGAAATCTAAATTGAATGGTGGAAATACATTCAAGGCCATAAATACCTGGGCAATACCAGTTATAAGATACACAGCTGGTATAGTTAACTGGACACAAGCTGATTTGGACATTTTGGATTGAAAAACCAGGAAACTAATGACAATGCACTACAGTTTACATCCACATGGTGATACTGATAGATTATACCTGCCCTGAAAATCAGGTGGCAGAGGATTATTAAAAGTGAAGCAAACAGTTGAAGAAGAAAAACATGCACTGGCTGATTATTTAAAAGAAAGTCAAGAACATCTATTCATCAAAGTAAAGAACAAAAATCTATTGAAGGTCCAACAGACGAAACAAGAATACAGAAAAGATGTGATAAAATCAAGAATGGAGAGTTGGCAGAACAAAGTATGACCAATTTCTGGGAAAAATAAAAGATAAAGTGGACAATGAAAAAACTTGTTTATGGTTAACAGCAAGTACATTAAAGAAAGAAACAGTCACTAATCCTGGCTGCGCAAGAACAAGCTATCCGCACAAATGCCATTAAGGCCAAAATCGAAAAATCCTCTGATGATGCCAAATGCAGACTTTGAAAAGAAGCTGATGAAACTGTTGATCACATACTCAGCTGCTGTAAAAAAATCGCTCAGACTGATTATAAATTGGGGCACAATTCAGTAGCACAAATGATCCATTGGAATTTGTGCAAAAATTATAATATTAAAACAGCAACAAACTGGTGGGAACATAAGCCTGAAAAAGTCACAAAAAACCAGATGGTCAAGATCTTGTGGGATTTTCGCATACAAATACTGGCGCATAATACACCAGACATGAGAAAAACAAGGTTACAATCATAGACATCGCAATACCAGGTGATACAGGATCAACGAGAAGGAATATGAAAAAATCACGAAATACCAGGACTTAAAAATCAACATTTTTCTCCCTCCCCAGGCTCCAGAGGCTTCCCTAGATCTTGGGGAGGGCAAAAACAGCCTTCCCCTCCCCCCAGAAGCCATCCGGAGGCCAAAAATGCCCTCCCAGAGTTTCCATATGAGCCCTGTACTTACCTGGCATTGCATGGAGATTCCTGGGAAGGCAAGGATAGTGTAGGTGGGCCAGCAAAAATCAGCTGGCCAGCACACTCATGCATGCTGGAGCTGAGCTAGGGCAATGGCTCACATGCCCACAGATATGGCTCCACATGCCAACTGTGGCACACATGCCATAGGTTCGCCATTACGGCTATAGATCATTCCCACATGCAATAACAATTTGTAAAAGAAAACATACTGGTAGATGTATTTTTATCATGTGTATGTTGCTTTATAAACACATGACTTTTAAAAAGTGCCCTTAAACTTTGCTTAATTTTAAAAAAAAGCTTTATGAATCAAGTTGGCTTGAAAAATGAATATTAGCAATATGTTTCATGACTGATATCAGCTCCTCTTTGTTCTAACTGTGATTCAATAAGAAATTTTCATTTCACAAGTGGAAGAACTTTGTATACTACTTTATGCTTTTTCTCAAGTCTTGTTGAAGTAATTTTTAATCTCTGGCTGATTGGTTGTTTTTTATTTTTTAGATGAGCAAGACCAGGAAACAGAACCAATGCCACAGATGTTAAAACCTAACCTCAGCCCTAACAAACTACAGTTAAATGACTGTCCAAGAGATTCTGGTTGCTATATCTCACCAGAAATGTCAGACAATAGTAAAGAAGATCTGGATGCAGAAAATCTGTCTGACATCATCCAGAAAATTTCTATCGCTGAATCAGATTGAAACTTGATTACATTTCCAGCTTATTATTACTTATTTGAAAGTTTCAAGAAATGCACTGAAATGATTTGTTTGTACAAGTATACAATAATCATAGTATACATTATTAATTTTGAGACTATTTCATTTTACCTTTTTATCAGATTTTGCAAACAAATAATATAAATGTCCTATATTATTATTTGCAACTTTCTTAAAATATATTAATTGGATTTTATACGGAATTCATATAAAATTATATTTCTACAATATGAGTAACATTATTTTACAATTGTTTATATAAAAAATTAAATATTTAAATATTGTAAAAATGTATATAATTATTATCTAATTTGAAAAAAAACTATATAGCCATCCTTTTAATGTAATGCTATATTTCTATACGGTACTTTTTCCAAATACAATTAACATGTAACAAGCTATTTTTTTCATAGAAATATTGCTATGCCTATTTTAATTAATCCACTGTGAAGAATGATGTATAATCAGTTAAAACAGTTTATATTGCTTTAAGGTAAATGAATATATATCTATATAAATTACATTATTTATGACATTAAATTCTGGATCCTGATACTTTGTCCATATGTTTATTTTTCCCCATATATTTTTCATTATTTTTCATTTTTCATACAATGTAGAAGATTAATTATTAGCAGCAAGTAATTTTCTTTTCTCAATTTTTTTCAATGTGTGTGATATACAAATAGACATTTAGATATATATATATATTTATTATCAAGAATTTTTTTGAAAAAGTTTGTATTATTGTCCATTTCTTTGTAATGTCATATCAGCTTTATTTTACAATGATATATAAATATTCTCCTGCAAAATAAATTAAGTATGTGCCATGAAGTCAGTGTCAACACTTTAGTGACCATACAGATAGACTTCTCTAGAATCATCTGTCTACATCTGTCTGCTCAGCATCTGATCCTGGACATTCTCTTTTACCTTTCCCAGCAATATTTATTTCTGGATCATTGCATAATGTGTCTAAAGCAAGGGTGTCAAACTCACATCATCACAGTGGCGTCACACGATGTATCAGGACTTTTCCCCCTTCACTAAGCCACGTGTGGGTGTGGCCAGCATGTGACGTATCTGGCATATGGGCTGGGAGTTTGACAGCCCTGGTCTAAAGTATGACAAAGTGAGTCTAGCTATTTATACTTTAATTGGGAACAGAATATTGCTTTGTTGTTTGATCAATATGTTTTTTTTATTTCTTGATAATATGTAGTATTTTCAAGAGTTTCCACAACACCATAGTTCAGAATAAAATAATATCACTAAATTGTAATTTCCCCCCCCCCCCCAAAGGACACTATAAAATAGCCTAGCTTTTCCTGCTGGGAAATCTGTTTAAGTTCTGTAATCATAGAACTTTAAAAAGCAGGTCATCTAATTTGGTTAATGAATTTGCCTAAAGTTCTTTGAATCTAGTTTGTCTCAATTTTTTTTCAAAAATTGAACTATATTAATACTTACAGCCAAGGAGATCTGCATTAGGATCAAATGCAGATGCTGGCCACACCATAATCAAATCCAACAGAGCTGATATGACTAACCCTATTGACATAATTGCAATGTTCAAACACACATAAATTATAAATAGCTCTGCAAATAATATTTTCCATTTTTTTTTCATTTTATTAAAGCTTATAGGCCGCCCTTTTCCCTAAGGGGACTCAGGGTGGCTTACAAATCATGGGAAGGGGAGTGCAAGACAAAAAAAACATAAAACTGTGCGTGAATAATAAAAAAAAATAACAATAAAACACAACTTTCATTCAACATTCGGGTGGGGCGGATTAGAATCTTATCCCCAGGCCTGACGGGATAGCCAGATTTTAAGGGCTGTGTGGAAGGTCTGGACGGTGGTGAGGGTACGAATCTCCACGGGGAGATCGTTCCAAAGGATCGGAGCTGCTACTGAGAAGGCTCTCCTCCGCGTAGTCGCCAGTCGGCACTGACTGGCGGATGGAACTCGGAGGAGGCCTAATCTGTGCGATCTGATAGGTCGAAGGGAGGTAATCGGCAGGAGGCGGTCTCTCAAGTACGCAGATCCACTACCATGGAGAGATTTATGGATGGTAAGTAGCACCTTGAAGCGCACCCGGAGATCAACAGGTAGCCAGCGCAGCTCGCGGAGGATAGGTGTTATGTGGGCGAACCGTGGTGCACCCACAATCACTCGCGCGGCCGCATTCTGGACTAGCTGAAGTCGCCGGATGCTCTTCAAGGGCAGCCCCATGTAGAGCACATTGCAGTATTCCAGCCTAGAGATCACAAGGGCTCGAGTGACTGTTGTGAGGGCCTCCCGGTTCAGGTAGGGTCGCAACTGGCGAACCAGGCGAACCTGGGCGAATGCCCCCCTGGTCACAGCCGATAAGTGATGGTCAAAAGTCAGCTGTGGGTCCAGGAGGACTCCCAAGTTGCGAACCCTATCTGAGGGGTGTAAAATTTGACCCCCCAGCCTGAGCGATGGAACACTGGCCAAATTATTGGGAGGGAAACACAACAGCCACTCGGTCTTGTCCGGGTTGAGTACCAGTTTGTTAGTACTCATCCAGTTCTTAACGGCCTCAAGGCCCTGGTTCATCACGTCCACCGCTTCATTGAGTTGGCACGGGGCGGACAGATACAACTGTGTGTTGTCCGCGTATTGGTGGTATTTTATCCCGTGCCTCCGAATGATCTCGCCCAGCGGTTTCATGTAGATGTTAAATAGTAGGGGGGATAAGACCGAACCCTGCGGCACCCCATATGTTAGGGGCCTCGGGGACGATCTCTGCCCCCCCACTAACACCGACTGCGACCTGTCTGAGAGGTAGGAGGAGAACCACCGTAAGACAGTGCCTCCCACCCCCACCTCCCGCAGTCGTCGCATGGTCGATGGTATCGAAAGCCGCCGAGAGGTCAAGGAGAACTAGGATGGAGGCATGGCCTCCATCCCTGGCTCTCCAGAGATCATCGGTCAATGCGACCAAAGCAGTTTCTGTGCTGTAACCAGGTCTGAAGCCAGACAGGAAGGGGTCAAGATAGCTAGCTTCCTCCAAGGACCGTTGGAGCTGGAAGGCCACCACCTTCTCAACAACCTTCCCAACAAAGGGGAGGTTGGAGACTGGACGGTAATTGTTAAAAACGGCTGGATCCAAAGATGGTTTCTTCAGGAGGGGTCTCACCACCGCCGCTTTAAGTGCGGTGGGGAAGTGCCCCTCCCGAAGGGAGGCGGTAACGACCGCCTGGATCCAGCCTCGTGTCACCTCACTGCTGTTGGCAACCAGCCAGGAGGGACACGGGTCCAGTATATAGGTGGAGGTACTCACAGCTCGTATGGCCTTGTCCACATCCCCAGAGGCAACATCCTGAAACTCAACCCAGAGATGGTCTGCCAAGTTATCCCCCTGTGTCTCGGCTGGATCTGCAAAGGTGGAGTCCAAGTCCGACCGAAACCGAGCAACTTTGTCCGCTAAGAACTGGACATATTCCTCAGCCTTACCCTGCAGGGGGTCCCCCATATCCCTCCTATTTAGGAGGGAGCGGGTTATCCTAAACAGGGCGGCTGGGCGGGACTCATCGGACGCAACCAAGGTGGCAATATATGTTCTTTTTACCGTCCTCAATGCCCTAATCTATTCCTTGGTGCATGCTGTCAAAAGTGCTCTGTTCGATTCGGACTTATCGGACCTCCACAGGTGCTCCAGGCGTCTCCTCCGGCGCTTCTTCTCCCGGAGTTCCTCGGTAAACCAAGGGGGCCTCCGGGATCCGCCGATCCGGAGGGGCCGTAGTGGCGCAATCCGGTCGAGGGACTCCGATGCCGCCGAGTGCCAGGCAGCAACCAGAGTCTCCGCCGAACTGTGGGCGAGAGTATCAGGAATAACCCCAAGCTCCGTCTGGATTTGAAATGAACAATAAAGCATACTTTTAGTATTGTTAAGTCAAGAGGGTGTGGAGAAAGACAGTTTTTTTTTTGCTCTCCGTTCACTTTCTGACCTTACTTGTTGAGTTGGGTTTACCTGACAGTATGTTCTGTTTAACTTCAGTTCTGTTAAAAATCCATAGTTTAGGTGAAGGATGGTCTCACTAACTTATGTCTTTATTTTAGTTTGCATAAATTGCAGTATTTTGGAGAAAGGGGAGTGTCTATAAAATTCCTGTTTAAAATTTTAGGGAAAGTGATTGGAAATATCATTTCTGCCTGAAAATTGTTACTAACAAACTTAAAAATATTGAGATGATATACAAAGTGTGACCTATTGTTCTTAAAAGCAGAATAAAAGGAAGCTGTTCTTGTTTTCATAAAAAAAAATCTTGCTAATTATATGATTTCACTGTAAACCACCCAGACATAACTTAGGTGAGATGTGCCATCGAGAGATTAAATTTACTTATAATTTGCTCTTACTATTGCACTCATGGATTAAACCACAACTATAGAAATGTAACAAAAGAGTTCATTGGTGACTAAGTCAGACAAATAGCAGTCTGATTAGGATTTATGTTCAACTTGTACAACAGTTGAGTCATACCTCTTACCCACATAGAATTAGACATGCCACTGTCAGTTTTTACTTATTTTTACTAGAGAAGAAAATAATACAAACTAAATAATCCAAATCTAAAGTTTTCAATAGTTAAATGTTTTAATATGAGTTCTGCATTTATTTTATCTGATGTCAAAGGCTACAAAAAAATTGGAATGGAACACTAAACTAGCCAGAACTGGGGGGCGGGAGGGACAAAATGTGATTTTATTTTAATTAAACTGAGCTAGAGTTATATTTGGTTAATATACACCTGTGTTTGGGATCCTATGGCACCTATTCCAGGGATGGCACAGAGTCCTGCCTCTGGCCATATGCAATGTCGCTAGCAGTTCTTCTGGGTTCTGGCACGCACATGCACAATGGCCAGCTGGTCTTGCATGTGCATGCACACTGGAACTCGGAAAAGCAGCTGGCTGGCACGCACATGCACACTGGGCAGCTGCTGTTTCAGTTTCCAGCACTCTCCCATGTGCAAAGACCAGCTGGCCAGCATGCATGCATATGCCAGAACCTGAAAAAGCAGCTGCTCTTCTGGTTTGTGGCACGCACATACACGTGCATGAGTTCTGGTTTCAGCACTCAGTGCCGAAAAGGTTCACCAACTCTGATATATACTATTATATAGCATAACTAGTGAATTTAATAATCCTTCTCTTTTTGTCACATCCAAATTCTAATTCAATGCCAATTATTTGAGAAGCTAAGAAGTGGATGTTAAATTTCCAGGAAAGTGTAATGCCAAGAGCTCAATATGATCAGATTTCAGATATACAAAATTTATTGCAATTATCATAAGCAATTTAATAAATAAATGGCAACAGCATTTGCAGCATTTGTTTTATTAGGGAAGGAGTAAAAATGATTTAGAAATAAGGCCCATCTTATGCAAAGTTCTCAAATTTGTACACTGCATGCAACCTTCCAAATCTTCTACATCTTGTATGCAACAACACCCTAAGACCGGGATGGCAAACCTATGGCATGCATGCCACGGGTGGCACATGGAGCCATTTGTCAGGGCACGTGAGGCATTGCCCTGTCAGCTGGCCAGCATGCATGCGCGCACTGGCTAGCTGACTTCAGCCTTTTTTAGCCCTCTCCAGGCTCCAGAGGCTTTATAGGAGCCTGAAGCCTCCGGAGAGCAAAAAAACCCGGGCATACAAGCAAACTGGAAGTTCGGGAACGGACTTCCAGTTTGCTCATAGGGCTGTTTTTAGTCCTCCAGAGCCTTCAGGGACCTTCAGGAGGCTTCCCTGGAGGCTCTGGAGTGCAAAAAAATGGCCCAAGGGCAAACTGGAAGTTCAGGAATGTACCTCCGGTTTGCTCATAGGGCTAGTTTTAGTCCTCTGGAGCCTTCAGGGGCCTTCTGTAGGCTTCCTTGAAGGCTCTGGAGGGCAAAGAATGACCCTACGAGCAAACCGGAAGTCACTTCTGGTTTGGTCATAGGGCCATTTTTAGTCCTCCAGAGCCTTCAGCGACCTTCCAGAGGCTTCCCCGAAGGCTCCAGAGGGCTAAAACCAGCCCATTCCTGAACTTTGCCCATAGGACCACTTTTTTGCACTCCAGAGACTTCAGGGAAACTCCTAAAGCCTCCGGAGGGCCTCTGGAGGGGGAGGGGAGGCTGTTTTCGCCCTCCCCAGGCTCCTATAAAGCCTCTGGAGCCTGGAGAGGGCGAAAGCATGCAAAATGGTGGGGTCACGCATTGCATTATGAGTGTGACACGCCCACGTGACCCCCGCCTGCACTTCCCCACCTTTTGGCATGTGAGCCAAAAAAGGTTCGCCATCACTGCCCTAGGAAATATGGTACAGAATCAGGTAGACTTGGAGAGGAAATATTTTGTCTTAGAATATGATTGCAGCCTTCTTCCTTTAACCTTGGTTGATCCCATTCCAAAAGCACTGGTTATTTTTATAGAGGAACGGGCAAAAAAGATTTGTGGTTATCAATCTGTTCAAAAGAGCCTCTTTAGGAATGAGATATATGTAGGAAGGGTAGTACAGGATGATAAAGCATCTTTTGGAAACAAACTATACACCTTCCCTAAATAGCTGATGAAAAAAGGGTATGAAATATCAAAGTGGAAGTGCAGAAAAGCATAGGAATATAAATGTGTATATCCCTTAATTTCCTAACTTTTTAAATTTCATGTTTTGATTTGTTGTTAAATATTTGTTAAGAGACAAAATGGGAATGAATAGTGAAATCTCTGTTGAGTTTAACTATCGAGTTCATATATGGAATTAGGACCAAAGTTGTTTTTAATTTTTATTTTGTTTAATACATAACATTGTATTCTCTATTTTCTTGACTTTGACTCAACTTGGACTTTTGTATCAATGTTTGAAAAGCCTTCGGTATTGCATCAGTGGATTAATTAATAGTCCTTATGTAGCCTTCATGATTATTTGAATTTGAAGCCTCTGAGCTCAAATTTTAAGAAGGAGGCATTAAACATTTACCTGAAAGGATTAGCTTCAGATTGTACAAGTGAAAGTCCAGGTAAAACTCATCTAATTAAAACCCATTCAACTGAAAATCTTATTTATCAGAAACGAATGTTTCTTCTATCAATATCATCAACAAACTATTCACATGAGCAGCTAGCAATAAGCAAGAGAGCTTCACATGAATGTCAATTAATTCAATTTGCTTTTCAAATAAACTTGCTCTCCATGTGTGCAGTTTAAGTACTGCTCTGTGTATCCATCATATAAAGGTCAATTAACCTCAATTTCAGTTATTGGGCTTGAATAAAATAACCACAACTGAGGTGCTATTGTTTTATTCTCTGCTATTGGAACACAAAAGCAAAAATGTGGGGAGAGGTGGTTTTCTTCCCAAATGTTTCATTTTGGAAAGATATAGACTAAGCATTCAATCAATCAATCAATCAAACAAGCAAACATTTTTTGTATATTTCCATTGTGTATTCTCTTCAATTTTAAGCACATACCTTATCAGAAGTTATATACAGTATTTTGTACAAAATGTAAAGTTGTAGTATAAGAAGAGTTTGAGACATAGTAATTCATATTTACACTAACACCTCTCTTGATGGAAATATTGTTAAAGATAACGTGGATAATTCTAATTCTGTAAAATGGTTTAACTTTTAGCCTTGGATTATCCGCATTTACAGCTGATATAAAAAGTGTTTGCAATGTAAGAGAAGCTTTGAAAGCTCTTGTGTGGAATCATGCAAGCAGCACTAATTGAAGGCCCATCAGTGGTTTAGAAATAATTGAACCAAAAGTAATTGGCTGAAGCCAGGATTACTGGTTTGGGAATGCACCAATTTCAGTCTGTTTCTAATATTGCAGACAGGTATTTAGAAAGCACACTTGACTGGAAGGTTAGTTTATCATTATCTCCTGTGCTGACTTTGCTTCTGTACATCAGCAATTCCTTTGCTAAAGCATAGCCATGCGGTTATTGTTCAGTGATCGCATAATATTATGTAACTTCTTTCGGCAACTAGTATATTACCCAATTTAAGTAATGGCTGCCTAGTGGCTCACTTGACTGTTGCATTCAAAAAGCATTGGGACACAGCTGAATTAGCATACTTCTATTTATGAAATCAGTCTTCTATATTCTCCACTCTAATTACCATCTTGCAAACATCCCAAATCCACTCATCCTAAAAGCACTACAAAACCCTGCATACTTGCTTTTTCTGGAAAAGCAAAAAAACCAAAATCTTTTTATTTTGTCTCTGGAAATTCTCAGTCATTCAGGTCATGGTTGTCCAAAGGTGCTTTTTCAAAAGGCAACTGGACTTTCTTTGTGTTTCCTTGAAGACATTTCACTTCTCATCCATGAAGCTTCTTCAGTTTTTCTTCAGTTCAGTTTTTTTCAGATAGAACTACAAGCTTAGCAAGCTCTAGCACAGGGGGGTCAAACTCAATTTCATTGAGGGCTGCCTCAGGGTTGTGTTTGACCTCAGGAGGCAGAGTGAGCATGGCCAGCTTGGCATTGCTTGTGGTGGCCGAAGCACTCTGCCAGTGAAAATGGAGCTTGGGAGGGCCATGAGTGCTCCATTTTTGCTGACAGAGGGTTGCAGGAGGCTGTGGCCCTCCCAAGCTCCATTTTTGCTGGCAGAGGCACTGCGGGCCGGTCCTTCACTATTTCCAGGGCAGCCCCATCGGCCAGATCTTAGCACTCCATGGGCCGCATCTGGCCCACAGGCCTTGAGTTTGACACCCATGCTTTAGGATATTTTCAAACTCAGTCTTACTTTTACTGGACTCTTTTTCTATATCAAAGTTGATGCAGTTCGGTTGCTCATGAGAAACAAAAGGACAGAGCCCTAATCTCCTTTACAAAATTCTTTTCCAATATTCTATTTGGTTGGACAAGAATAAAAACTCCCCACAATGCATTACTTAAGATTTTTTATTAATTGGCAAACACTCTAGTGAGCCATCCCAGTAGACTGATAGATATTTGAGAGAAGATGGTATGATTAATAACTCATGTCTTATACTTTGATAAGGCTATGAGAAATATGCTGTCTAAGGCAGCCAGTTTGGATTGAGGCAATGCCTCCTACAAAGCATCTTGAACATTATCAGGGTCTTGTGGAACAACATTTTGATTAGCTAAGTAAAAATGAATCACAAATGTTGGCATACAGTTAAGGTACAGATTTTATCCAAGGAATGATCCATTGGTTGCAGAGTTGATGAAACATTAAAAGGCAAGATCAATGGAAGACATTATATCCTTATAAGACAAAGATGTTCTACTCAAGGCCTTACTGTCTTTACCATCCTCATCAGGCATGGATTGCAATTACAAAGATATGGTAATTGGTAGCATTAAATCAAGTCCCTGAGTGAGATCTGCTGTCACAGCAGCAAGTCCTTCACTGAAAGCTGGCAAAGAAATTCTCCCTCTTTCCCCTGGCACAGTAGGAACATCAGCCAATCACTGGCATACAGACACACTACATTTTCAATCTGTTATAACGATACCCTCTTGAAGCAATTTAGTTAATTGTTGGAATCAGTCTTTTATAAAGAATCCCATATTTTCAAGTTATATTCTTTAACTCAAAAATAGCAATGCATTTATATAGACAAGCCTTGGGGAGGGGAGAAGCAAAGATCCAGAGAAATAGAAAAAAAAACCTGACTTAAAATTGTAGTCAACTGCATACAGTCTGTTTACTCAGAAGTAAATCCATGGTATGTCCAACAATTGGGAGGAAATGGGCAAATATACAGAATTTTATTGGATAGTCTGGTTTGACCTTCAGTCAGCTTTGTCCTCTGGCAAATTCACTTTTTTGATCACCTTTTGGTTTCCTCCGCTTTGTGTCCTCTCCCATGGAGGGCTGCAAAAATGAAAAGTACTACTAGATGGGGGCAAAATTTCTCCAAGTGTCTTGTGGAATGATCTTAGAGACACAAATGGTATGAACAAGCCTGGCTGGTCACCAAGGAATTTGGCTAGTGACCTGGGCAAGAAGAAAGTGGGTTAACATAAAATAAACAACTGAATCCCAAGCAAGCAAATATTTTTACAAAATATTATTAAAATAAAGGTTATTTTTGATTAAACTGCTTTATTATCTTACTATGTGAAGACAATCACATTATCTCAAAGAAAAAACACACTTTACATATTGAAATATACTGCAAAGCAGTTACAAATAAATAGATTAGCTCTTCAGCATAGCTAATGTCACAAGATCCAGAAAGTTCAGCATTATTTTTAAACTGCTACAGAATTCCTATGTTTACAGTACCCATAAAAGGGGATCGCAAAGGTGCTTTCCAA
The DNA here is from genome assembly GCF_051295495.1 of Thamnophis sirtalis. Lineage (NCBI taxonomy): Eukaryota > Metazoa > Chordata > Lepidosauria > Squamata > Natricidae > Thamnophis > Thamnophis sirtalis. The sequence goes on along the minus strand of NW_028261388.1, from coordinate 44,751,507 downwards.
AAAGCCACTGAACTGTCTTGGTTTGTTTTTTCCCCTTGAAAATATTTTGTTTCTCATCCATTTCTTAGATGAGAAGCTAAATGTTTTCAAAGAAAAAAACCAAGAAAGTCCAGTTGCATAATGTAAAGCACGTTTAGGACCACCATGCCTTGGATGATTGATAATCTCCATAAACACTCAAAAAGTTATTTGGACCCATTTCCCACAGAAAACACCACAAGCCATATTTGTCTAACTTTCAAATATGAATTTAGCTTTCATTTAACTATGAAAAATTCCATCAGAAGGCTGTTTCGAAGTTGTCTCTCACCCTGAGCTAAATTTCACTGGCAAATGGTACTTGGTGATGCTAATGATTCTTCCTAATGTATTGTTTGAGGACAAATTTCCTCAATGCATACTACATGCTTTAAACATGGTTAGGAAGTACTTGAGCTGGTCACAAAGGTATTTGGCAAGTTTTACTGCACTTTCTTGTGTTACATCCTACAATGTAGGGATTTTGGGAAAGGTTGAGAAGAGAAAAATGGAAGAAAGGAATTTAATTACTACTGAATTTAGGAACAGACATGATAGTTCTTATATACCATGTTTCAGACAGAAAGATTATTTTCAAAACTGTTTACAATTGCGTAATTCTTTATCATCCTGGTGCAGATATTCTTATGAAATCTAGCATTGCTGAATATAGTCTTTAACAAGGCTTTTTCCGTACACAGCACTTTAACTGATGTTCTAAAATATATTCGCTCTCAACAATATTGGTTAACTGGTTGTTACTATATTTTTTCAATAGACAGATTTGCTTAATCACACGGTAATGATATATGACCATGACATGACCAATAAACTAATATATAGTTTGAAAGTTGCCATCTTATTATTCCTTGCAGTACCTATTTGATGCCATGGTGTACTTTTCAGATTAGGGTAAGGAAGAGTTTAAATGATTTAAAGAATGCTGGTTTGCAGACATTATTGCTTATATGTCATCCAATAGCTCTTTGGACAAGAAAATGGTTTAAAGCAGCTCCGAGTGGATGTAAAATATTACTATCATGTTGTTTTTAATTCTCAGTCTTCCACTCCACCCCCAACTCACCTGCATATGTTAGTCTAAGCATTGGGATTCAGAGTGAAAAAGAAATGTTAATAAATACATATTTCATGAGTAATAGAGACCAGCACTAGAATTAATCACTGCAGCCCTTTGACTGACCTAGCTGTCTATTGATAATTGTGCCATAATATATATATAGCTGGTTGTGACAATAGAAACAAACTGTTTGCAAATAATAGCCTGAATTGTTGTTATGAACTGGCTATTCATACAGGACTTAATTGGGTATCTTTGGACCAATCCTTCTATCTTAGCCCCAACCTATCTCTTAAGGTATACTTTTGAATTTAAAATGAGAAGGGAGTCCCATAAATGCTATGTGAAACTCTCAGACAAAAATAGGCTATAATTTTCCTAAATAAATAATATGCATGCTTCTCCCCATGATTTAGATGTCATTGCCAGCAAATCAGTGCATGTGTCTGTCACATTCCAGTGTTCACATTGAAAATAAACAGAGTTAGCTTGTTTGGTGAAAAACTTTATCTCTATCTAAGAAACCACATAATAACTAACACTAAGTGACTATGATGCAAAGGTAAGCAAATCCAAGTCAGTTCTAACAAAGTTAATCCCATCACCATATATATACCATTACCCCACCCAGTTCCACCCACAAATCCACCCAATTACCCAGATAATACCCCTAATCATGAGCACCAATCACCATGATCCTCAGCCATCCTCAGCCACACCCACATTCAGTGTCATCATTGCATCCTTCCTTATCGCTGCACCCGAGTAGAAGTGTTACTTCAGAGTAGGCGATTCCACCCGAGTGGAAGAATTACTTCAGAGTAGATTCTGAAGTTTGTTTGTTTGTTTGTTTATTAGTTTTGTATGCCGCCCACTCCCGAAGGACTCCGGGCGGCTCACAATAAACAGGGAAAGGGAAATAAATAAGACAATACAAAGAATTTAAAAAATGCACAACATTCACAATTGAGGCGGGGCTGGATATTTCAACAGCCCCCTGCCTGTCGGAACAGCCAGGACTTGATAGCTTTACGGAAGGCCGGGAGGGTAGTAAGGGTCCGGATCTCCACGGGGAACTCATTCCAGAGGGCCGGTGCAGCAACAGAGAAGGCTCTCCCCCGGGGGGTTGCCAGCCAACATTGGCTGGCCGATGGAACCCGGAGAAGGCCAATCCTGTGAGATCGAATCGGTCTTTGGGAGGTAGTTGGCAGGAGGCGGTCTCTCAGGTAGTTGAAGTGTAACTGCTGTCCAGGGGGCATGCCATCGATGACATGGAGGGTGTCCCTGCAGAGTTATGAGGGAAGCCATGTGGAGCCACTTCGCATTGCCATGTGCCCCCAGAGAGTCTGCTCTGGAGGAGACAGCCCAGGAGCTGCGCTGCCTTCATGTAGCCACAGGCTCCGCCGACATCAGAGAGAGGAGAGGACGGGCTTCGGTGGTATTAGCAGCATGAGCTCCGGTGGTGGCAAAGAGCAAAGGAGAAGGCCTTCAGCGGCGGCCCGAGCAGCATTACCAGTAGCGGCAATGATGGCATGGAAGCCCTCACCAAGGTTGGGAGGTTGTGGCGCTGCGGAAAAGCCACCAACAGCTACCCCATGAATATCAGTACAAGGGCTGACAGTGTCATCTCTCCATCTTTTAAAATGATTTACAAATTAAAAAGTATATACGGTACTCTGAGCAGTAGCCATGTGCATAAGTAATTTTCTATATATTTTCTACAAAATTGGAGACACTTGGAAATAAAGTATGACTTTCCTTGTAGAAAGGTAGTTATTCCAAAAAGATTGCTGTCATTAACATAGCTCTTTCAAATAGATTTTTATGATCAAAAGAAAAAAGAAGGAATGCTAAAATGTAATAATAACTGGTTGGAAATGTCAATGGTGTATGAAAAACTGCTAGCATTTGTAGCACTCAAGGGTTGGAGGTAGGGTAAGACAAGTCCCTGAGGATGTTAGGTTATTAAAAACCTTCTTGGACAAAAAAAGAAAAAAGCTACAAAAAGGTGGCAAAGTCTGAGACTACTGACATTTGTACCCATAGCAATAATTTTGCAAATGACTAATCAGAAAGAGTCAATAATCAGAAAGATGTTCTCTGAAGTGAACACTATTAAATTATTTCAGGGAGGAAATCAATTATCTCCAAGGCAGCTATACCTCCCCAGCTCAATATCCAAATTTATGACAGCTGCCGCAACTACAGAATGCTGAAATTTGAAACCTTTCAGCAGTGAAATCATTTTGGTTTCTTGGGTAAACTGATAGTTATCTTACATTACATAAATAACTTTTAAAACATTTCTGCCTTTTGTCCATAAAAATGGAAGGTAGAAATCACATTTTAAAGGAACAAGAAATTTAAGTAGAATAAGTAGCATTTGATATTGAAACAAATTCTGTTTTACTTGAGAAAGTATGTTTTGGAATTGGCAAAACACTCCAGGGTTCCCAGTTCCATGTATACATTTATGCATCAGAGGTTCTTTTATAATGAATAAATCTTTTTGAAGACAAAGGAGAGATCTGATGACAATAGGCAAAAATACTTTTTTAAAAAATACATATTTTCAGTTTAATCAAGGGTTCAGATACTAACACAGAAATTTGTCTGTATATTTATTTCTCTCTCAACTATCAAAACAGGATACATTTGACATGGAAGAGCAGATGTTGGGGGGGGGGGAAGCAATAATATTGATCTCCTTGATTTTTCTGGATAAACTGCAGAAAAGCTAAGGATGCTTATAAATAACTTTAACATTTAACATTTTATGCAGATATGGGGGATTTAAAAAGGGAGGAAATGGCTTATGTTATACATAGAAAGGTTAACGAGCAAATCGATTTTATATCTGAATCTTAAGATTTTAGTTTTGTTTCTGTAAAAAAAAACATAATCTTTTATCTCTAATATTCAGTGACTGTTGAAGTCCAAAAATTTCAAATGAGTTTTAAAGCTTTTTAAAAATAGTATTTTACATTTTTTATTGTATCAGAATGAATGGTGTTTTTCATATTTGTTTCAAATACTCTTTCTAGTGACACCCACCGACTAATACAGCCTTCATGGAATTTACACTTTTACAGTACTCTGATTTCACATTTCCAGGAAAAAAATGATTCTCTGCTATTTTGCAAAACGTGTTAGATACACATCTGTTTTTTTATCAGTTTTCACACCTGCAAATGTATAGCCGCAGGTTGTGAATGGCAGTTGGTCTTACCTGAACTGCTATTTTCAGGGTTGGAACAGGAGGCTCCAGTAGATGGTATTAACACACCCAATTGGCCACGAGACTGGGATGAAGCTGAAGCCACGCCTCTGTGCTCTGCCCTTGACTTCCAGTTCATCGAAATGAGCTCCCCCGAGACCTGAAAACAAGGCACAAAGGAGAACTCCCTCCATCCCAGCTAGACTAACTACCTAGGGAGGGAACTGGAGCGTCCTGTCCCAGCCCTGAAAATAGCAGTTCAGGTAAGACCAACTGCCATTTTCCGGAGTGAGGGACAGACACTCCAGTAGATGGGACCTACCAAAGCTAAGTCCCATGGGTGGGAAACTAACAATCTGCAATGACCTGCTGTAGCACCTTGTAATGCCAAATAAATGGCAATGGTAAAGCCCACGTAATCGCTCTGCAAATGTCACCTATTGGAGCCTGGGAAGCCCAAGCCACTGAGGTGGCAGTGCTCCTCGTCGAATGTGCCTTGATACCGGCCGGCACAAGCAACTTCTGGGACTTGTATGCCAGGGCAATAGCCAAGCGGATCCACCGGCTAATGGAAGACGTACCCCTCATACCCAGCGACAAAGGTTGGAAGGATAAGAATAGCACCTCTGACCTCCAGAAAGAGGCCGTCCGCTTCAAATAAAAATGCAGGGCCCATCGGATGTCCAACAGTGCCACTGGTGTTCAGGTTCCCTAATCGGATCTGGACAAAAATCCAGAAGCACAACCTCCTGGGAACGATGGAAAATGGAATTCACCTTAAGCATAAAAACAGGATCTAACCTCAACACAGCTTTGTTGCTATGGAACACGCACAAATCCTTCCTGAAGGAAAGTGCTCCCAACTCTGACACTCACCTAGCCGATGTGATAGCCGCTAAAAACACCACCTTAAGGGTTAGGAGCTTCAGGCTAACCGTCCTCAATGGCTCAAATGGTTCAGTCATGAGAGCCCACAACATGGTAGGGAGATTCCACGTGGGGAACCTATGGACCACTGGAGGGTGCAAGTTGGAGACTCCCCGAAGAAACCTCTTAACAATGGGTAGTTGGGTGAGGGAAACTGGGCCTCGCCTGGGAGAACTGTAGCAAGGGCAGCCATCTGTCTAAGCATGGTGCCCCGGGAGAGCCCCTTATCCAACCCGTCCTGGATGAAGTCCAGGACCTGTGGAACTGAAGCCCTGGTGGGCATCATCTGGTTCACCTGACACCAGGCCACCAGGAAACCCAGGTGGAGTCATAGATCCTCGTAGTAGATTGTCTGTGTGAGGCCTCTATGGTTCTAATCACTTGCAGCGACAAGTGAGCCTTCCTCAGATGCTCCCGCTCAATCTCCACTGTGGAGATTGTGGCTCTGAGTGTACTAGCTTCCCCTGGTGCAACTCTATCTCCCCTTCGGGATCCGCCATGGAGGCCAGACTGACAGGGTCATGAGATCCGCAAACCAGGCCCTCCTCGGCCAGTGAGGTGCAACCAGGATCAGCTCTGCCTGCTCCCTGACTAGATTCTGAACTACCCCAGGAATGAGGGGGAGAGGAGGAAAAGTGTACAGTAGCCTGCCTGGCGACCTTCTGCGAAGGACGTTGACCCCCTCCATTCTCCAAGTTGGGAACCAAGAAAAGAACTGGGGAAGCTGGGCATTGGCCGGAGTGATGAAGAGGTCCATCACCGGTTGCCCGAACATCTGGCAGATGCTCTGAAACAGCTCCAGGGAGAGGCTCCATTGTCCACCGTCTCTCGACTCAACCAGTCAGGCTGATGGTTGTCAATCCCCGTGATGTTCTCTGCCCGGATCGACCGCAGGTGTCTCTCTGCTCAGCTGCCCAGAGACATCACCTTGGCATGCAGTGCCCTGGAATGTGTGCTACCCTGCCGATTGATGTGGGCCTTGGCTGCCACATTGTTGGTGAGGACCAGGATGTGATGAACCTCGACGGAGGTCCAAAAGTGTTGAAGCACCAGATGGATCGCCCAGAGTTCCAACCAGTTGATATTGTGTCAGAGCTCCTGCCAGGACCACCGACCCTGTGCCAATGCAATCCCAGGTTCATCCCCCAGCTGAACAGATTGGTGTCAGTGATGAGCATGAGGCACTCCTGATCCCTGAACTCGCACCCCTTGAGCAGGGCTGGGGACAGCCACCACATGAGAGAAATCAGTACCTGAGGAGTGGCTTCGACCTTGGCCGGTGAGCTACTGGTGTTGGCCCTCTGGAACGGCAGGAGTCACCACTGCAGAGTTCTGGCATGCAACCATGTCCACGGTACTACCTCGATGCAGGATATGAGCTTTCCCAACAAACTGGAGAGAAGGACTATGGAAACATAATGGTCCCTGCGGACCTGCTTAACCATTTTGACAAAACTGGACCGATGGTCCGGAGAGAGGAAAACCTTCCCTGCACGGGAATCTGTAACAGCCCCCAAATGGAGAATCCTAGTGGACAGGGTGAGAGAACTCTTTTCAAAGTTCACAGAAAAACCTAACCGTTGAAGGGTGTCTATGAACTGCAAAAAGTCCACCCTCGTCTGACTCGGGAATGCCCCCTGGACGAGAACATCATCCAGGTAGCAATGCAATGTAATGGGGAAACCCATCAAGTACGCCGCTACCGCCAGCACCTTGGTAAATGACTTGGGTATGGATAACAACCCAAAGGGCAGGGCCCTATATTGGTAATGGCACCCCAGATAGGAGAACCGGAGGAAACGCCTATGCAGTAGAAGAATGGGGACATGGAGATAAGCCTCCGTGAGGTCTATAGATGCCATTAAGCCCCCTTCCCGTATGCTCACCAATATGGACTTAAGTGAGGCCATCTTGAACTTGCGGTAAACTAAATATTGGTTCAAGAGCTTCAAGTCGAGAATAGCCCTCCAACCCCCCAAAGTCTTTGGTACAAGAAACAAGTTTGAATAGAACCCCCGACCCATCTGGTACAAAGGGACAGGCTCTACAGCGGCAATGTCAAGCAGATGCTTAATAGACTGACGCATCTGCCTGCGCTTGTCTATGTTTTGAGCTGGGGGAAATGTGCGGAAGAAGTTTAGGGGAATGGAGAGAAACTCTAGCCGAAGCCCATGTGTGACTGTGCTGAGCACCCAAGCATCTGAGGAAACCTCCACCCAGGCCTCAGAGAAGAGAGCCAGGCAACCACCAATGGGTGGGGTTGGAGACCACCTATTTGCCCCGGCGACCACCTCCCCTTTGAAAGGGCTGCTTACTCTGTTGTTGGAGACGGGGCCTATCCTTGTTGTAACCTCTCTTGGGTTGCCTCTCCAACCTGGGGGAAGAGTACCTGCTTTGTTGAGCCTACTGCTCCTGAGGGCGATACGAGCGCTGTGGTAGAATGGCATAGACTTCTACTCTGCATTTTTTGCTGAAGTGGGCAGCACCTTCTTCTTATTCTTTTTTTTTTAATTTAAAACAAACACAATCCTTCTTTACATGCTATAGAAAGTGTATCAGTTGGTTATAAAAAGATTTTCATGCATCTCTTCCACAGTCAACAAACATACTTCATATTAACTCAAGCATTTTAACTCAAATATTTAAATATGTCACCATCATCATATTTCCATTTTCATTTGACTGTAATTGTTTAAGCATCCTTCATCATAAAATATACCAAAGTTTAATACATAACCACATACTGGCCTTTCAATTACTATTTCTAAGATCCTCCACTAACACTAAATCCTTATGTCCTGTTCTAGCTAAACATCCATAATATTTAATAACAAAGTTTTCTAATCCTCCTTTCCAAATCACTGTTTAAAATTTACATCCAGTTTCTATATTATACCCATTTCTATATATACATTGTTATTCTTATCCCTCCTTTATTTGACTATATCCTGTATCATAACATTTTCCCTCTAATAATCGAAACTTTAGCTGTATCTAAGTTGGTTCCCTTTTTTAAAATTAACCTTTATGTATAATCCAAAGGGATTTCTAATCTTCCTTACATGGGTACCATTCCATATTCATATCCAATTATACTCATCATAACACTACACATTGTATACATTAGTAACATTATCAATTATTTATTTAAACTTTATCTATTGTCAATAAATTTCACAAGTTTAACTAGTTTTAAATTATATTCTTCCATCTATCTATCTTTCCAATAGCAAAACAGTCTCATAACTTCTGGCATTTGTGGTGCCAGTCCTCTAATCATCTCCTTGATCAATTTTGTATGGACTCCTCTTAGCAACTCCTTGCTTATAAGATCTCTCATGTAATCTTGATGCCCTTCTTTTGTTTCCTTCTTATCTTTGATTGTCAGTAGTGTTATCTTTGCTATTGCTAGTGAAATTTCTCTCTTTAAAGCCATAGATGCTTTGTTTTTTTTCTTCTTCTATATCTTGCCCTCTGGGATAAATTTCCCTTCCCTTTAATTCCTCTTCACTCTTTCCATTTTCAGAGACCGGCCAATCACCATAAATATCAGCAAATTTAATCTCTTTATATTCATTTTCCACTTCGATTTTTTGAGTTTAACCACCACATTTTGCACTTGATAAACATCTTCAACTTCATCATATTTTGCTGTTATGTGCTCTAAGTCTTCCAACTTCTTGTCTATCCTCTCATATGTATTTGATAATTTCTGTATTTCTGAAAATACCTTTTGCAAGCTGAAGATTTCTGTTTGCTTTTGAAATTGTGCCATTCTTTCCAGCTAACAAACACAGCTGCTCTAGCTTGGAAGGTTAAAAAAAAATTAAACATATATTCACAAAAACGTTCGTTTTCACTTTTCTCTGGTTAGAGATATACTTCAAAGGGACATCTGTGTGCTTCCCTTATCATCACTCTCTATAACCAAGCAGTAAAACCTTACAGTGCCAAGCCAAAACAATCAGCAAAGAAAAACACAAACACAAAAAGAAATACACAAACGCCAATAAACAAACCCTCCAGCCTCCGAGCAGCAGTGTTACCATTACAAATCTTATTTCTTTTGTATCTTTTTTGTATTTCAACTTAGAAAAAAGAGTCCAATCTGTAAATGAGTTAGAAAAACACCCACAGCAATGAAAGAGGAAAACTTTAGTCCATAGGTTACAGAGAACAATAAAAGAAAAAATAGAAGAAGAAAGCTTAATCCATCCATTTCAAAAGGCTTGCATAAATTCTATCCATGAAGATAGCATTTAAAAAGTAAGATAACCACTGTCCAAAACCATTCCAAATTTAATTCCGCCACTTAATTCTTCTGTTCTCCAATTTGAATTAATTTTAAGTTTTTTATAGGCAGTCTCTTTTTAAAACAGTAAAAGTTCCTCACCAGCTGGAAACACTCTTTCCATATCCTTCCGTTTTGGAACCGACCCGACTTCGTCAGCATTGGCTGGATTTTTTGTCACCGGCTTCTCTTCTCTTGAATCCATCAGGGACTTTGCAATGTCCCTGAGGTCAGCAAGATGTATTCTTCCTGTTCACCGACTCTGCGGGATAGTTTAGGTCCAATTGGACCACCCAGTGGCAAAAGTATTGGCTGCGGTCTCGGAGCATAAAGACCGCATGTCCATATCGTCGCGACATTGGCTCCTCCTCCACCTTCTTCTTATTCTTGTCCTCCACGAGGAGCGGGTTAAGGGCAGCCCCGAAGAGAGAGCCCCCAATATAGTTGGCTGATGCCAGTTGCCACTTTGCCTTGTTGTCTGCTTGCCAACCCCGGAGCCAAAGAAGGTGATGAGATGTAATGGACCCCATTGCCCTGGAAGCAAACTTCATGGTATTCAACGTGGCATCAGCCGAGAACTGCGCCACTGCCACTAACTTGTTTAGGTCCCGGTAGAGCCGCACATCTTCTGGGAGGGATGCATTCCTGGATCTTCTCCATCCACAGGATAGCCGTACGATTGAAGAACAAGGCAGATGCCGCTGCCTTGATGGCCCAGGCTGCTGACTGGAACGTCTTCCTCAGTGTCATCTCCACTTTCCTGTCATCTGCCTTAAGGTTGTCAGCCACATCCTTGGCCACCAGGGAGGCAGGTGATGATAAAACGACCACAGGAGAGTCCACGGTGGGTAGCTGCAATGTCTGGGAGAAATCTGGCTTAATATTATAAAAGTGCCTATCATTACTGCCAGGGTTGAGAAAGGCAGTAGGTTTCTCCCATTGTTTCTTTACCACCTCCAGAAATAGGTGAGGGACAGGAATTTCCTCCTTAACCATCTTTGGTTCAGAAAAGACTGGGCCTGTAGGCTTCTTTGCTGCACCCCCTCCCTCGACCTCTCTTTAGCTCGGCCCTTTGCTCCTTCCTTAGACCCTCCTCAACCTGAGCGGTGGCACATGCCTTACACAGGAGGGATTGGAATAAATTTGGTGGAAAAAGGCCAGTGAAGGATGGAGGATCTGGCTTGGAATTATCCTCATCCTCAGACAAATCAGGGTCCCGCTGAGCCGTATCCCCAGCCACTAATCCTTTGCTAACTAAGGAGGGAAACACAGGACGGCTTACTGGATCAGAGGGAGGATGTGCCTGAGAGGATCTAGGCCTGGGGGCCTTGTCGTGGTCAGATGCTAAGTACTGGGCAGCCTGCTGCTGTAGGCCAGCAGTAATGCCAGAGGAAATGGCCTTCTCAATCAGATTCTGCAACCCCCTGGGAAGGTCATCCACATCCAATGAATCCCAGCTGGGATTCACTGGATCCTGAGCTGCCCCAACTTGGGGAGCCAGGGTAGGCCTGGGCAAGACCTGATCTGGGACACTGGGATCCACCTGCATGCAGGAATCCTCCAAATCCAGGTCCTGGTCTTCCAGGGAAACAGGTGGCAAAGGGAAGCCTCCCCCAAAAACCTCCCAGGAGAGTCTGGAAAACCTGGGGGGGATTGGCTGTGGGGCACCCCCCAAGGGAGACATGGAATGAGGAAGAGAGGCACTTAGTCTGCCCTGTTGGGCCCTTAACTTTTCTACCCTGGAAAAGGTTTTAGAAAGGACCTTGTGCTTCCTAAGCACATCCCTCTGTATGGCATGTGAGGGACGAGAGGCAGCATCCACCTTTTGAGCCCTAGCTGAGGATGTGGGGCACTGCCTGGAAGAGGGGTCCTCCCCAGGAGAGAGTGGAGGGGAAGGGGACCTTTGTGCCTCCTCTGCCATTTGCCACGTGGAAATACTCACGGCCTGGCAAGTGAAGCCTCCTCAATGCTCTCTCTCTCTGCTCCCTCTTCAGCTGCAGCAAGGCAAAGAAAAAGGGAAAAGTAAAAAGAATGCCGTCTTTTTACTTCCCAGGCAGCCTCAATACCAGTGCTGAGCTTGGTGGGCTTCAGGGACTGCCGCCAAGGCTTCTGCCAGCTTGAGGCACCCACGCGCCGATTCACTGCTCCGTGGCTCACCTCGCTGCCTTGCAATGTCTTCGTACTCTTCCCAGCACCACCGTGGCTCGATTCTAGCCACTGGAGCAATCTCAAGTAATGTTCAACGATGAGAGGCCGTGGGGCTAAAAATCCTGAGCCCACAAGTCTCACGATCGTCCAGGGACAAAAGTTTCAACCAGGTGGCTGGCGTGGCTCCAAACGGCTGCTACAATGGCGCCTGAGGCTTCCTAGCCCTTGGAAGGCAAAGAACTGTCTCTGGAGGCAAGTAAAAGAAAGCCCCAGCCAGGCAACTTACTGGCAGAAGAAGAGAGCAATTCCAAAGGAGGCTGCAATTGCCAGGAAGGTCCAGTAATAGTAGAAATTCAGGATAAAATAATAGGTCTCACTTTTTGGCCAGATTGAGATGAACTGGGAGTCAAGGGTGGAGCACAGAGGCATGTCTTCAGTTTCATCCCAGTCTCATGGCCAATTGTTAATACCATCTACTGGAGCCTCCTGTCCCTCGCTCCAGAAAATTTCATCTTAGTTAATAAATAATTGTCAAAGCATCTAAATAATTGTCTTTCTGAACTTTTCATCCAACACAACAAATATTATACAAGGGTACTAGTGAGAACTATAATTTCTACTGTATCAGAAAAGGTATTCTCAAAAAATGGAAGGCTCGCATAAGCAGGAAGACTGCACAGAAACACATGCTGTGACAAAGAGAGGCATCAGGAAGCATTCAATAAAATATAATGCTACAGATTATACCTTGTTTCCTGGTCTAATTGAAGGTGCTGGTTTTGACCTTTAAAGCCCTTGTCCAGTATGGTGGGATCCAGCAATGATTTCTTGAGAAGGCGGTAAACCAGTACCTTCTTAAGGGGACAAAGCAATACCCATGCTCAAAGAAGAATATACCATATATAGAGCCAACCCATGGAACAGCCCCTGGCAGCTTTAGGAGCATGGATCTAAAGAGCAAATGGCCAAGATCACAGTCATAATGATCCTATCACTTCTTCAAGCCCAACAAAACCATTCCTGGACAACATGACAAGACTCTACTCTGGACATCTCCATAGAACTACCAGCATCCAACTGAGAATGGATTTGAGCAACCTGATGCTATGCAAATTCTTCCACATAGCCCTGTAGGGAGCTCTCCAAGGCACCTCTACCTAAGGGGGCACATGTCACTTGAAACAAGGCTATGGAACAGCTATTGATGGAAAGAGTAAGGGCATAAAAGTTATCGATCCTTAGTATATATCATGCCTTTCAATATCATGCCTCTTCCTCTCAGAATTTCTAATACATTATAACAATAAAAATCAGTCCCTGCTTTTCATTTTTTTAATAATTGCAGTTAATGCAAAATCATAATCAGTAAATAATCTAATATTGCCTCTATTGAGATGATACATTCACTGGGTGTTTTAGTTTACTCTAAATTAGTTTTTCTGTTTTCAGCTACCTTCATGCACTGTCTATGACATTCAAACTAAATAGTATCAGTGGAAGTGATACACTATGTATCATTATTTAAATGAAGTTTAATTGAAAAATGAAGCATTTGTTTTACATGTCAATAATATTAGAGAAGGAACATATATGAACATGAAGATTCAGTTATATCACACTGTTCATCTAGAAAGCAACGTTCTTTGCATAGACAAAATATAAGTAAATTGCCTTATCCAAGGCTGCAACTATTTTGTGTACTTACATTTGTTTAGATCTGAATGATCTGATGATATACAATTGCAGGGAAGACACCATTCACACCAAGTAAACATACTTTGTAACAAATAGTCTTATGCAAAGTTTTGAAGAGATGCTTTGATCAAACTTTGATTGATTCATTCACCAAAGATGATTTGCAAATCAAAGTGGAAACCTTATGGCACGTTTCAAACCAATTTGGTTGCTCTTTTTTTTAAGAAGAGGGTAGTAAGATGTTTGGAAGCTTCATTGGTGGCTTTATCCACCCTCTGGAACACCTTGCTTCCTGAGTTATGGTCTTAATCTCTTGACTTTTAAGAAAGCACAAGATCTGTTTTATTTCACGGGGCAATGATAAGCTATGATGATTGGCATGCTTTAATTTGTTTTCTGTAAATGGTATTACTTTTAGTTACTTTATGTTCTGCTGCATTCCTATAAAATGCCTTGAGCCATAAGAAGTAGATAGTTTGCACATTTTGTATAAATGAATACATTAACAAATCAAATCAGGCAGCCCTGAAATTCTTGACAATTTTGTGTAGAGTGCCATAGATTTCATGCTTTCTGTTGATTTCAATTGTTACCAATAGTATAGTATGTTACAAACACTCCTATACATTATATGGAGAAGGCTATTGGGGAGTTGAGTGGAATGATGGGCTGACAATAATATGAGAACATGGCCATGCTTCAGACATCAGAATCCAAGCTTGGGTTCTTTAGGGTTAATATTGTTTTCAGGCTTCAATCACTTTCTTAGCCACAAGCTTCCACTTTGCTGTCTCTTGCTGACCGTAACAACATACCTTTTATTCAACTCTTGCATTCTGAACACAAGAGCTGAATAACCTTAACTGCTTAAGATTAACCAGTTCACCCCTTTTATTTTATGCATTACTGGGCAGGTTTCAGCCACTCATCAGTGAGTGCATGACTAGATTACAACTAATTTGTTTTTGCCATTCCATCAAAAGGAATGAATCCATATCTTTTAGACTGTGATATCTGGTTGGATCAATTATTTCTGATTGTATACCTTTCTTCCTAAGTTGCCTCTCTTCTGCCAAAACAGATTGTAAACAATATGAAAAAAAAGGCATGCCGGGAGTGGGATGGCATATTAATTTAATAAATTATTGTTGTTATTATCATAATCATCATCATTGTTGTTGTTTGTGTTGTTGTTGTTGTTGTTGTTGTTGTTGTTGTTGTTGTTGTATTTCACAAGTACAAGTACTGTATTTTTGGAGTATAAGATGTACCAGAGTGTAAAATGCACCAAGATTTTGAAGAGGCAAATTTTTTAAAAAAGTTTTTGCACTCTGCAGACCTCCCAAAATGGCTCATTTTTCATGAAAACCGGCCCTTTTTTGTCAAAAAAAAAAGGGCATGCATATCCTTTAGGTGGCTTATAGAATGCTCCTAGGGGCTGGGGGGACAAAATGGCCCATTTTACTCATTTTTGCCCTCCCTAGCCCCCAGGAGCATTCTGGGACCCTCCTAAAGGCTATGCATGGCCATTTTTGCAAAGGGTGGTGGGATTTTGGAAGGCCAAAATGTTGTATTCAGTGTACAAGATGCATCAGATTTTCAGCCTTTTTTTTTTTAGGGAAAAAGGTTCGTCTTGTACTCCAAAAAAATACAGTAGTCTTCAACATGACCTTCAATTCACTCAGCAGCCATTTAAAGTTACAACCAGGAAGGTATTTACAACTCAGTTCTTAAGACCACCTTCCCTATGTTCATGAGACTGCATGTTGGGCACTCAGCAACTGGCCCATATTTACAGTTATTTGTAGTATCCCATGGTCATTTCACTGCATTTTATGAGAATTTTACTAAAAATCAACATTTATAGTAAATTACACTAATGACAGTGGCAGTTTCTTAACGACTGAACTTAATGATTCAGTTAACAATTGCAACAAAAAAAGATAATAAAGTTGGGTCCGTCATGTTGATGATCTGTTTTATACCCATCATGACTTATGACCATAGTGGTCAGGTTCTATTATAGGCATAAGTCAAGAACTACCTGATTTATAGGTAGGTGCAAAAGTTAATCTCAATTGAAATAGCAATGCATGAGAAAAGACTATGCCCTCTCTCCCCAAATATCAGAGCTCCGAATTAATTAGGATTTAAAATCTTATAGGGCTAAAACTGGGCATAGAAAAGGGAAATGAAAGAAAGCAAACAATTTATATATTTATAGAACAGTATTTCCAATACATGTATCCATATTATCTGACATATACTGTACTCTTAGTCTAGTTAATCCAGCAATGCAAAACTGGTTTTACAATGAGACTATTACAGTATATATTATCATAAGATAATAAACAGATATAGTTTGTGCATTGTAATGAAAACAATTATGAAACCCTACAATATTGATAGCCTTTGAGTAGGAAGGTATAAGTAGTTTTAAGAGTACGGTAGTTTAGTAAGTTCTCAGCAGTTGTTCAAATACTGATTTAAAAAAGAACTTGGAAAAACTATGCATGTTTCCCAATATTATATATTAATCTGTCTGTCCATTCACAGAAAATGAAACAGCAATTCATGGTACGAATGCATACAGAGCATATGGGAATGGAGAATTCCATAAAGAGCTAAGAGTCACGCTAGTAGGCGTGTAAACATCAATCAAGTAGAAAAAGAAGACAATCTGATTGTATTTGTACTCTTTTGTGGTTTGTATAATAAAGAGCTGTTTTCACTTGTACAACCAGGTTGTTTTCAAGAGAGCTGTCCTTATTCTGCTCAAGGTGTATAGGCTCATCTCTGCTTTAAACGTTCTTCTTTTCTTCAGGCAAAACAGACCCTTGGTACCACATGACAGTATATAAGCGAATGATGCTGAGAAAATGAGACAAGTTGTAGCTAACATTTTTGACTGTCTTATAAGAATAATCTGACTAATGTTGGAATGATTCTATCGGCATTGACAGAAATAGCTTTTAAGATCCCTCCAGGTATGTTGAAAGCTTTAGCAGAGGTTACAGCTAATACAAACTAGATGCCAGATGACTAGAGATTTTTTTTAGAAAGTTATAAAGCAATAACATTAAGGACCTTGACTTATGTTGATAAGCTGAAAGTTTCACTTCTATAATTAGAAGGATGTCCATTGGAGCTGGACTTTCTGCATCTTTATAAATTGTCTTGTATTGCATCTAATAGTTTATACATGACCATCCCTAGAAAATGATAAAAAATTGATTGGTTTTTAACAATTCCAACTGAGTATTATATCCCTTATTAATCATTATTTCACTATGCATTGATTAACTATATTGCACTGTAAAAAAATGATGGATGTTCCTATTCTAATGACACCTCTCACCTCTGCCTGAAAGTCATGGAAGAAGCAATTGTAATCCATAAGCAAAGAATTGCACAAACAGAACAGTGTCTATAAGAAATGCTAGACATACATCAAAAAATAACTAGGAAGATAAACATAGAATAGTTAAATATTTCTTTCAAAGTTTTACCATAAGGATCTGTAAAAACATACTTTTTCCTGTATATTAATAACAGAAGTTTATTTAAATAGTTGATGAAGTTAGTTGTACAACAATAATTTCCTGCTATTAAAAATAGGCAAGTGTTATTTCTTCTAACCTCAGGCAAAAAACTTTAACTTTCTGAAATCTTACCGACAAAATCTGAAAAGGACTAATATACTGAATGTTCTGTCTTGCAACTAAGATCTAAAGGTCACTTGGGATCACATTAATTTTCCATCATGATCTGGATGATGATGATTGTAAACAGATAACAGCATAAACAAATACTTTGCATTGAGGTACTTTAAATCATTTTGTTTCACTACACTTCTAAGTTGAATACCAATTATTCTTTGGGGAATGAAAGCTATGATTTTCTGGAATCAAAAACAATTAGTTAGAGCAGTGGTCCCCAACCTTTTTATCGCCGCGGACCAGTCAGCCTGTGATAATTTTACCGTGGCCCGCTGAGCGCGCGCAGGGGTGGGGGGGTGTAAAAAAACTCCCAGCCCAGAGTACCCCTTTAAGTAATCCATATTTCAGTAAACTGATCTACCGTCAGGCTGTTGCTTGTAAACTGGACTAACTATTTCTAGTTAATTTCTAACTATTTGAATGGAAGATTATATGCTTATAGTTTCTATTCTTTTGTTAACACACAACCACATTTTTATTCTTCTACAGACACCATTTTTAATTACCAGGATAGTACACCAATGACAGCACCATGATCAGAAAATGTTAGATGTTGCATTATTTTCAATATGTATTTGTAAATATATGCCAAATAAATTGCAATCGCTTTCTGGACTTCCTTTAAATTTGCAGGTAAATGCTGCAATAGATATATAGCTCCCATCAGATTGATGATCACCCAAAAATGTTATTCATTGAATTCACTGTGAATCCTTTCTTAGTAAGTGCATTCAAGCCAGCCTACTACTAGCTGGTAGCCTCTCTGTCCATTCACCAAATTATCTGGGACAGGGGTGTCAGAGTGACATCGAAAATGTCAAGGTAATAGCCATGACTATGAAATTAAAAGCCTATTTATTCTTTTATTTGCATCACATAAAAACCAAGATGGTTCCCATCTTGAATTTTTCTAAATACATCCTACATACAACCATGATGCAGGAGTTTTCATTCAGCAAGAAAAAGGAACCGGTGACTTGAGCCAAGTCAACATCTGGAAATCTTATCCCAGTCATATCCAACCTAGCTTATTTTTTGAGATCACCTCAAAGCGAGCTGGAGCGGGACGCGCTGCGCCACGAGTTGGAGAGCTTGGAGAGGCTGAGCGCGCAACTTGGAGAGCTGCGTCTCCGCCGCCTGGAGCCCGAGCTGGCCCGGCGGCGGCAGCAGCTGGAGGGGCTGTGGGCCGACTGCGCCACTCTGGAGGCGCTGCTGGAGCAGCTCCTGGCCGAGCACGAAGGGCTGCAGGAAGCGCGCAAGCAGTGGCCAGCCGCGCTGCTGTCTGCCCCGCGCGTCCTCCGGGCCGGGCGCTCCGAGAAGCGGCAGCTGGCCTCCGACTACGCGCTGGTGGTGAGCTGGAGCTGCGCGCAGAGCCTGGAGCAATACAAGGCCGAGTTGTGGGCGATGCAGGAGCTGGAAGGGGGCCGCCTGGGCCAAGAGGACCTGCGCAAGCTGCGCGCCCAGAACCAGGAGAGCCGCCGGCGCCTCGAGGAGCTGTGGCGCCGCTGCTGGGAGCTTTGCGCGCTGGGCGAGCGGCTGGAAGAGGAGCGGCTGGCGCAGCAGGAGAGCCACGGCGCCCAGCTGCAGGGATCATGGCCCCCGGCCGCTGCGCGGCCCGGTGCCAGGTACTCCGCGGCCCGGCACCGGTCCGCGGACCGGGGGTTGGGGACCACTGAGTTAGAGGACCTAAAATAAAAGTCCAATTTTACCATTAAGATTTTCTTTCTAATTCCCAAAACATCTTCGTAGGATATGCAAATTGTAGAAGTTAGAATTTGTTACAGAAGAGAAATCACTCTGATTTCCAGTAGCGTGACTTTTAAATAGCTGCCCCTATGCTCTAAAATGACGGTTTCCCCAACTCTGCTTGCTTTTAGAAAAACCATTAAGACTTGATTCAGGCATTTGAGTCAGTTGAATGGAATCTCCTTTTGGTACTCTAGTTATCCAGTTTGGTTTGCAAGTATATACTGGTTTGTTCTTTTTTAGTAAATAGTTAAACTATTATTATTCTTTTATTGTACAACATCAAGAATCACATTGTTTGAGTTGGATGCACTTAGAAATGCTTTAAATGCATAAACACATAACAACTAGATATTATTTGGAGCACATCAAAAACACTTGTGGCCAAGTCTACTAATCAGGATTCCAATGATAATCAGTTATATAGTTTCTGCAGATCAGTGGTGGGTTTCAATTTTTTTTAGAACCTCTTCTATAGGTGTGGCCTCCTTTGTGGAAGTGGCTTGTCAGCCATGTAACTGAGTACCAGTGGCTTAGCAGTCATGTGACTGGGTGGGCGTGACCAACTGGTAAAATATGGTGAAACTCACTTAACAACGCTGTTGCTTAGAAACCAAAATGTTGGCTCAGAAACTCTGGTATTTGAAGCACACAAGTCTTAAAGCTGTCAAGTTACAAGACCCTTGCACCTTTAACCCTTTAGAAAAAAAACCCCAGGGATGTTCAAACTTGACAGCTTTAAGACTTGTGGACTTCAACTCCCAGAATTCCTCTTCCAGTCATGTTGGCTCAGGAACTCTGCCATTGAAGTGTGCAAGTCTTAAAGCTGTCAAGATACAAGACCCTTGCACCCCTAACCCTTTAGAAAAAAAACCCAGGGGTGTTCAAACTTGACAGCTTTAAGACTTGTGGACTTCAACTCCCAGAATTCCTCCTCTCACTCTTCATCTTGATGATGTGTGGACGGGCGGGGGGAGGAAGGGAGCTGGAACTGGTTCTAAACAGCACTGTAGATTTGTGGAACCTCTTCTATAGAAGAGGTTAGAACTAGCAGGAACCCACCCCTGCTGCAGATACATGAAGTCTGGCCAAAAAAAAAAAAAACACAAGAAAAAATAGATAATTTCTACCTCTATTTTCTACATATTTCCAGATTTTTGGAAGAAAAAAGTATTTTTTTAAAAATTAGGGTGTTAGGTATATAGTACATAGAGTATGTTTGATGACATGCATGATCAGTATAGAATGTGGGTATATGAACACACATCTACACACCACTTTACATCCTGTTAGATAATAGCCTGGCAGAATCAAGGACCTCAAGATTGAACACCGACTTAATATATTTCATTCACATTGGTGCTCTCAGTGGCTTAATGTTAAGCATGAATCTACAATCCCAATTATTTCTTCAGTAAGCAATAAGTAAAAAGTATGGACAATATGCTAATTTATGAAATAAATTAGTAGATGCTGTTTTAAAGCAGGTCCAGTGATATGCAAGAGTAGTAAAACGATGTTTCAACATAAACCTTGGTGATACATTATATTGGACAACCTGTGACCCATTGGATTATTGTTTCAGATATATTTCTGTAATATCCCTGCATACCCTCTTCGGCCTTCACTGTGCGCCCCCCCTCCCCGCATCCAAATCCCCTCGCATCCTCCCAACCCATGCTGCATCTCTCATGCATACTCCCTGATGCTTATGGTATCTCTCTCACACTCCCTAATGTGCACTGAACCTCTTAGGCACCCCCTCAAACCCTACTCAACTTGCACAGTGCTTCTTGTGCACTTTTACGCACCCCTGCATGCCCTCCCTAACTCATGTAGCACTTCAGACACCCTCCCCTGTTCCATGTGGTGCCCACCCTAGCACACACAGTGCCTCTCACACAACCTTCTCACCCAGCGGCAGTAACTAAATGCATGCTGGTCAGAGATTTCCAACTTCTTGCTAGCTTCCCCATTGACCTACCTTGTGGAAAGTTGGTGGAGAGCATTTGTAATGACAATAGCAATAGCAGTAGACTTATATACCGCTTCATAGGCCTTTCAGGCCTCTCTAAGCGGTTTACAGAGAGTCAGCATATTGCCCCCAACAATCTGGGTCCTCATTTTACCCACCTCGGAAGGATGGAAGGCTGAGTCAACCCTGAGCCGGTGAGATTTGAACCGCTGACCTGCTGATCTAGCAGTAGCCTGCAGTGCTGCATTTAACCACTGCGCCACCTTGGCTCTTATGGCAGTGCTGCAGAATAGCCCATACATTTGCCTAATTTCAATCCCATAGGAAACATGGGTCTCAGATTTTGAATAGGTTCTGTAAATTAGCCCATATGAGGTACGTTGGTTCAAAATATGTTGCCCTGTGGTATATCATTTTGCCTAATTGAAGGTTACAAACAATCAAATAGGCACAAGAGTTTTAGTAGTATATAGATAAATGTGATTACCATATCCAGCTATATTCGGCAAGGTAGTTCGGTACCCTCACATTATAGATTAAGAGGTAAAACTGACACCCAGTGGTTTGTTTTAAAAAGTAGAAAATATATAGGTGAAATTAGATCAAACTTTCAAGGCTATATAACATACAAACCAAATTAAATTGGACCATTTGCTACAAGATGCAATCTTGATATATTGCATGACAGTTATTACCAATGCATATATTTTCTTAGACCTGAACCAGCTGACTGGTTTTTATTGTTAAAGGATTAGTTTCTGCCAGTTCTCTAACCTTTTAAACTATAAATTAGAAATACAAAAGCTGGAATTGCTACTTTTTAAAGAGATAAAAAATGTTTTTGCCTTTACATCAGAAATACTTCTCATGTAAAAATGTGCTTTGATTTTTTCAGTTGGAAGGTGTTTAGAATACTAACAAATACCTACCTATTAAGTAGATTCTAGGACAGTGATGGCTAACCTTTTCTGGACAGTGCCAAAGCACGAGCATACCCGAACTGCCAAAATGCAATGCACGCATGGCCCCCATGCATTCACCCCACCCCCATGCATGCACCCCGACATACATGTGTACATGCCCCCTGCTTGCAGCCTGCCCCATGCATATGTGCAACAGTGACTCGACAACCAGGTGGCCAGCACGAGGTGCGCAATAGCTGGATCTACCAGGCTGAGCTCATAATGAGGACTTAGTTGTTTAGTACAAGGAATTTATAAAACATATAAGGAATTATAAATAAGGGGGGGAACCATATACATGAGAAAGGAAAGAAAAAGGATACAGCAAAGTATAGACAAACAAAAGACTATAGGGAAGAACTAAAGGGAGAAAATTTTCTAGGTCATTAAAGAAGACATTTTTCACTATTACTTGGATTGCAAGCCAATATCTAGACAGAACTAGAGATAGTGTTCATCATTTCATCTCTGAAACCTAGATCCCAGGAATTGGCACTATAGTTTTAAAGCATTCCTGCTAAATTAGAACCACTTTTTAATGATGTTTGTTAATACATTGCTACTGTTTTGGAGAAAAAATCAATTTATAATGTAATTTAGCTGAATTTACTACACAAGTTCATGAAACCTAACAGTTTTTAATGTTCTTGAACAAAGTTCCAATTGTTTAATGGCAAATTTATCCTGAGACTCATTAGTAGCTCTACACTGTGGTGGTTTTATTTATAGGGATCATCAGGAGCAAGCACACAGTTATACTAGATGAAAAATCTGTGATGGTAAATGTTATTTGAGAATATGGATGTAAAAACACTTGTAACCAAATGACATGCTGTATGTAATGATGCTTTTTTGTCCCTTTTTTGTTGTGTGTGTGTGTTGTCTGTTTAGTAAAAATAAAAATTTATATTAAAAAAACAACTGCTTCTATTTGGGACTCATCAGGCATAAAAGAGAAATCTCTATAAGTGGTAGAAGTTGTAGTAAAAAATTCCTCTCCCCCAAGGAGTCATATTAAATCAGAGACCAAAACGGCATTACATTGAAGCAAAATGTTTTTACTGACTAATTTCAGCACTAGAGGCCAGATGGCAAAGCCTGGAGAAGAAATGGTGTTACAAATCTTTTTATAGGCATATGCAAACAAATCCTTCCAATTGATTGGCTCTACTTATAGTTTGACACTGATGGAATTATTGGTTATTATCATTGTACTTTGATTGAACCATCTCTATTGATTGATTGTTTCTTTCACTATTATATAGAAAGGCAGGAAAAATGAAATTGCCTTTTCATGCACAATAGAAGCCTTTATTTAAACAATAAGCCTTGATGATTTATTTTAAATTTGTTAGTTTTCTTAACTGCTATCTAGAAAATCTTGAGTCCTGATACTATTTGCTAATAATTGTCAGTCATTTTAATGTACTCCAGAAGCTAGACTGTATTCTTGTGATTAACGCTTTCACTTAACATTTTAGTACCTTGTTATTTTAAGCATTGCTAGAAATTACAGGTTTGTGTTCAGTTTTTTCCGCTTTTATATTATTATCTTACTGATTCTTACTAATTCTAGTCTGCTCTAGGCAAGAACAACTGTAAGCAGGTACTTTGGACTGCATCATAGGCCAGCAAGGGCTGCAGGCAGGCCAGCAAGAACTATGGAGCAGTTATGGAGCATTAGTAGCTGGTGAGGGCAGCCATGCACTATGGAGCTGGGGCAGGTTGGAGGTGCTGCAGACAGTACATGTTGTGAGTCAGTGGGTTGCTACAATATACCAGATCCCTTGGATAGTGACCTCTGTAATTGGGTTCCTCAGGAGAAAAAGCAGGAGTGACATATGAAAGTAACTTGCAACCATTTTATGGTTTCCCAGTAAGACTTTCTTGCAGGGAGCCAGCAGGAAGGGGACAATGGCAATTGCATGACCACAGCTCACTGCAATATCAAAATCATGTGACTGGAATCCAAGCACCTGGATCACTATCACATGACTACAATGACCACAACTTCACAGACTGGTCCTAAGTCCCCCTTGTTCAGCGTCCTCATAATATTGAGTGGTCACACAGAGTGATCATAACTTGAGGATTACCTGTACAATCCACCTTTCTTTAAGCTCTCAGAGCACAGAGATTATATTACGCCTTCATGGCATGGAAAATTACATGACTTCCACTCTCACTCTCTTTTACAGTGTATATTCTTTGTGGTTTTCAATTACAGTGACCACCAGAAGGCACTGCATTAATGAAGCTGATTTTTCCTGGTCACTAACATTAAAAAGAAAGCTATTCATCATTTGATAATAGAAATTATGTCTGTGAAAGTGAAAGAACGTGCTGCACTATACACAAGTTCTAAAGGTATTTCAGAGGCAGTGAATTTGCTACATTTAGAGGATTAAATATATAATTAGATAATGATGAGACCTCATATTAGAAATCTGCTCTCTAAATTATTATAGCATATACTGTACCTCAATGTCTAGCAACATTCTGACATCTAGTGGAAAATAAATATAACAGCTGCTTTATTTTTTTCTGTATAATGGGACTATGCTAACTAATGCTGCTGTGACCCTTAATTTAACCACATTCATTGGGTGCTTACAGTATATCGCCTAATTTTGCCATATAACACTTTATACCAGCCAATATATGGTAATGTTGAATTTTTCCAATAAAGACTGTTTCTGATTAAGGAATAATAGTGGAATCTTAGACAAAACAAATTAGGAAAATTGATGTTTTTTTTTCTTGCTGTTTTCAAGAGAAGAATATATAGGCCTGGAATTACCTCCCCCGCCAATACACCCATCCCCAAGACAAAGAATTTGTAACACTAAACATATAATTTGGCAACTAATAAAGCAATAAAAAGTTTCTTTTACAGGAATATATTTTGTATATCTAAGAGATAGAAAACAAAACACAGAGCTAACAGAGGTGAAGAGATCTTGGAAGTCTCCTAGTCTAACCTCCTGCCCAAGCAGGAGACCCTATACCAGGGGTGTCAAACTCACATCGTCAGCTGCTTTGCTTTTTCCCTTTTTGGGAGGCTAATGGAGGCTTCTGTGGTGGCACTGGCACCAGCATGGGGGAGGCAGGCAATCTAGATGCACCATGCTGGTGATTGTTTCGTGCAACTTCAGGCAAGCCAAGAGACAGTGGGATGAAGGGGGCGGTGCATTGGGATAGTATCTGTCTCCCCCAAGCCTCTGCCTACACCCACTGCTGCTGCCACCATGAGAAAAAAACAGGAAAAAGCAAAACAGCTGGCTGTGGAGCTGCCAGCTTCAGGAAGTGGCCCAACAG
The DNA here is from genome assembly GCF_051295495.1 of Thamnophis sirtalis. Classification (NCBI taxonomy): domain Eukaryota; kingdom Metazoa; phylum Chordata; class Lepidosauria; order Squamata; family Natricidae; genus Thamnophis; species Thamnophis sirtalis. The sequence continues at coordinate 44,726,413 of NW_028261388.1, read as the reverse complement.
GGAGAAGCTCTGCACCCAGAAAGAGACAGGCGAAAGTCATTCTGCGCTGAAGCAGAGGCATTCTAAGCCTTCAGCTTATCCCAAGATTGCAACACTAAAGGTTTGGAATGGAGCCTTCAGCATTGCAATCCTGGGGTACATTGAAGGCTTAGAATGGAGCCGCTTTTGTGAAAGGCAGGAAAACGGAGAGGGCTAAGCACAGCTCAGCACAGCCTGAGGGAAGGATGATAGGCAGGAAAATCCCCCTCTCCATTTTCCTGCCATTTACGAAAAAGGCTCCAATACGAATCTTCGGCGTATCCCTGGACCCTACAAAGCTTCTCGTAGCGTTGCACATGCAAGCAGTGGCATTACCGTGAGGTTTGTCACATTTATGCAGCGTCTTCTAGCAGGACGCTGCAAGGATTGCTGTGCTGTTGCGTGTATGAGGGGCGGCTCTACCGTGAGTTTGGACACACCAGCGCAGCCGCTCATGGCAGAATACAGCTGCACTGGTGTGATAAGCTCACAGAGGTGCTGCCATTCATGAGTGCAATGCCACAACAAGCCTTGCAGAGTCCTGCTCCAACAGACTGCTCCGACAAGACAAACCTCAAGGTGGTGCTGCAGAGGTGGATTCCTACCAGTTCGCACCTATTCGGTAGAACCGGTTCGTCAAATCTACCAAACCGGTTAGAAGATGCTCCACCAGTGGACCCGGAAAGCAGGCCACACCTACAGAAGAGGTTCCAAAATTTTTGAAACCCACCACTGGTCCTTGGATATGATTATTCTACACTATCATGCTCATATTTATAAAACTCAGTGCCTCTGTGAAAGGTAAGGATGACTACTGCATTTGTGGTGCAATCAGAACATTGCATGTGTTGAAGTTGTTTTAACGCAAACCAAAGATGCCTTTTAAAAAACAAGTTTACATCATATTCTTATGCATGCCAGTGCTGTGTGTGAGGTAATTTAAGGAGGTTCTGACAAGTGTCGTCGACATCTTCATATCTGGTCACATGGGTGGCAAGCCACTCCCATCCAGTCACATGGGTGGCAAGCCACTCCCACAAAGGAGGCCACACCCACAGAGTAGGTTTAAACAATTTTTGAAACCCACCACTGCGGTGCTGCCTCTCCTGTGCATGGCTTACTCGAATTGCAAACAGCCCTGGGATTTTTGCAGCCTTTATTTGCCCAGGATGCCTGCAGGATCCCTGGCTTCTGAGTCGGGCAAGGCTCAGCATTTGGGCCCTGGTGTGTTCTTCTCCTCCCAGGTGGTGACGGTGCATCCATGGCACATCCACCTCACCGAGTCTGGGCTGCTGCACCTCAAAAAAAGAAAGACCTCCTCAAAAATAAGCCTGTGCTTATTTTCAAGTGTAAAAGAAAATAAGACTCGGTCTTATTTTCTGAGAAACACTATATACACTTATGAATATATCAAGAAATATAAATCAATTATAAAACATCAATTATATAATTACAAAGCTGACATCAATTGCTACAGCTGATGTAATTTATAATTAACTGATATTTGGAGTTAACAGATCATTTTCTCTAAATGGCTTGTTAAATTGACATCTTTCTTGTTTGCTTAAAATAAAAGAGAGGAAACCAATGAATGTATTACCTGCTCAATAAACCATTAACTCAGAAAAAGCAGAACTGCTCATCCCTCATTTGGCTCAATGTTCTGCAATAAGAGTATTGTTCCAAGAAACAATTGTGAAGAGAAAGTGAAGGAGCATGAAAGTGTGATCTTGATAAAAAGATGTCCCAGGAAAGCTTATTTGTGTCTGTAGGGATATTCAGAACAGAACATTTTCATCCCAAGGTACTAAAAACTTGCTGATTGTTGATAATGCTGTTATGTGTTATCTTTGAAGAATTGGGTAAAATAAAATAAAAAATGAATAGAGAATACATGCTATCCCCACTTAAAAATGGGGGTGGGGAGAGAAAATGCAGGGGACTATAGACTAGTCAACTTGGTATAAATATATTGGAAGATTTTAGGGCAAATCCTGAAGAAATTAATATAAATTTTAAACAATGTAGTGATAAAATCAGTACATTTTCCTCAAGATCAAACACATTGTTCCATTAAAAAATTACCATAAAAAATGAGGTAATTGTGATGTTATGGCTCTTCCATGTGAAGGAGGAAGTAAAGCTATAATTATTTAAGAGGGGACAATTCTAGCATAGTCAAATTAGTAACTCCAGCCTGACTGAAACAGATCAAGCAAATACTTAAGACCCCTGCCCTGCTCACTGCCTGCCTGATAGACTCTGAGATTCACTTACCATCTAAGTAAGAGGGGTGCTTTAAAGCTAAAACAACAAAAGCAGATGGGCAGAAGAGTAGACTCTAATGAGCAATGTATCTCAACTGGGCATCTAGGTAGCTCAGTGTGGATTACTTATTGGGCTCAACCCCCTCTAAGACGACCATTTTTCAAGCCTCAGCTCTGCCAAGTTTGCCTTCTTGTACTGTGCTTTGAATTCCACTTCCACCTCATTTTGTCTCTCATCTTTTTCTTGGATTTGTCATTTGTTTCTAAATCGCTAGTCTAAAGCTCTATCAAGCCTTAAATATGTAATACTTGCGGTGTGTTTAGCTATAGGTAAACAGGGCTCTTCGCTTCTAAAAGTTCTGCCTAAGTTTGGACTGTGGCAGGTATCCAGATTGCTAGCACCATGACTTCCATGAATTTATTCAACCTGTTTTTGAAGTCATGTAAGATGATAGTCAGCATCACACCGCATAATAGATTGCAAAAGCTGTGTTTAATTTATTCAGATATATTATTGTAGAAAAATTATATCTTGCTTTCAGCAAACCTATGTTAACATATCCTATGGCATTTTGATTAACACACTAAGTTTCAGCTTGATGACAAAACAAGTGGCTTAAGAGCATATTTATCACTACTCTTGCAACTAACCAAACCTATTGATTAGGGAAAGCCACATTTCAATTCTGAGTCCTATATTCTTCAACATTTCTATTGATCACTTGTGCAATTTAATAAAGAGGTAGAAGAAAATGCTTAACACCAATCAATATTATCTAGTTTGATAAGTACCTCCATCAATTAGTATCTCAATCAAGGGGCCCTCACATCCTGGACAAAAATTGTTTCAACTTCTAACCATCAAAACAACGTGATAGGCACTGCACACCAGAACAACTGGACATAAGGACAGCTTTTTCCCGAATGTCATCATTCTGCTAAACAACTAATTCCCACAACACTGTCAAATTATTTACTAAAACAGTATTACTATTCTTCTCATCCTTCCTAGTATCTACCTCTTCCCACTTATGACTATAACCATGTTGCTTGTATCTTTAAAATTAATATTGTTTTGCTTCCTAGTACGATTTGATTGCTTATTAGTAACTATGACTGTCACTGTTATATCTTATGATTCTTGATTAATGTATTTTATTTTTCTTTATGTACACTGAGAACATATGCAAATTCCTTGGGTGTCAAATCACACTTGGCCAATCAATAATTCTATTCTAAATGAGACAGAAACAATATACAAAATGTATTTTGCAAAAAAAAAAAAAGTAGCAGACGTAAGATATGCATGTAACTACTGCTCACCGTTGGAATTATTTTACATCCAGATTTCCAAAGTCCAGCCCTGAACGCTTTCCGGAGACGATAACACATTTATTCAAACGGTTAGCGGAGGTACAATGTAATTTTATATCGCAAAGCTTTAATACTAATGCTTAAGAAATGGTGAGAAGGAATGCTACAACCATTAGAAAGAACAGTAACTACAAGATTTCACCAAATCCCAAAAATATAAGTGCAAAGAAACCAGAAACAGAAAACGCATTACAAAACACCTGCCCATTTCACACTACATCACCGGGAAACTTCCTTCCCGTCCCATCAGACCCTGCGTGGAGAATGTTACGTGCCTTGGAGAGCGCCTTTCACGCAAGAAGCGCCATTGTAATCTGCGTGTTGCTCCTTGGATATCGTAGTTTTCTTTATTAACAAACTATTGGAGTCTTAGGCGAATGAGACTACACTTCCCATCATGACCCGCACGACGCGGGGTTTTTTCTAAGCTGTTCACGAGAAACTAAGGTACAGTCAGCAAAGCGGTAAATGATTCCGGAAGTGGGCTAGCGGAGTAACAGCCGGTCCTTGTAGGACGCGCCAGGGCAAGATCGTTAGAAATGGCCGGGGAAATGACGGTGTTGGGTAAGTGCCTGTTAACTGGAAAGCTTTTATCTAATACGTCGCTCTTTTGGGTGAATATAATAATTTTCCCTCCTAGGGAGACAGCCGAAGTCTGGTATTTGAATTGAAACCCACTGTTCAGGATCGTATGTTCAGGATGTGCCAAACAAACTGGCTCTGCCAGTATTGGTCATGGTATCTGATTAGATGTTTCAGTGGTAGACACAAATAGCTTTCAGATACAGCGGAACGATCACCATCATGTTCTGCTTGTGAACGCGAAAGGAAATGAAAGATCAAATTGGGAAAAGAGGTACTTGTAATGTGCTCTGAGGTTTAAACTAAAATAAATGCAGGGAGAGGTGTCAAAATGTATTATTTGCGGATTTTTCTCTGCATTTATCTTAGTGGAAATCGACAAAGCCACGGGGGAAAAAGAACATTTGTTAATCTGGGAATAGAGGAAGCAAAACACCTTGTGCTTCCCCGCCCCCCCCCCCCGCAATGTAATGTTTAGGAATTTGTGTTTGTGTGTGTTCTGTCCTATGACAGAGACGAACCTTGTTCAAGAAATTAAAAGAATATTTAATTCATATGGCTAAATATATAAAACCTTTTCTAAAATTCCTAACATAGTTTCAAAATGTTAGTATTCAAATGTGTACTTTCTAATAGTAGAAATTCGATGTATAATTCAGGAAGCCTATTGTGAAATGCTCATTATAAATACAAAAGAAATTTATAGCTTTCCAAACAAGAAGTGCTGTACTTTGGATAAAGGAAAGAAGGAGTTAATAATAAAAGGCAATAATACATTTACAAGACTCCGTGTTATATTGAAAAAACAAGATATATTTATTTATATTGGAATGAATTAGCTGATTTTAATCACTCTCTCCCCACCCATTTCACCCTCTCTCTCTTTTTTTTAGGTTCTGCTATTTTGACCCTTTTACTAGCTGGATATCTAGCCCAACAGTATTTACCTATGCCCACGCCAAAAGTAATAGGAATTGACCTTGGTACCACATATTGTTCAGTTGGAGTGTTCCTTCCTGGTAAAGGACAGGTGAAAGTTATTCCAGATGAAAATGGACACAATAGCATTCCAAGCATAGTGTCATTTACTGAGAATGATGTGTGTGTGGGATATGATGCACTAGAATTAGCAGATGCAAATCCACAGAATACTGTATATGATGCCAAGAGATTTATAGGAAAGATCTTCACTATAAAGGAACTTTTAAGTGAAAGCAGCAGATATCCATTTAAGGTAAAGTTAACATTTTATTTACTAATTGCCTATCAATGATTTCAAATAATCATTTTCTTGTTGAAAACCAGGGAGGGACTGAAATGCTTAAGATCTTAAGAAGATTTTTATGTCCAGTTGCTTTATGAAATATTTTACTGTTACTGAAACTTAATGTTTTTGTTAAGTTTTAATTCAATTATCAATTGCATTGAATGTGTGTGTTTAATATAGATTACATTGTATGCTGTAATTACATCTCTGGCTGTAAATAATGGAAGATCAGTTCAGACACTTCTTTACAATTAAGTTTCCATAGCACATTCTGTCATCATGTAGTTCTCATACAAAATAAATGCTATTTATAAAGTGTAGAGGTAGGTTTGCTTACAAGAAATAAACTTTATGCTTTTAATCATATTCATTTTCTTGTAAATTTAGAATTTTCCTTGACAACTTTTGGCAAGGATCCACTTAACATTAAATTAGGATTTGTTGACTCCAGATGCACTAAGTCCCCATGTCAACCAGATCCTTATTTGTTTTTCCTCTCTTTTCCAGATAGTAACTCGGGTATCTTAGCAATTATAAGGGATGATTTTACTTTTGAGTTTGTAAATGTATTGTTCTTACTTATATGTTTAGGAGTATTTGGGGAAGAGTTTTTATTTGCGTGTGTGTATTTTTCAGGGGGAAAATAGATTATGTGTGACAGCTTAATTCTTTTTAATGAAATGTGCTGCTCTTCTGTGTTCTATGGGTTTTTTTGTTTTTATTATTTTGAGGGAGGGGTGTTAGGATATTTTTTTGTGTAATTATGAAGTTGGTTTGTGGTAGGTAGTTTATTTATAAGTTACATATTTTTCTTATGCATTTCTTACAATATAACATTAGTTTTCCACTTATGAAATGTGCATTTTCTTATACTTCTAGGGAGGCAATTATGTAGTTTGGCATTTGCAGTTGAATTTTTTACTTATATCTTCTGCTCAGAGTATATTTGTGTGAAAAGTCTGATGTTAGGAGAATGAAAATCCTAGATTTAAAAGTCCCGCCTTTCTTAGCTGCTCTTTACTTTTGCTCTGCAGAATTGCAAGAAAGAGACATTAATACAAGAAAGATACAAATGATAAAGAGAACATTTAGATTTGGTGGATATAGTTGTATGCAAAAGTTTAGGCAGCCTGGTCAGAATAATCCCTAAGAAAACAGAAATGGTTTGATGTAGTGGTTAAGGCACTTGCTAAAAACTGAAAGACTATGAATTCTAATCAAGTCTTAGGCACAAAGCCATATGGGAGACCTTGGGCCAATCCTAAAAACAAGGCAATGGCAATGACTGCTTCCTAAAATCTTGCCAAGAACTGCAGGGATTAGTCAAGGCAGTTGCCATAAGTCCAGACTGACTCAAAGGCACACAGATACACATTTTTTAAAAAAAATCTGACAGAAAATCTACATAGAAAGTATTTCTGATAATTTGAATATATTTCTATTAATATGCAGTTGTTTAAGATTTTAATAAATATAGAAAGTGCAACTATTTAGAGAATCTTTTAGTTAATACTTTTAACAGTAAAAGAGAATATTTGTAGCTCAGGGTTGAAATGAGGGATCCTTGGTGTTTTCTGTTTTCTTGCAAACGTTTCATTACCCAAGCTAGGTAACATAATCAGTGCATATCAGGTATCATGATGTTACCTAATTTGTGTAATGAAACGTATGCAAGAAAAAAACCAAGTTCAGAAAACATAGAGGATCCCTCATTTTTAGCAATTCTTCTGGCAGAAATAATAACAATAAAAAAATTCTTATGTCACTTTTTTCAGTGCTGTTATAACTTCGAACAGTCACTAAACAAATGGTTGTAAGTTGAGGACTACCTGTAAAGAATTGCCTAATGATCTGCACTTGTCAAAATCATTGTTTTCTTATTTTGAATCTGTAAGCAACTGGTCATAACTAGTATTCATTCAACCTTACAGAAGTTGTGTTTATACCCAGCAAGCAAAGGGGATGTTAGTTTCATTTTACTTGAGAATTTGTTGAAACATACAGTTTGATCAAGAGTAGTTGAGCTTTGGAGAACATAATGCAAGCAAGTGCTGAACCCAATTACCCAATATTAACCCAATTACTTTTTTTTTGCCAGAAATAAACCATAGTTTATTTTCCACATAGCAGAAACAAATTATGGATAAATAAAATAAACACTGTACAGCTTAATATGCAACCTAGTCCTATGTTAGATAACACGTTTCTTGTTTTTGCTCCTCCTCCCTCTCTCAGATTCTTAACAATAAAGGAACTGCTGAATTTTCTGTTGTAACCAATGAGACTATTAGGGTAACACCAGAATATATTAGTTCTCAGCTTCTTTTGAAATTGAAAAGGATGTCAGAGGATTTTCTTGGAGTGCCGGTCTCCAAAGCAGTTATTTCAGTACCAGCAGAGTTTGATGAAAGACAGCGCAACTACACAATCAAGGCAGCTAGCCTTGCAGGTGATGCACATGATTTTCACACTTTTCTTAAATTCAGTTTTCAAAGGGACCTAAACTGGAACAGCAAAGGAACCATAGGTTTTATTTGCAGAATTTGAAACCACAGTGAAATCCCTGAATGATTAAAATGAATCACTATAATTGCAAAATAGAATATTCTCTATTTTAAATGCTTATTAATTTGTGGAAACAGTTCCAAAACTAGACATATTAAGTTTTTGCTTAAATTCTCATAGTTTCATGTTTGACAAAAAATATACAGTTTATGCTTGAACATATATTTTGTTGACTATATGAAATAATGTTGGAAAATGAAAATAAATTTTTATCTTTGTAGGTCTGGAAATTTTGCGGGTAATTAATGAGCCCACTGCTGCAGCATTGGCATATGGCCTTCACAAGGCTGATGTATCCAATGTACTGGTAGTAGACCTGGGTGGAGGAACCTTAGATGTTTCCCTGCTAAATAAACAAGGAGGAATGTTCCTCACTCGAGCTATGGCAGGTAAAGAAATGCTTTTATATTAATTAACTATATGCAACAGTTGTTTTAAATTAGCACTTATATCTGTCTACATTACTGTCCATGTATGAATAATGACTGAATGCAGAGAACATGCTTCTTCCATCCAGTATTTTATCATCATATGTGAAAAGACATAAAACACATAGAGACATTGCAGTAATTATCCTAGTTTTTTAAAAAAATTGTTTTATGTATTGTGTCAATCAGTTGCTCTGGTGTTTCAAACTTAGCAAGATATGTGAAATTAACCACAGAAATTCTGTCAGTGGTACTACAGTTATAATAATTTATTCACACAAAAAGGTTAACAGTTTATAGTTAAATACATATTATAGCTTATATATCATTTTGATGTAATATATTTGCAGTTTACCATTGTATCTTATCAAATATGGACTACTAGCTGTGATTGATGGCCTATTACAGTTTCAACTAATTAGTTTCTTTTCAGACTAGGTTAGCAAAAATAGTGTTATTTAGCCCATGATAGATGTAACACATGCTCTATTCTACTGAGACATCTTACTCATGTCCAAGTGTTAAATGCTATTCAATCTATATCTATTGCCCTATCAATTATCTGATATATAGAGATTTTGTCTTTTAGGGAACAACAAACTTGGAGGGCAGGACTTCAATCAACGGTTGATGCAATATCTCTATAATGAAATCCATGATACGTATGGCTCTCTACCCTCTAGAAAAGAAGAAATACATCGACTCAGGCAGGCTGTAGAATCTGTCAAATTAAATTTGACAGTTCATACTTCTTCAACAATCCAAATTTCTCTTACTATGCCGGAGAAGAAAGACCAGCATGAAAATTTGCAAAAGGATAACATACATGAAAATAATTCTTCAGAAACTGAAATGAAAGAGGTCAGGAAAGATAGCTTTTCAAAATCTCTTGATGGCACATGGAAAATAATTAGCTTTGAAACAGAAATTTCTCGAAAACTCTTTGAGACATTAAATGACGACCTTTTTGAGAAAATCCTTGTGCCCATTGTACAGGTACTAAAAGAAGGACATCTACACAAGGCAGAAGTAGATGAGATTGTATTAGTTGGTGGTTCCACTCGAATTCCTAAAATACGTAAAATTATTACAGAATTCTTTGGAAAGAAACCTAACACTTCTGTTGATCCAGACCTCGCTGTTGTAACAGGGGTGGCAATCCAAGCAGGAATTGTTGGGGGATCTTGGCCTCTTCAAGTTAGTGCTGTGGAAATCCCAAACAGGCATTTACGGAAGAAAAATTTCAATTGAACTTCAGTGTTCTTGCATTATTATTTTTTAATACTATCAACAAAGCAGGATTCCATTTGTTCAACTAAATTATATTTGCATGATGCTGGACTTTCAGTGTACATTAGTTCCTCCCCATCATTGAAGAGATTCAGAAATTGGATTTAAAAAATATTTCATTTCTGCTTGAGTTAGGAGAACTGTGAGCTCATTATTTAAAGAAAGCCAATGATCAGAAGCTTCATTTCTGAAACTTTATCAGATTGTCCTGCTTTAATAATGAACAGAACCTCAAGACTTCATTACTTGAATAGGGAACAAAATAATTTGAGAGTAATGATGACAATAGTGTTGATATTCTATCCTGATATTTCTCAGGAGTTTGTATTGATTGGGCCTGGCCTGACATGAAGCAGTATTAATATATATCAGTGAAGTTCCTTTTAAATGGCACTTTTCTTAACATTGTGTTCAAGCCTGACTATGTTTTAGGTACTGTCAATTCTGTGTCTGTGTTCATTAACACCATAAACTTTGGGGAGCTACCATTCTTAATATCTGATTTAATAAGAGGCAATCTTATAAGAGGCATTGTACACAATATTTTCCCATATAGAAGTTGGCACTAGTTAACCATTGCTGAGTATATGACAGAATGGCCCTTTTTGATATAATACAAAACTATTGAGTAGTGTTATAAAAATGAGCCTTGGGTTCATATGCTCCCCTTTTTGTCCAATAAGGCCATGAGGAGATTAAAGTTAATTGCTTCCGTTTTCAATTTATTGCAGTTTAGTGTTACACCTTAACCCTAAATTATGGTTAATCCTAATTATGGCATACTGAAACATGTCTTCTTCATAACCACTGTTTGAAATTAGCTTTCTCCAATAATTCACAATTCAAGATGACCACAGTTAGTTTATGGATTAGCAACATATGAATGTCCATGGATTCATACAAAACTTTCATTCAAGTCTATGTGAAAATATAGTGTTACATCACAATGAAGTAAATACATTAATTTTCCCTAATAGTCAATTCAGGTAAGTTAAAATTATATCTGTGCAAAATACTTTAAACTGAAGCAATTTAACCTGGAGACAAATTATCTTGACGTGTAGTGTTCTAATACTGTTTCAATCATATTGAAAATTTGACCTCAAAGCAGCCTATTTTTAACCTTTAAAAATATGGTGGTGTTTAGAATTTCCACTATGGTTAAAATGGCATCAGAACACTTCTGGAAAACAGGAAGTTGTTTCAAAAAATTTTAATGGGTCTTTTTTCGCTGAAGATGTTATGAAGTTGGAACATTGTTCATATTGCTGCATAATAATAATACACATAAACTCTGTCCACATGTTAAGGTTTTACTGCTAATCTAATGCAGGGTGAAGCTTTTTAACCATTCCATAGAACGCATTTTGAAGGACCAAGTTTAACCAATGCTGTTATAGAGAATAGTGAAGACAGACAAATAATTGTTAACACTCCATTCTTTCAATAAAATGTTGGTATTTTCAGGCTGCTGATATTGTCATAAATATTGAAGTATACATCTTGTTTTGATGTTCAGGTTCATACATTAAAGGAAATGGAACTATTTTTAAATACTTAAAATGTCAAAAAATAAATCACAAGAACTGTTGCATTGTAAATGTGACTGAAGCAGTTTATAAATTCATAAATAAAAAATTAAAAAAATATTTTTGTGTACTTTATATTATTAAATAAGTGTGATTTTATCCAATTTATGACCTAAACAATTTTTCTGATCATGATAGTCAGTAAATGTATCAATGCAATGGTGGATTAAAGCAGTGTTTTTCAACCACTGTGCCGCGGCACACTAGTGTGCCGTTACATAGTGTAAGGTGTGCCGTGGGAAAAACACCCGCTGGGTGTTTTTGCCTCGGGACATCTCTGTGTGTCCCGAAAGTTGCTTTCAGGACACAGGGATGCCTCTATTAAGTCCCTGCGACCCCGCGTTTACTTTTAAAACGCGGGGACCGCCGGGAGGTAGCGCACGCAGGGACGTCACTGACGTCCCATGCGTGCGCCCATAGCAACAATCGCGGAGGATTTAAGAGAATTACTTTATATATAGTCAATATAGGCACAGAGTTAAAAAAATTTAACATTTTCTAATGGTGGTGTGCCTCGTGAGTTTTTTCATGAAAAAAGTGTGCCTTTGCACAAAAAAGGTTGAAAAACACTGGATTAAAGCTCACTGGTGCCCTAAACACTGACAAATCTTGCCTCCCTCCTTTGTACATACTGTACAATTCTTCATTGGTTTTTTTTTCTCAACTTTGTGGTGTTCCCTTGGACCTGGTGCCCTAAACATGTGCTTAGACTGCTTAATGGTTAATACACCACTGCATCAATGTAACCGAGGAAGTTATTTTTTACATTTATCAATCAATGACTTTCAGTTGGCACCATTTGAGTATTTTGAACAGCAAAATTTGTTACAGTTCAGAGGATTTTGCTGGTGTTCATTGCAAGAAGTAATTTTCTGATTCTTGGGGGAAAAAACATAGTCTTCAAGGATAATGAGAATCTATCCCGTCTGGATAAAGGTATTTTAGGAACTGTTTCATAGTCTTTATGTAGGCATTGCCAATTACAGTATTTCAATATCAACAAGAGCAGCAAATGTGTTACCAGTACTAGTGGTTTGGGTAGTTGGTTTTAGATTGCTTTAAACTCATCAATTTCCTATTTGGTGAAACATTCTTTTTCAAATGGAACAGTCTTTCAAAGGCAGTTTGTGATTTAAGTCTTGAGTTCTAGGTTAATGGATATCATCAGTTTCATAAAAAATACTCTTCATGATTCTAAATTATCTTGCAGAATGTGCAATATTTAGCATATTAACTCAGTTATTTCAGAAGGAATTTAAGAGCTAAGCAACAGGAAGAAAGTCAAATTAAACAAGCTATGTTCGACATTCTTTGAGGGTATTGGAGAAAATTGTAACTTCCTGAAGTGGAGATTTAAACATGTATAAATAATAAAGTTCTGAATTGCTTCCCTCCCCCTCCCCCCAATAAGAAGAGAACATACACAGTACTATCCTTTCATAGTCCTATGAACACAAGACCACATCCTGTTGTTTCTAAACCAGTAGCAATTCTTCCCTATATTGCTGTGGTCAGGATAACACTTTACCAAAAAAAAAACAAAAAACAATTGCCAAGGCAGCATTTTGATCCTTCTTTAAAATTTGAATGTGTGCTAAGAACAGTAATTATTGTATGAAAGAAAATAAACTCTATAGAATAAAAGTTTATGAAATTTAGTTGTAAAAATATATTTAAAAGAATAAATATACCTGAAGTTAAGCTAAAACTTTTGCTTTATAACAACAATATAGGGAGAAAAACCCCTGAAACCTCTTCAGCAAATAAGTATAAATTATTTCTAGTTTGCCTAATTTAGAATTGCATCTGTGCAATCTGATAGAGCATTGCACACAGATGCAATTATACTTTCTTGTATATCATACCAAAGTATGCAAAGTATTTCTTTCACTATTAGATTCCTGGAGCAGGTGTTCATAGTCAGAGCTAAGAGCTACTATGTTGATGTAGTAATGCATGAGCTATAAAAATCATTTGAGAGATTAGAATTTTTATGCAAAAATATAAGTACTTTGGACATTGTTATAATATCACACAGCTCATGAGCTTTTTTTTTTTTACAACAAACGCTAACAATATTAATGATTTTCTTTTTGAAGCCATTTGCCTTTCTGTTAAAAATAATATGTACTGAAATTGCTCTCACTACTTTCCATACAATTAAATAATATATGTATTAATAAAAGACTGGTATTCATTTTCATGCTTTCATTTGAAGCCTAACTCTTGGTTTGATCAATATGTATCTTGCTATTTTTTGTACTATATTTCCTTCTGGACTGTGACATAAATGAATGAAACAATTTTTCTGCATGGCAAATTATAACTTTAATAAAGAGACTGCATTTATAAAATGTTCTTTTTGTATTACCACAATAAATACTTTATAGTATTTATGGCATTTTGCTATATCATGGCCTAGCCTCTCAGAGACATGTACCTTAGGGAAAGAACCAATTTGGGTAACAAAGCATCATAATGTAGATAGAACACGTTTTAAATCCTCTGATGTTTATATTTTGTTACTTCCTTGGTTATTGAATAAAGGAATTATTTACCATAGTTTTTTCCTGAAAGAACTTTTGGCATGATGTTAATATTTGTTGAGTCTTGTCTTTGCTCAAAGCTATCTTACGGGAGCTGAAGTTGATTGTATTTTGGAATCTTCACTGGTCTTGGAAGCATGCCTACAATGCAGTTTTGCAAGAGTGGCTTAATGTTCAGGTGATAAACAAAAAACAAATGAGACAGTTTGAAGAAAAAATCAGAGGATTCCAAGTAGTTTCTCATCTTAAATGGCAGAATATTTATGCTTTTATATTTAATTAGAACTTTGCTACTTCCAAGATAGCTAAGAACCCATTCAGTTATCTCTAGGTTAATTTCAGAGAATGGAATGTAAAAGAATTGGTATGTAGAAAGACTAATTATCATATGAGACACCAATCCTTGTTGATGAGGTATTTTTGATGACAGACATAATTGAGTTGTTTGTAACACATACTTAAGAAAGTCAGCAGGTCTGTGAGGAAATAACATTGAATTTCTTGCTGCTACTTAAGAGTCAGATATTTTAAATGAAAATACATTGTCTTTCAGTCTAGTTGAAAAGGGCTGCCTAGCAATAGAAATAATTTGGTAAGATTTCAGTTAGTACTGAGATATAAAACCAGTATTTTTAGTAGTTTATAGTTATGGCATACACAAGACCCTTATTACAAACAGCTATAAATAAAAATAAATAGCACTGTACTTGCTATATATAAATGATATAAATAAATAAATGTGCATTTGTACTGAACTAAGACAGTACAGACATTGTCTCTGTACTAAGCTACACTCCAATAGCATAACTTTATAAAAAAGGTTGAAAATCATGGAATAATCTGTGCATATATGCATAATAAATTTTTTCAATGGCTATTTATTCATTGGCAATTTGTAAACCAACTCAGTTAAGAAAACAGTTCATAAGTGATAGCTTTGACCAATTATTACAGATTCATAAAAGCACATTTATGACTTCTACCCAAGATGGCTGCTGAGTGGTAAGAGAATTTTTCTCTCTTGCTGATGATCTGCTGATTTTGCTGCCTACGTTGATTTTCTTGGCAGTGCTGCTCCCTGGATTTGAATGTGAACACTTATTTCATTTACACTAATGGACTCTAACCATAGGGGTTTTCCCTTTTTTAATTTGCAAAATACTTGAGAGGTTATTTTTTTCTTTCACTCTTGAATCAAAATATCCACAAAATACATTGTTTCCTTCTGTATCACTGTTCTTTAACACTAAACTTCATGCTAAACTTCACATAGAAGCAATGTTTCAGATTACAGAAAGCTAGCTGAAATTTGAGAAAAGATCTTTTGGTGGCATGCTATCTTTAGCTGAAAATTTAGTAGAAATGTCTTAATCAGTATTCAACTAGGGAGGACGATATGTGGATGTGTTGAATTTTTCTTCTTTCAATGCACTTTCTTATGTTGTTTTGTTTTTTTCTTTTTAATTTTTTTGGAGTTTTGTATTTTAACTTTTTTTAAATATTTTTTAAAAGATTAAAAAGATTTGTTTGTTTAGTGTTACATTTATTTTCTGCCCATCTTGCTTTTCTCTGTAGTTTACAACAGTAAAAATATAAAATTATTAAAAATTTAAATGTAACAAACAATAATAAAAGTACAGCGATTTAATTAAAAGATGGGCAGGGGGAGATAGTGTCTACATATGGATTACCCTTTAAATTATGACCACTGATTATAGAAAATATTCAGGACCTGTTGAGAACAAATAATTTGTATGAATGTAAAGAAACGGAAAGCAACCCCCTTCCCGAGTTTCCAGATGTTTTCATGAACTTTAGAAAAGAGCAAAATATAATTCACAAATATGCACTGTTGACATTTATATTGCTTTAGATTTGCTTTGCAACATGTATAGTCCATGCCTGATATGTTCGAAAAGAAATATAAAGCAAATCAGCAATCTTCCAATCTTGTTTTTAGTACTTTTTTTCTAGCTAAATGAGTTTTCATCAATTTCGCATTGACAATGGCAACATATGAATCTTATATTTTCCCACAAAAATAGACTTTAACCACAAACTTTATGCATCACATTGTGAATAATATAAAAATTCAATATTTTTACTATGTTTGTAATTCAGAAATCTTAGTTTGAACATAGTTGTCAGAACAACACACACATCACACACTTCCTTTCAAGTAAAATGAGATGTTTTTCAATAAACTTTATTTAATTTTCATGTTTTCCAGAGAACATAATTAGATTCCATTTGTGTGTGTGTATGTGTTTGTTTGATATTTCTTTTATAAATATCAGGATCATATCCTTTTATTTAACAATAGAATTATTTATAAATAAATAGAATCCTATAGTGTTTAATAACTTATCCCTTTACATTTTTACTCATTTTTTCCTGAATTTTTTCCTATTATTTTTTTTGCTACTATTGTTCTCCCCAACTTCCAGAGTTCTTTTCCGTTTGGGAGTATTTTTTGTAATAAGATATTGACTGTGGGTTTTTGCCTCTGAGTAGACACTTTCAGAAGAATTTTGCCCAGTGTTCATGTAGGATGATACTGGAATACTTGGAAATTGTTGCGATGTCATCTGTGGGTAAAGAAATGGCTGTCCCATTGGACTGTATGGAACATATTGTTGTGTCAAACATGTCATCTAGAAAAAAGAAGATAATTTTAAAATATTTGAAAACAAATCATCTCTATCTTCATTATTTATTGTATGAAAAAAGACCGTGGGTTACTTAAAAATCATTTCAAATTATATACTTGATGACATAATGATATAAAAAAGATTTTTAAAATAGTAACATGCAATACCTTCAAATATTAAGCATGATGAGTAAAGTTGCATAAGCTGTTTGTGCAACTCTGCCTTTTTGTTTACATCATTGTTGTAAAATTATCATTGTTGTAAAATTATCAATTGGACGTTCGATGGGGTATCACATATTATTGTTTATATGATTCACAGAGCTGTCCATGTTACAACAATGGCCATCATAATAGTGCATCTCCACAAAGCTCGTCTAACTGCCTGGCTCAAAGGTCTGGAGGAGCCTCCTAGTCTTCAGAAATACTAATGGGGTCAAGACCACAGGGCAGGTGCAGATACAGAGAAGACATAATTCAGCGTAACAGACTCAGAGAATGTCCTCCGTGCTAGACCTATGCCATGTAATATTCTATAAATGGTAATCAGGACCTTGAATTTGATTTGGAAGCCTACTGGAAATCAGTACAGTTCAGAACAGTGATATTATACGAACATATTGAGAGATGACAAAAACTGTCTTGCGACACTGCCTTCTAGACTAGCTATAGCTTCCAAATACTCTGCCACATTCCATATTATTTCATGCAATTGTGAGGTCACATGACATCTCTAACAAGGCGAGGCATATTAGTAATAATAAAGCTATACAGAACAAGCACTGCTGAAGGATCCAGTCAATTTCTCCCTTTATAGTTACAGTATATATAGATAAAATGGGTAATAAGGCTAACTGCTAATTATAAAGTACATTTCACCTGAAAATTGGTAATAAAATTAGACAATAAAAAGATGCACCCAGAAGCTGAAAAGCAACCATATCTTGGCTTTCTTAATAATTGTTTCTTGCAGTATATAATACAAGAATCAGCATACACACGACATCTTATTGGGATAGTTTTACTATCATTATGCTAAACTTACCATGCTCTGAATGGCAGAATAAATCTGATGTGGATTATTATTCACCTGATAAGGACTAACGGGTAATGGAATATCACAATAAGAGTCTGCATACCTATTTAAAAAAGGATGGATAAAGTCTCAAAAAATCATTTATATATTAACATTAGAGAATCTATTTCAATTCTTACCAATAGATTCAATGGTGGGTACCGTTTCGGTACGGTGCTCTGGAAGGCCCACCCGCCTGCCCAAGCTCACCTGTCCTTAAAGTCTTTGGTGCTTTTGCGCACACGCATGGCATGTGCAGCGCCTGCACAATGCTCTGCTGAGCAGCTTGAGCATTGCGGAGGCTCGCGGAGGTGTCGCTGGACAGGAAGATGCATGACCGCTCTGTACGCATCCATGTGGACGACGCTGGGTCCATTCCAACCGTACCAGAAGGAAGCATGAAATGCTCCAAAATCTCCTGGTAAATGGCTGCGTTGACCCTGGACTTAATGAAGCACAGTGGTCCAAAGTCCTGTTGCTCAGTGGCCCAAAGTCCTCTTTTATGATGAGAGCAACTTTTGCATCTCATTTGGAAACCAAGGACCCAGAGTATGGAGGAAGAATGGAGAGGCTCACACTGCAAGATGCTTGAAGTCCAGTGTGAAGTTTCCACAGTCTGTGTTGATTTGGGGAGCCATGTCATCTGCTAGTGTTGATCTACTGTGCTTCATTAAGTCCAGGGTCAACGCAGCCATCTACCAGAATATTTTGGAGCACTAAATGCTTCCTTCCGCAGACGAGCTTTATGGCGATGCTGACTTCATTTTCCAGCAGGACGTGGCACCTGTCCACACTGCCAAAAGCACCAAAACCTGGTTCAATGACCGTGGGATTACTGTGCTTGATTGGCCAGCAAACTCGCCTGACTTGAACCCCATAGAGAATCTATGGGGCATTGCCAAGAGAAAGATGAGAGACATGAGACCGAACAATGCAGAAGAGCTGAAGGCCACTCTTAAAGCATCCTGGTCTTCCATAATACCTCAGCAGTGCCACACACTGATAGCTTCCATGCCACGCTGCATTGAGGCAGTAATTGCTGCAAAAGGGGCCCAAACCAAGTACTGAGTACATATGCATGCTTATACTTTTCAGGTCCGATATTGTTCTATGTACAATCCTTGTTTTATTGATTCCATGTAATATTCAAATTTTCTGAGATTGTGGTTTGGGGTTTTCATGAGCTGTAAGCCATAATCTTCAAATTATGACAAATCACGGCTTGAACTATCTTGCTTTGCATGTAATGAGTCTTATCTCATATATTAGTTTCACCTTTTAAGTTGCATTACTGAAATAAATGAACTATTGCACAATATTCTAATTTTTCGAGTTTCACCTGTATATACTTATGAAAAAGCTACATCTCCATAGCATTAAATAGAGTTTATGGCTTTACAAATACTTTGGATATGGTGTATAGTGATGCACATGCAACCTCTGAGCCATATAGTGGTCTACAAGATGATCAAAGTAGTATTACTGTGTTGCACTACAAGGTTTCTGATGTGCAGTGTCACGAAAGTACCTAGGCTTGTGCTATGATGAGGGTGATTTTTTTTTTCTTCCCCCAGTTTCTGTCCCCACCCCTACCCCACAACAATGGAGACAACTGAATGCACATTACCTGTAGGTTGATGCTTGTACATCCTCATCCATATTCTGGGAAGGACTGCTTAACTCTAGGGAGTGAGTACTTCCTATAAATGAAATGCTAAATATTTTAGGATTATAAATATCACTGCATTTGTGTACATATGTCTAAAAATGCATAGAAACAAATCTCAGAAACAAATCTCAGAATTATACCAACATTGTTTCTTTTCATGCTCACTAAAAGAACATAAACAGTCCAAAATATATAAATTTTCACAACTGTTGTAATTACACTTAAATTGTAATCTTTTAATTAAAAATGTGTATTGATGGGTAGAGTAGGGATATTCAAGGATTAATGGGAAAATATCTATTTTGGCATGCCTTTGAACATTTTTAAAAAGTCACAATGCAATGAATGCAAAATTAATTTCATAAATGATAGGGGCTTCTTGAAAGGGAATGATTATTAAAGACCAGAAATGTAATATATCAGTTTTATATTTTTTTTAAAAAAATAATTCAGTAAATGGACCCCAAAGTTCAGAAAAATATACGTTGTCATAGCAGAATTTTGTTTGATACATTTCACATGTCAGGATTTTGACAACATTTGCATTCCAGAGATCTCTGAGTTTTTATGAAACATTATTGGCAGGTAACTAAACCTACCAAACCGATATTGAACTTTAATTGGTCTTCCATATAAACGAATCCCATTCAGCAAAGCCATAGCATAAGGCACTGACTCTGTGTGTTTAAAGCAGACAAATCCAAAACTCTTGGGGTTTCCATCTTTGTCCTTGCATATGGTGACTTTGGATACCGGTCCAGCCTGCAAGAAACTTAAATTTTATTTTCTTATCATTCTGTTATATGAAACAAAATTGTTACTTACTCATTCAAAATCTTGATGGACCCTATTCTATCAATGTATCCATTTTTCTTTTGTGCAGAGAGGCAGTGCATTGTAACTTTCCTTGTATGTTCACAGCTTACTTACATATGTCTTGTTTTATTCTGTTATGGACATAATTTACATGGACCTGATGAAGTATCAAAGCAGTTAAAGTAGAAAGTTTCAACATTATGATAATCTTGTAAATTTAGGTTCCGTAGACAAATAGTCTAATAAAAACTACTATTTTCATAATCTAATTAGCATATTACCCTCAGATACTAAGGCTGTATCTAATCCGTAGAATGAGAATCATTTCTCATTGTCCAGTACAATGAGAAATGATGGCAACAAGCATTGTGGAGAGAACAACTGACAATTAGTGTTGGTGCATATAGAGCTGAGAAAGATTTGATCATTATTTTTCTATTGCTAAAAATATTTCCAATGACTCATTCTTATAAGCAAATGCTTATGAGAGTATTTACTACTATACCCAGTCATGTCTTTTGTGGTATTCACCAGTCTGTTCTTAGGAAATTCTTAGGAAGTTGCAGAAACAGTTGAAAACATGTAAACTGGCACGATGTATGAAGAAAGAAAAAGAAAACAGGAGCATTTAACTGGAATCAGTTGTATACCTATAGAATATATTATTCCTTCTTTGTTGTTGTTGTTGAACTAAATTTTCCTTTTTCTTGGAAACTTAAATTTAACAGTAGGTAAATCTTATGGACATTGGAGTACATTAAGTAAAACTTGTTAAAGTTTATAGAAAAGCTAAAATAGTAGCTTCTGAGCTGTCAAAAGCTAAAGGCATATTAAGTGCCTACTTTGTGAAATTAATTCCAAATCTGATTCTCACTAATATTACAATGAAAGTAGAAATAGTTTGTGACTGGAAAAAGAGAAATATCATTTTATAGTAATCACTGCTGACAAAATACTCAATCTTTATGCTCAGTGTTACAGCTATATATATATATTTCATATTTTATATGCAGAAAGAAAAAAATAAAACATTGCAAGAATGTTCAACTTTAATGTTCAACTGTAAATAAAGGGACACAATTATGAATATTTCAAATTAAATGAGGCTTATCTATCCAAATATTGCATGTTATTTAATCACAGAGATAAATATTCAATTATTTTCAGCCAAAGTTAAATGATTGCCTTTAGGCACTATCAACGGCTTGTTTTTGTTGTTGTTAATTGTGAAGTCGTGTCCGACCCATCACAATTTCTTTACCTTCACTTAAATGTATTTATCTTTCAATTATGTACTTTTGAAAATCGATGTTATTTTAAAAAAACTTAGATACTGCTAAAGAGATAATTCAGATTTAGACCAGATAATAGAAACCTAATATTTTCCAATTAACATTATTTTAAATTATTCAAAATTATTCACCAGAACAAGTATTTATTAATAAGTAGAATTGAGCGTGCTACATCATCTGGGAAATAAATATAAATGCATATCAACAAATATAAATTTCACTAGTTTAGCTAATACCACATGTAAAATAAATAGGATATGATAAATCAATAAAGGTGAGGATAATTCAGTCTCTTTAATATTTCCAGTAGAAAGTACTTACTCCAGTAAAAGGTCAAAATCCCATTTGTACTCATTTGAGTTTCTGGAGAAGAATAACAACTTATAGTTCATTTTTAATTCCATTATCTTAAGATCTAATTGTTAAAACATTCAAAAAAGGTATTGGCTTCAATTTTATTTATTTTTATAAATAACTGAAGATGGCGAACATACATTCCTTCCTCCTCCTATTTTTCCCACAAATGCTCTGTGAGGTAAGCTGGGCTGGAAGAGAGTGTCTGGTTCCAAATAACTCAGACTACTTTCATGATAAAAGTGGGCTAGAACTCAGTATCCTGGTTTCTGATCTGCTGTCTAAGCCACTAGACTAGGGGTGTCAAACTGGCAGCCTGTGGAACGGATGTGTCACATACAAGCCACGGCCACCCCAACTCTATGAAGGGGGAAAAGTCACAAAACGGCATATGATGACAACATTACGCCATGAGTTTGACACCAGTGCACTAGACTAACTGGCTCTCAGGATTTGTTGACTAAGGTTAGATTTGATCCACACATGCAGAACATAATAGATTAGCAGTCTATTGCCTTAACCTCTTGGCCAGGTTATTATTTTCTTAAATTATGAAGTTATTACAGCAAGGTTCATCTCAGTGTTATTTAGATCTATAGATTCTACATTTGAGGTCTATTAATTTCTTAAATTTGATTTATTTGTTTTTAAAAAATAATATTTTTCACACAATCAACATTTCCAAGCAAAGTTCAGCTTGTTTAATCCCCACTTTTAGGAGAGAGAATTTTTTAAAGAAAAAAAACCACATTTCCACTCTTCTACTTTGGATTGCCTATTGAAGATGATGAACTTCTTCAAAGGTAGGAAGTAGACAATCAAACATTCTGAGGCTTTTTCTTTTAAACATGTAGATTCCTCCTGTTTATAAAAAAATAAATAAAAAACCTGCTGAAGCAACCTACTCACACAGGTAGGGTTTTAAAATACAAATAACCCATTTTAAAATTATTTTTCTTCACCCAAAAATAAAATATAAAAAGTGTATGGGCCGAATAAGTCAAGAATTAAATATTTAAATTGTCAGAAAAAACTATATGGAAAAATGAACACTTTTTATAGTATACCTATTTAAGAAACTGTTTATCAAATTAAATTGCAGAAATAAATTTTAAATTATGTTCAAGTCTGATTAATATACCCAAATCAATTTCAATGTATCACTTACAAAGGAATTGAACTCACAACTCCAAAGCTCAGTATTTTTTATTTGCCCTTTACTACTGAAGTTCTTAATATTTTTATATTTATAAGAAAGTAGCCAAACCAAATAAGAAAGGACAGCAGAGGCCATTACATGCTTAAGATATCTTTCTGGTAACAGCCCAGAGACTAACACAGAAGACAATTACAGGAACTCAAATAAAATTCAAAAAGCTAAACAGAGATAGTTACAAAAAGTAATATCCTCCCCTTCATTTAATTCTGAATATATTGTTAAGGATGGGATAATTTACAGGGAATAAATTATGAGTAACTATGAGGCTTATAAATGTATATTCCTCCTAACAGGCAAGAGTAAAGGCTGGAGAGCTTATCAGATTAACTGATAATAATAAAAAAGGTCAGGTCCTTTCAGTTTTACTTGATTTTCCAAACAATTTTGTTGCTAGGAATTACCTGACATTCTGTATTCTGTAAGATTAACTTCTATGTCGTGTGCATTAATTTATATCTCTTACATAACTTGTCTTAATTATAAGTCATCATAAATATTTAACATAGAATGGGTAGATAAAATAAACCTTGAAGCAATTTAAAGTTTTTTTTTCCAGTACTGTATTTCAGAAATGGAGCATTTATTATATAGCGACCCCGTCAACTACTGCAGAAGACATGCCTCGGTATCTTCTGACAACATTCAGCTGCAGTAAAAACAGAGCCCTGTGACACCTTCAAGCTTACTAACTTACAGTGACGGGCGGTTTTGTGGAATTGTTTATGTCGTACATTTTTTTTAAAAAAAAGTATTTTGCTATTAAATTAAACGGGGGGGGGGGTCGTGAGACGGCATCTTTCCGCCCCAACATCCCCGTCGCATGGGCGGTGAAATTCCATCTCTCCTTGACACCACCGCGTACAGGACTCGCAACACGAACACGTGCTTCCCGGCCTCGGCTACATCGCTAGCCACGCCCACCTCCCACCTAACACGCCCACCTCCCACATGGACCCGCCTCACCCGCTCTTGCACCTGCAAGAAAAGCTCATAGAGAATCTCCTCCTTCACGCGATTCTCCAAATTGCCCACGAAAAGGGTCCGGTCGGGCTCGTCTGTCCTATTCTGGGTTGTCATGATGGTGAAGACGACGAACCTCGGCAGTCGAGAGTTCTGGCTTAGGAACGGGAAGCCGGCGAAAGGGGCGGGGCCTCGGCGAGAGCGCACCCGAGGCCGTAAAGCAGAAGGGCCGCGCGACTGTGCGGTAAAAAGCTTTCTGGGCTGCTGCTACGCTTTGCGGCACTTGCAGGCGCGATGCTTCTTATCTGAGGGAGGGCGGAAGAGTAGTGATTAAAACTACTTTCTCCGATGTTAAGAACCAAATTTGTGTGTGTATCTTTCTCACATGTAAAGGGCAAAGTTACACCCCCCCACACACACACGAATTGCTATAAAGGCCGACATCCTGCTGCACGAACTTCCTATTCTTCGATATCCTAGTAACTCTCTTAACTCAGTGGCATAGATTTCTGAATTTGGATGGGTGGGTGGGCGGAAATGGAGAATGGTCCATTCCCAAACATGGGCTGCCATCATGTGGCAAATCTTAATAACGCAGTGAATCTACTGTCCACGTTTGATCTTTATTTTGAACAATTCAAGGCAGCTACATAATGTTCCCACATCTTTTTCCCATAAAATAACTGAAATTGAATTCTCTGATGTTGTTATTTATTAGTGAGATTTATATGTATATATACTTGGACAAGACTTTTACGAGAAATTTACTCTTTGTGTTTTAGATTAGTTTCTCCACTGTTTTTTGGTGTAATATGATGTTACATTGTTGCTAGATATTTATTCTGCCTTTTTATGTATAACTCAAGGCAGCCAATATAACCAAAACTCTGCTTCCTATTTTCCACACAACTCTGCAAGATGGTTTGGGTAGAGATGTGACTGGCCTTAACATTTTCTGAAGCAGATCTATTTATTCTAGCACTATGTTACAGTATAGGTAGTTCTTGAATCATGATCATTTGTTTACTTGTATTTCAAAGTTAAGACAGCCTTAGACATATTTATGACTGGTTGCAGCATCCTGTGGTCACATAACCACAAAAATACCTATTGGGCAGGGATGTGCAGTCACTAGAGGCAAGGGAGGCAGAGCCTCCCCAGTCTCCTGAGAGAAAGGAAAGAGCTTTAAATATTTTTTTTAATGAATTAAAGCCAGGATAGTTGTTACCAGATTTCAAGTCACAGTGGCTTGGTGTCTGCTCTCAGTGTTAACTAGGAGGAGGCCAGAGAACTCGGGGCCTCTTTTGCTTAGGAATTTTTCGCCTTTTAAAAGTTAAGGCGGAGTTAAAAAGCAAAAGATTTAATATGCAAAAGAGGCACTGATTCTCCCGCCTCCTGATCTGGGAGCAGCGAATCATGTCTTGCACTTGAGCGACTGCGCAAGTGCAAGGGTGATTCTGGAGAGGTTTTTCTTTCACCAGCCGCCATTTCTTCTGCAGCCAGCCCAGCACTGAGCAGGGGGGACAAGGAGGAGGAGGAGGAGGAGAGTGGTGAGCCCTTGTGGCTGGCTGGGGAGGGACTCACCGCTCTTCTCCCAGCCAGCCAGCCAGCCACTCACCCCCACCCGACCTGCTCCCTGCCTGGCCGGCCAGCCGGCACAAAGACTCACCGCTCTTCTCCCAGCCAGCCAGCCAGCCACCCACCCCCACCCGACCTGCTCCCTGCCTGGCCGGCCAGCCGGCACAAAGACTCACCGCTCTTCTCCTCCCAGCCAGCCAGCCACCCGACCTGCTCCCAAGAATGTCAGCGGGGACAGAGGAGGCGGGGGGCGAGGTGGGGGGCAAGGCGGGGGGCAAGACGGCAGAGCGCGGCAGCGGCGAGAAGCAACACCCCCGCCTCTGTGTCCGACAGGCATCTCGCGTTTATGTCCATCATAAACGAGAGACGCCTGTCGGACACAGCGGCAGGGACGTTGCTTCTCGCCGCTGCCACGCTCTTGCCTCACCAACGGTATCCCTCACCGCACGTCACTGCTATTGGGGAAGCTAAATTCACATAACCATATGGTTTGCTTAACAACTGTGGTGACTACTATGAAAATATTATAAAATTTGATCCAACTTATCTCATGTGCAACAAGTTAACAGAGATTCCTATCCCAATTGTGGTTGTAAGTCAAGGACTACGTGTATTGGAGTTTATTTTACATATGTAACCTATCATCACAATAGTATATATTCAAACATACCAAATGAAAGCCAATTTGGTGTAATCATTAAGGCATTAGGTTAGAAACCCAGAGACAAATGAGTTTTAGTCCCACCTTAAGCACAAAGCTTGGGCTAACCTTGGACTATTCACTTTATCTCAGCCCTAAGAAGGAGACAATAGCAAATGACTTCTGAAAACCTTGTAAACAAATAAATAGAACTGCAAAGTTTTGTTCAGGCAATCTGTAGGAATCAGACATAATTGAATTGAAGAAAAAAAAATTCAAGTAACTACAGGTAGTCCTCTACTTACAACAATTCATTTAGTGACCGCTTGAAGTTTGAGAAAAGTGATTTATGACCATTTTTAACACTTATGACGGTTGCAGCATCTCCATGGTCATGTGATTAGAATTGAGCCACTTGGCAATTGACTCACATTTATGATGGTTACAGTATCCCCAGAATCATATGCCTTTTGCGACCTTCTGACAAGCAAAGTGAATGGGGAAACCAGATTCACTTAACAACAGTGTTACTAATTTAAGAACAGCAGTTATTCACTTAACAAATATGTTAAGAAAAGTTGTGAAAGGGAGTAACAGCAGTTACTCACTTAACAAATTTCTCACTTAGCAACATAAATTTTGTGCTCAATTGTGGTCATAAATTGAGGACTATCTGTAATACCTTCTTTAAATGACAAAATACAGTAATGGATTATAGAAAGGCCTTTTGCTATCAAGTAAGTTATCTGAGTACACTGCATTCAAATTGCATTCAGATGTCATTGAAAATATAGACAATTTGTAAGAGCTGCTGTTGGAACAGTATCTATTTTGCAACCAATGGAGACCCTCCTATTACTGAAATTTAAAGTAGAGTTTTCATTTTGAAACATTAAACAAAAGTCTGTATTCTGTGTGTGTATTCCAAAAGTGCCTTCCAAATTAGATTCTCGTATTAACTTGTTTTTCTTTTTACAATCAAATCCAGGCAAATATTTGGTTTTTCTGCCCTTGATGAAATAAATTTATTAAGACATTTTAGGGTGCCATTCACAAAAAAATGCACAATGGTGAGCCATCAGAAGTATCTGCTGCAGTTCCTTTGAAGTTTTTTAATTAAAAAACCACTTCTCACTTTTGTTTATGACCAATTATTGAAAAAGGGCAGGTACTGTATTTTTCAGAGTATAAGATGCACCTTAGTTTTGGGGGAGGAAAATAATAATAAGAAAAAAGTCTGCCTCTGCCTACCAGCATCCATGTTATTCAGCTGGCCAGCTTCCTGACTTGGAACACATGTTAACAAGGTCCGTGACCCGACAAAAGCGTGAAAGTCATAAGCGCGCCGACAACACCGCGGCGCTAAAACCGCGATGTCAAAAGTGCGCCGACAACAGCGCACTGACAACAGCGCACCGACAACAGCGCGCCGACAACAGCGTGCCGACAGAAGCGCGATTTAATTTAAGGTAAGATTTATGGTTAGGTTTATGGTTAGGTTTAGGGTTAGGTTTAGGGTTAGGTTTAGGGTTAGGTTTAGGGTTAGGTTTAGGGTTAGGTTTAGGGTTAGGTTTAGGGTTAGGTTTAGGGTTAGGTTTAGGGTTAGGTTTAGGGTTAGGTTTAGGGTTAGGTTTAGGGTTAGGTTTAGGGTTACGTTACAGCGCGTTTCTGTCGGCGCGCTTTAGGGCTAATTCGTTGCTCATTTGTCGCACGGTTTTGTCTCCGCGCTTTAGACACCGCGGTTTAGTCAGGCGCGCTTTTGTTGTGCGCGCATTTGTGGTGGAACCAACAAGGTCAGCCAATAGGCATAGCAATTAAGTCAGCCAATGAGGTCTATTTGGACTCTGAAACAGTATTTGCCATGTGAGTAACAAGGAGACAGGAAGGAGCCTTGCTTAGCTGAGAACTGAAAGTGAAAATACTTGTTTTGCTTGTATTTACTGCTATCTTGGAAAACCTGATTTTGATATTCTGAATGTGATTGCTGCTGCAAACTCTGACCAGCCAGGTCACCTTCAGCATTTATTGCAGCCTGATTCAGCACAGCTGATTGCAATTGGATCGGTGCCAGAATGCCGCCAATCAGCTGTTGTAAGCTGCAGGGATTGCCACAGACCATCACTGCCTCCATGTCTCGTGTTTTTGGCCTCTGGTGGAGGTGGGTGGGGCTACATTCCTGTATAAGAATTTTCACCCTCTTTTGGGGGAAAAGGTGCATCTTATATCCCCCAAAATATGGTATTTATAGGACTTGTCAGAGCAGCAGTCAACTAACAAAATACAAAGTTGTGGTGAAATTGACCACCAGTTATGCCCTCTTTACCAGGAATTCAACTGTCTATAAATTAATTTTTTATTGTAATACTATTGTACTTTCTGTGCAGTTTGGAACAATGATCGTTCTTAAAATAAACAATTGGCCTTCTCTGTTTTAAGCTCCATGTTTCTTCAATTTTTGAAGGGCTGTCACAGAGAGGAGGAGTACAACCTATTTTCCAAAGCACCCAAAGGCCAGACAAGGAACAGTGAATGGAAAGTGATCAAGGAGAGGTTTAACCTAGAAAGAAGGAGAAATTTTCTGACAGTGAGAACAATCAACGAATAGAACAACTTGCCTTCAGTAGTTATGGGTGCTTCATCACTGGAGGCTTTCAAGAAGAGACTGGACAGCTATTTGTTAGAAATGGTATAGGGTTTCCTACTTGAGCAGAGGTTGGACTATATGACCTAAAGGATCCATTCCAACTCTGCTTTCTGTGTCAGTTTAAATGTTGTGTCTCCTTTTAGTTTTTTTTTCTCTTTAGATTCAACATTCCAAAACCTTCCAATCTGCATTCATGTGGCATGTCCTCAGATCTCTGTCATTTCTTCTTTGTTACCTTTCTCTGAATTTGATCTAACCAATCAGCCTTTTGGAAATATGGTGCTTAGAACTGCACACAAAGGTACCACTGGGAGTCCTCTTGGCAGAAAAGAGACAAGAGTAAAAATAAATAAATGATTGTATCATCTGAGACCACTTTGTCATGCCAGAACTGGAGTTGGTATGTCGGGATAAAAAGAAAACTAAACAAATTGGTGGAAATGTGATACTTAAGAATTGTGTATGCTAAACAAAAAGAAGTTAAAATGTATTAGGGTTGAAGGAATAAATTGAAAAACAGACCCAAATCCCAAGGAGAGCATGTTGGGTCATGAAGAGAGAATGAAGGATAGGACTGCAGAACAAATAAGCGTGAACAATGAAAAGGTTGAGCTGAAGGCGTAGATTAAGAAAGTTGTGACTGAAAGGTGAGAAGTTTAAAGAATAAAAGGCAATGTACGAATGGGTGTAGGATCCTGGTGGAAGGGTGGTTTATAACATTTGAATCGTGTGGAAAGATACACTGAATATAAATTTACTATATTTCCTTTTATTGTTTTAATTCTAAATGACAAAAGATAAAGTCTGCATCTAAGAAAGGCTAGGAATGGATAACATTACATCTGATAAGACATTGGAGTCCATTGCATGAAAAATAACAAAGTATTATTTTTGATATTGTACAGGTAGTCCTCGATTTACAACAGTTCATTTTGTAACCACTCAAAGTTACAATGGCACTAAAAAAAATGACTAATGGCCCGTTTTCACAATTATGACCATTGTAGCATCCCCATAGTCATGCAATCAAACTTCAGATGCTTGGCAACTGACTGATATTTATGATGGTTGCAGTATCCTGGGATATTATGATCTCCTTTTGCAACCTTCTGACAAGCAAAGTCAATGGGAAATCCAGATTCACTTAGCCAGAGTTTAACAACTACAGTGATTCTTTTAACAATTGTGTCAAGAAAGGTCTTAAAATAGAAATTTTGGGCTCAATTGTGGCTGTAAGTCGTGGGCTAGCTGTATTTCATTACTTCCTACTTTTGGGTAGGGCATTGGCATGATTGTAAAAAAAATTACTTCAGTATGTAACTATCAAGATTAAGCTGTAAAGAAAATTACAGTACTTTTGTAATAGATCCCTGAATCTTGCAATGAGAAGATGTGGCTTAGAGATTGAGGAAAGAAAGAAAAACTGGGCTGTGAATGACTGTCACCGTGGGGGGGGGAGGGGGGGTTGTATGTCTAAAACGGTATCTGTATCTGTATGTTTTACTTTATATTGTTATGTATGATTTGTCTTGTTTATGTCGTTGTATTTATGTCGCTGTATTGTGTTTTTCTGTTTTTTAAAGGTAATGTTTAATAAAAACTATATTTAAAAAAAAAATTACAGTACTTTGATCCTTCAGGAGCTGGCATTAGGATTTTATTTTTATTGAAAAAGTTGCACTATAGTTCAAGCAATAAAAATATTATAGACTTAGAAGCTTTTTCTTTCCAATGTGATCTTCTGTAATGCTTTGTAATAAGAGCTTCCCTTATTTCATGGTTAATTAACCTGATCTTTTACTAAATCCCAAAACAAACACTTTGGCTAAAATTTATAAGTTCTGAAATTTATTGATTTTGTCTAATGGAATGGATGAACATACAGCCACTAAATTCAAGGAAGTCTTCTTCTAAATTCAAGAATGAGTCTTCTTCAAAAATTCAAGGAAATCAATGAGTCATCGTCACATCTGCAAAATTTGAATATCAAGCAGCTGGTTTAATAGAAGATGGTTTACTTTATAAGAAAACCATTTGTATTAATTTATATAATTTCTCAGACTAAGCATTATTTGAGATGTTTGCAAACCATAGCTGAAAGGAGAATCCAGCTACTGAGTGATTGAAGGAATATTCTATATTAATTGGTGGTTGGGTTACAGTTTCTGCAGCTGCTTTAGATTTAGAACCCTTCTTGTCCCAGTCACCTTGCTATTTTAACAAAGGAACCTGATGAAGCTTATCAAGCCTTTCATTAGTACCCAATGTTTTTTTTAAAGATTAAAAATACTGTTTGCAAAAAAAAGTCACTAGCTTGACAGAAAATCACCCCAAAGATATTCAGATAAATTACTTAACATTTCCTCAGTCTTGGTTGAGACAAAATTTGCTTTCTTATGTTATTACTTAACATAAATTGTTATTATTTGTTGGAGTGAGTTAGTTGAAAGCAAATACTTCATCTGATTTAAACATTTCCAAGGATTACTCTGTCTGGAATTGGATTTTGGTCTTTCTTTTTCATTTGCTAATAATAAGATAAGATGTGATAATATTAAGCAGTCTTGCCAAAATGTACTCTTTATTTGAAAGTAATAAAAAACAAAAAAGTCTTCACCCCAGATAATCTTTCAATCTCTCTTGTCCCAGTCATCTTGCTATTTTAACAAAGGAACCTGATGAAGCTTATCAAGCCTTTCATTAGTACCCAATGTTTTTTTAAAGATTAAAAATAGTCTGTTTGCAAAAAAAGTCACTAGCTTGACAGAAAATCACCCCAAAGATATTCAGATGCAGATAAATTACTTAACATTTCCTCAGTCTTGGTTGAGACAAAATTTGCTTTCTTATATTATTACTTAACATAAATTGTCTTGCCAAAATGTACTCTTCATTTGAAAGTAATAAAAAACAAAAAAGTCTTCACCCCAGATAATCTTTCAATCAATCTCTCCCTCCCTCCCTCCCTCCCTCCCTCTCTCTCTCACTCACACACACACACACACATACTACAAAGGAGAGCTACAATCAGAGCTGTATCACACTTTAAAAAGCAAAAAACTGAACACAGACATCTGTAAATATTTTGCCCTTTACTAAAGGTATTTGTGAAATCAGTAGATGCTTGTCAGTTGTCTTGATAGCTTTAGAACCGAGTTCCCTGATATTTCTGGCTTTGCAAACCAGCAGGGAGGAGAGATGGTTCTGCGTGACTGGTTCATGCAAATGGAGCACACATGCACATGCTCACCTGTTGCTCGTACAAGTAAGGATGCACGTGTGCACATGTTCACTGGCCATCTCTGTGGCCCTGCTGCAAACCCCTGAGCCCACAGGTTGTGGACTCCCTGGAAAATATCTGATCTACACTGACAATTCTCTAGCAAGGAACCCTCTGTTTCCTGCCATATCAGCATAATGTCTGGACAAATGATATACAATAGCACATATTCAAAATATGTAGAATATATTTGTGTGATTAAACACTCACGTTCACCTACTGTATAACAGTTTTTCCTTGTTTAAATGACCAAATTAAATTACCAAATGTTTGATACTAGTCAGACTGATCTCATAATAAATGACTTGGAAAGGATGACTTTTGACACACTGATCTCAGCCAGATCTAGGCATGCAGCTTTTAGGGAATGAGCAAAACTGCACTCCTCCCTCCTGTCATATCAACAAAAGCATTAAATCTCTTAGCAACTGCTATAACTGAAACTACCAAATTGTTTCCTCTGAGGTTAGTGTCTATATTGCTATTTTCTCCCAAGAGGAAGATTGATACCAACATCTGTCTTTCCTCATTCCTTATAGTCCATAAAAAGTAAAATTCCTCTGCCTGGTTTTGCTGATAAATTCTTCTCTTCTGACAGGATAGTATTGCCTCTTTGATGACATACATTGATGATACAGTATAATTTTCTAATGCATCTTCTGATTCTTTTTTGGTCTGTGTATTAAGCAATTTTCTTTTGACTCGTTCTCTATTTCAGTCAACAGACTATTTAAGCATACTGTAGCTAGCTTTCCAAGTATAATTATTCTGAAAACCAGACATTTAAATTTAGAAGCATACCTTTTGATTTTTCTCTATTCTTTTGTTGAAGGTACATTGCTACTTTCTTTTGACAAGTTCGAAGGATTTTCCAAAAGAATGTCTTCCAGTCATCATAACTGCCAAATATATGGTCAAGAAGCATGCAAATAGATTAGTGAGACAATATAAAAATACATTTAATAAAATCAAGAGATTTCCATGAAGTAGCATAAAGAGAATACAATATAAAATAATGATACATCAAAACAAGAAAATAAAAAAATAAAGAATCAAGACTTAATATATTACTGTGAATTGTAAGGGGAAAGCAACATCATAATCTGTTCTATCATACTTGGTTTTAGTACTTATGTGATGTTAATTGGAATACCTAAATTCTTTAGTAAGGGTATATTACTCTTTGTCAGACTTAAATAATATTAAAAGAGAAAACCACAAGTTTTTTTTGAAAATACAGAACCATTGTATGTAGGGGGAAAAAGCTATATTGCCAAATTGCTAATCTTACATATATCTATATCATCTTTATATTTTGAGTATTAAAATGTGTAGATGTTTAAACATTCAAATAAATGAAATCAATTATTTTTGTAAATGGAAATTATTATATCTTCCTGTACTCTTTATATGCCACAAAATTGCCTGTTCATAGCAGATCAAGTACTGTAAAAAGGCTGTATAATATCTGGTTTTGAGGATCTCGAGGAAAGAACTTTTCGTGATTTAAAAGATATACAACCCCTCAGGAAAAGAAACTGCCTCGCCTATTTAAATTGGGAGGAGGAACTGTAGGTTGCAAAAACTCTAAGACTGGACTTTAATCTGCCAAGTACTTCCTTCAGTGTACAACGCCTGGTGACGTTTAATTTAAGCAAAATCAACATGTTACAAGGAAATAGCAGTATCATCCTTCTATTACAGGCTGCTTTCCAAATACTCTCAATGTTGAGGTTGTGTTTTTTCATTTGTTTTGTGGCATACTGTGTGAGAGCAGGTAAGAAAGCCATTGAAATGTTACTTCTGAACATTTTATCAGAAAAAAAAGATAATCAAATTTTAAAAAGAAATAATGAATCATTATCTTAAATACTAGTATGAAACTTGAATTAAAAGTCTTCTGAATAGAGTTATAAGGTTTTTAATGTAGAACAATTCAGGATATTTGAATTTCTATATAAAGATGTGTTGTTAGATTAATTCTATGTGATTTCATTATTTCAGTTTAATGCAATAGGTTTTACAGCATTAGATCAGAAGCATGGAGAAGGTGTTACATTTTCTAATATCTTGAGTTAAAAGGACATAGTGTAAGTTTGAAAAGTTATTCATTAGATTCACAATGTACTAAACCACATTATTGGTTTGGACTTCACATGTTGAGCATTGTGTTATATACTTATGAGTACTGCTGTTACTATTCATTAATTTGAATGCCAGTGGTGGGTTGCAAATCCCGTTTCAATCAGTACAGTTGGAACGGGGCCAGTAGCGTCCTCATGGACGCGTGTAGCACACGTGCGTACACTAGCAGTGCGCACATGCATTCAAGCCCCTCTGCGATGCTCCAGCTGCTCCTTGGAGTATCGTGCAGGCACTGTATGCACCATGCCCCTGTGCAGAAGCCTTTAAACTCCGGTAAGGAGCTTGGGCGGGCAGGTGGGCCCTCCGGAGCACCATACCGGAATGGTATCCGGTGCTCTGGGCGGGCTCCGGTACGCCTGTACCGGGGCATACTGCCTGCAACCCACCACTGATCCTACCCCAAGATAAGGACAGTTATGTGAACTTAACTATCCTTTTGATTTGTAAACCACACTTTATTTTTTGAGTCTAATAAATTATGGCTTATTTATTAAACATGTGGCATGTGGCTAAAACACTATTAGAGAAGGCATAACATGTTCATTTGTTTACATGATTTAAAAGATATATATTTAGGAATTTAGTCAAAACTAGATTACACTGAATATATTGATGTTTGTTTTTAGGGTCGTGTATGCATTATTATAATAAATTACAAATAAAATAAAATCTTCCCTTTTATGAACCTGCAGTCCCAATTCAGAGTAGAGTCAGGCTTGATTCACAGAATTAATTGAAAAGCATTGTGAAATTTTGTATTGATGTTGATTTAAATTAGCATAACGGCATAGGTTAAGCTAGGAGACTAATTTATGTCCAAATGCAGCCTTTAACTGTCAGGTTGTCTTATATTCATATTTAGCCTCAAGGTATTATCTTATCTGAACAGAAATGGCAAGAACAAAGGCTGAAGTAAAAGTAAAAATGAACTTTGGCTTTAAACACCTGATCCCTCCTGCTATAAACACTAGTACAACTGAAGTATATAAAAGTTAGGTTTCCACAGCAGTACTGTGTTAGAGTTAATTTGTCTAAATGGCAGTGGAACAAACCAGCAGTCAACCATGCTTTGATATTAACTACAGATGGATCCCTGAAGCTATGTGAATTTTGGAGGGGGTGTTGGGAAGAATAAAAATAACCCATGTTGAACATTAGCACAAGAAATGTTTTATGACATTTTGTATTATGCTGCATTATTGTTTTATGATAGTTTTTACATCATTAAATGTTTTATAAAATTTGAGGTACCCATTTGAGGTACCTTGGTTCAAAATTATTGCCCTGTGAAGCACTGTTTTGCCCAATTACAAGAAGAAAAGTTGTAGTAGTATATAGAGAAAGTTGGTTGGTAAAATCGTCTGAGCAACTATGCTAACTAAGATTTATTAGAATACTGGTGATAATGGGTCAAAGCTCACCCAAATGTTCAAAGGCATCCTGAGTAGAAGAGTGCAAAATAAAAGCTGTATTACAGTATGCTTGACTAGATGATCTGGGACTACCATTGAAAATGGTGGAAGATGTTTGCTTGTTAAAGGGTCAGCAGATTATCAATGAATTTTTGATCCTGAGATCTCTGAGTATCAGTCAATAGCAAAAGCTCTTTTTTTCTTAAATGTATAGCATTAAATAAGAGTAATACTAGTAATTAGTACCCCCAGGCCATACACATGCTAGGCATACATCTTACCACATTTTGCAAAAACCTTGCTTGGTACTTTTACATTAATTGAGAAATGGGAAAGTGGTAAGGAATGACAAACAATTGACAAAGTTGTAGCTGGTGAAACGTATCTGCTATGATAAGTCTTGGTTTATATCCAAACTGTATATTTTTGTTGTTGTTATTGATTAAAATAAGAAAAAAATCTGGAAACTGATTTTAAATCTGTTCCCATGTTTTATTTAATTCATATTTGTATGCCCTCAATAACAGACAGTAAATGTAAACCTAATTATAGCCATAAAAGAGGGGAGGGGAGCTTTTGAAATATTTTGTAAAATATGACCAGTGTTTAGTAAAGTTCTGCCTAAGATTCTGATATGCTTCAGATCTCAAGAGAGCACATCACCTTTCTACTGCACTACCAATTAAAACAACCATGGTTTCCACAAGAGAAATTAAACCAGCTGTTCAATCAGCTACATCATTTTTCAAGTTTGCATAGTCACCTGAAAAAGATGGTTTAGATAACAACAAGTGCCCCACTTGTGATCATCTTGGTTGCCTTGGAACTTTTTTAATCATGCTTTTGAAGTTATTGTATTATTGTAACACTGGGGAAAAACTGTTGTACTTACACACCTTGTGTCATTCTGCAACTGTCCATGATTTCTGATTTGAAAAAGCCCTATGGAAGGAGCTTTGTTGGTTTTTTTCCTCATGGAATAAGTGTGGAAAGGTAGGTAGACTGCAGACTACAAGAGCTATTATTGTATTACCAAAGATAGAACATTCCAAAACAATCTTTAAAATTAATGGTGAAGATGCAAGACTCTGCATGTCATCAGTAGCAATTTCACAAGGTTTTTTTCTTTAGAAAAATAACAAAAACCCAAAATATAAATAAACATTCAGTTAAATGCTGTAGAAGATAAGATTACTTGACAAATAACATCCGATGCTTCTTGGCAGTTTATTCAGTCCTCATGCCAACGATTTGAGCATTTCTGTTGAATATTTTATTTTTTTAAGAGTTAGTTATACCTGTCTATTCTTGTATGCATTTTCCATGCTAGGTAGTGAGGGGGCTGAACTCAATTCTTTCAAATCATGTTCTGGAATCAACAAATCAGAATTGCTTTCATCCAGAACAAGCAAAATAAATTGTGTTTTCAAAATCCTGGATCTATTCCTTAAAGCATGTTAAATAAAAATTTAAGAGCCCTAATTTGTAGAATTTTTTTTGTTAATAACGATGTTATTCTGTAGTATTTTATAAGCTTTTTAAATTTATATTATTTTTAAAAGGGATAAACAAAGAATAATTGGATGAACTCAGCCCAATTATGTCAGATTTATCTCTCTTCAGCATAAAATTTGTACTTCTTAGATTTGGTCTTTTATAAACCAGGAATTCTGGTCTGAATTTATTGTGTTTGTAAAGTTAAATAAAATATTCTTATTTGAGATTCCATAGATGTCTTGCAGAAAAATGAAATGCAATGTGATCTTTAAAAATCATACTGATCAAATGTTTATTTTATTTATATTTTACAAATTTAGGTCAAGAATGTCCTAAATTCACAGATCTTAATTTTGGCAATGCTGTGATTGGCACAGATGTGAAGGTGAAACTGCTTTTGTACACACGAAGAAATAACGACTGTGCTGAGCTTCTTGATGAACACAATATAACAACTTCTACACATTTTAATGTAACCAAGAATATTGTTTTTATCATTCATGGGTATAGATTTACAGGTTCTCCTCCAATATGGATTGATACAATTAAAGATCTTCTGCTTGAAAAAGAAGATTTCAACATCATTATAGTAGATTGGAATCGGGGTGCAACAACATTGAATTATTTTGGTGCTGTTTCTAGCACGAAGAAAGTAGTACCCAGCTTAACACATCTTATTGATCAAATGTTGGTAAGAAAATTATATATAATACTGATATCAAAGAAAGATTCATCTACTTGCCCAGTTAATTCTATCAGGTTGATTGTACTGTATATTCATTGTTGTTTCTTGTAAAAGAGTTCTGGGCTGTAATAGGGGATCATCTACTTTATATACAATGCTTTTGTATTCTTGGAAAATGCATGAGCATGTATTCAGACTGTTGTGAGCAATGCTTATACAACTACAATATAAAGTATATTTGGTCTAGTGGTTAAGGTACTAGACTAGAACCCAGAAGATTGTGAGTTCCAGTTCCATGTTAGTCATGAAAGCCAGCTGGGTGACTTTGGGCCACAAGGACATTGTTGTGGGGACAATAGGAGGAGGATGGTGTGTTGGATATGTTCATCAACTTGGGTTATTGGTAAAAATATTAAAAGTGGACAATAAATAAATAAATCTGTTCTGTTACATGCTATTTCTATATGGTTACCCAAAGTGTAAATGTGTGATCATTGCAAGAGTAACACGTGGATTTTCACTTATTTGTAAATAAAATGTGTTTTAAAATAAAATACATAAAATAAAAATTAGTCTCCAAACTACAAACATAGGTTGTGGCTGCTTTATGTTTGTGAAGTTCTGAAATGACTGTCATAAATTTTACAATGATAAGAAAATAATGTGAATAGACAGAGTATAGCTAAGTGATGTTGGGTGTTAAAAACTTTAGTTCGTTTTATGGTTGGGAAACTGGAAAACTCCAACCATGAAAAATGTTAACATGTAACAAGATTCATAAATTATATGTCCGTATATATAGCACTTACTACCATATCGTAGTTGTTCCTAGGAATAATTTGATTTCAGATGGCAGCCTTGTTGCCAATGTAAGGCTAACTCCACATTGTTGTATCAGAATTACTTTACTGAAATACATAGATACAAATTTCTTTGTCTATACTGTTTCATTTCACTGTATTAGAAATCAAACTCTAGTTTTCTGAAAGCTTTTTCTCCACTTTATGATACAAATTAATGTATTGTAAATACACAATCACTAATCAGGATTACATTACAACAATATCATTTCATTTTCTTTTTCCACAAAACAATTCAAGTGTGTTCAACTATATACAGTGAAATGTGCAACATCCTTATGCCACTTACAAATATCTCTTTTGTTCTCCGTGAGCTGATGATGATTTTGGAGTGCTTCTGGATAGGATGTAATCTATGTGGCACTATCATAAAATTTATCTCAATCTGTTGTAGTGTATAAGAGGAGAAAATGAGATAAAATCATCCTGATGTGTTGTAGTTTTATGTATAAACTAACAGAGCACATTTTTGAGATGAAATATGCTTTTCTGCTGCAGTTTCATATTTTTATTCTGAAGTTATTTAATTATTCTTGAAAATCTTTGGATATACAGTATAACATATTGACAAGATGTCAATGTCAGGAACTAGAATAAATTCTGTTTGACTTTCCTAATTATATCAAATATTCTATGATTTACATTTCTATAACCCTCTTTCCATAACTTTTCCCCCCACAGGAGAATGGTGTTGCTATTGATTCTATTTATATGATTGGTGTAAGCCTAGGGGCTCATATAGCTGGATTTGTTGGGAAGACGTATAATGGCAAAATTGGAAGAATTACAGGTAAGGCTTACAAACTGAATAAACTTCAAACAGTCCTTCCAGGTTGAATTTTAGAAGCTGGCTAGTTTGGAACATGATTTATAGCACAGTTCTTTCATATAAAGTATTGCAATTGGAATCTATTTTTACACTTTTTTTACAAATGAAAAATAAAAATAAAGATTGTGCAACTCAGCAGTGTCACCACACATTTCTATAAACAAGAAAATCACAGGAATGTTGTTTGAGAGATGTATGATCTTCTCTAGACATTGCTATGCCTGCTTGCCAGTTTTAGGGCTTTTCACAATGGTGATATATGTCACAAGTTCACAAAGTAAACTTAACTAATGGCTCGGAAAAATGGCCAAGAAAACCCTCCAAATCTAATACATTACTATGGTTTGATAGAGATATCAGTGCATTGGTTTAAATGAAAATATCCTTCAAATTAGGCTGTATCTCAAGTGAAAGAAGTGTAATGTGACACCAATGGGCGTAACTTGGACCTAAGTTCTTGATTGCTGAACAAACCTTTAATCTCTTCATAAAATGATGTTATGTCATGTTTTCTAACATGAAGTTTCTATCAGTGTGCACATTGTCGAAACTTTCTATTTAAAATTGCAACTTGTCTTTTTCATTAGTGTCTCCTTAGTAATATCTCCATACGTATACATTAATTAGATTGCTGGAACTACATTTAAGATTTAGGCTGTTAGGAAGGGGGGCGCAAATGAGAAGCTTACTTGTCTTTTAAATAATTACTCTGTTTTGTTGTTAATTTTGTGTTACTTATAGTATTTACATTTAAACAATGCTTGCATATTTTTATTATGAACTCTGCTTTGCGTCTACTCTTTAGGTCTTGACCCAGCAGGTCCATTGTTTGCCAGAAAGCTGGCTAATGAGAGGCTGGATCATACTGATGCTCAGTTTGTGGATGTCATTCATTCTGATACTGATGGTAATTATTGCACATTTAGATTTTGAGCATTGTGTGTTTGAATGAGTCCCTCTCACCCCCCTTCACTTCCTGGTGTGATTCCAACAGAATCTGTACATATCTATAAGAGAATAAGTACCATCTCAAAATACATACTTTTGGCCAGGATGTATGCAATTATTATGACTGGAATCCAAAAAGGTACTTAGGATATGCTGAAAGACTTGTGCTTAAAGATTGGGCAAAAACATAGCCAGAACTTTTTCATTTGTCTCTGAATTGCAGACATTCCTGATACAAAAAAAGTTATTTTCTAAACTACAGTACCACATTGGAGCAGCTATTTTTAAAAATATCAATTCAAAATACATTTCTTACAGCAGGTATAAATTGTTTAAGTTCATTAGAAACTTTAACCAAGTTAATACCAGTGAGTTTAGTAATAATCCTAATTATGAACAGAAGATAAACCTCAATATTTTAATATTTGTTTAAAAATCCTACTTTTTAGTTCAAAAGTATTAACTGTTTAAACTCATGATGGTGTTGACTACAGTAAGATATTAAAATTATTTTTAAAATATTAACAACAGAGGATAAAAATCAATTTAGCATTGGCATATGAAAGGAAATTCCCTTTTATGTAAATTTACAGCTAAGATACAAAATTACGAATTTGAAAGCAAATTCATAATTTGAGCAAATATTTCAGCAAATTTTAGGCCATCACCTTGATCCTTGCAGATTCCATTTCATCTCCTAACCAAGCTCCTTGAAGCGATCAGTACCTTATTTTATGACTAGTTTCAATGAAACATTTAGAATTCCTGTATGTAGTTTAGTGATAATTATAAATTCCAGGGGTTTGGAAATACACATCCTTAGCTCTTTGATATCTTAATGCTATTATTTTTATTTTTATTATTTTTAATCCTTTTACAAATATGTGAGAGATTAAGCTCTATTTTTTTGTGGACAGGAGAATTGTGATTAAGATGGTTTATTTATTTTTTCTTCACTATGTATTTCATTTTTAGGCTTTGGTATCAAGGAGTCTTTGGGAAACATTGATTTCTATCCAAATGGAGGAACAGATCAGCCCGGATGTCCAAAGACAATACTTAGTGGTAAATATAGATACATTAATTATCATAGGAATTTGTTGAGGGGTTTAATTGTAGTGAGGTCATTCATGAAGGCAATTCTGTTAGTGTATTTTTTTTAAAAAAATTACAATTTTGTATAGAATCAGATTTTTCAATAATTTTTAATATGCATTTAAACTTTCATTGAATCCTGCTCTTGAGTGCTATATATTAACAAGTCTAAATCTAGATTGTTCAGGCATACACTAGGATTTAAATTTTAAAATATGAGTAAGTTTCCTTTTTTGCCTAGGAAGGACAGAAAGCACTATTGTAGTTAGAACACATGGTGAGAAATCAACTACACAAAATCTCTAGGTATTCTTAGTTGGACCTTGCTTGGGAAATGCTGGGAGAGCAAAATAAGCAACTCAGAAAGGGAAAAGGAGAAATAGGGGACTGAACTGCAGAAGATAGCTTTCCTGCTTTGAGGTAAAAGGCAAAAAGCCACTCTCTGCTCTTGTGTTTTAAGGGGAGATCTGTGCTGGATTTTTGATAGCTGTATAGAAATGGTTTTTCAGAATGTCATTTAATTTAATGCAATTCCAGTTTAAGCTATAGTTAGGAATTTCTGGGGAGTCTCCCATTCAAATATTAACTAGCAACTACTGCTAATTTTGAAATGCTGCTGCTATTCTATTTTGTGAAAAATAGAACATGATTACATACTCTTGAGTTTACTTTTTGATTCTTCTAGGAGCATCTTATTTCAAATGTGATCACCAGAGATCTGTTTTTTTGTATATGTCATCTTTACAACATAAGTGTGATATAACTGCATATCCTTGTGAATCGTATAAAGATTACAGGAATGGAAAATGTGTGAGCTGTAATTTTAAATCGCTCCCATGCCCAGTATTAGGTAAGAGTCATGTGTTTCAGATAATATTTTATGGAAACTTTCTTAGACAGCATTCTACAATATTCAGAACATTCTATTATGTAATGCTTTTAAAATCTGATACAGTGAAATATTCTAGGAGTAAAGCTATCCAGTTTATTTGTCAGCAAGAAAACTGGAATCATGTATGTTTTTGTCGGTTTTAAACTATAAAACACATATTATATAAATATTATATCAAAAATGAACACAGTACCAAAGTCACTGCACTGCACAAGAGATATTCACTTAACTCTCACCTCCAATTTGTAGTAGAGTCAGTTTGGTATAATGGTTAAAGCACCAGGCTAGAAAGCAGGCGATCATGAGTTCAAGTGCCACCTTAGCTATGAAAGCCAGCTGGGCTAGTTATTCTCTCTCAGCTCAAATAATCTCACAGTTGTTTTAGTGGGGAAAATAGAAGGGGGAAGGTGCGTTGGATATGTTTGCTACCTTGAGTTAATTGTAAAAATAATAAAGACAGATAAAATATCTCCCAATGAATCATTAGGCTGTCTGTGTCTTAAACAGGAGTAACCCTTCTAAGATGGGAGTACAAGATAAGCAGATATCTTAATTTTCAAACTCAACTTTCTGAATCATTTATAAAACATTTCCAACTATTTCTTAGCTGTTAATTTCATTTTAAAAACAGTCATTTAAGAACAATTACCAAGAAAGTTTTTCCATTATTTTCAGATTCTACACATTTATTTTTAGGTTAGTATTTGAATGTATTGTAGGTGATCCCTGGTGCATGTAATGAGATAATAACAATGATGCTGAGAATGGAGATTCCAAAACATCAAATTATCACTACTAACTGTTGTAAAATTTGACATTATCTTTCCAAATTATATGATTTTAAGCAAAAAAATGTTGTAATATCTCACAATAGCAATAGCACTTAGACTTATATACTGCTTTACAGTAAAAGTATTATTTTAGTGTCTTATAGATCCCATCATATTCTGTTGTTCCTACAGGAAGATGACTAGGAAAAAATTGAGAATTATTTTCTTTATGGAAGAAAATGTATATGTTCTGTATTTACTCCATTTCAAGCAATATGCAATAAGTTTTACCCATATGTTGCTGACACTGCATCAGAATCAAAGGGTGAATGTCAATTTGGGTATTGTGGAAACCAAATTCATCATGGTTAATTTTATTAACTTTAACACTCCAAGGAAGAGTCAGAAATTGTATTTTTAAGCTGTGAGACTTGATGGAATCTTAAAATTTATTTCCAAAACTGGAAAATTCCATATTACAGCACTATGAGAGTGAAAGATAGCTCAAGAGAACTGGATATCTATAAAGTTTCCTGTTGCAGATGAATTAAAAAATATGTAGATGCCTAAAATATATCCTAAAAGAAATAAAAATGAAACAGGTGCACTATTTTTAAATCATCAGGCAAAGAAATACTTTTTTAAAAAAAATCACTATCATTATGCTTTAAAAGAATTGAGCATTAATTCTTAAATATACAAATAAACACACTAATTTTATGAGTTGGTCACATTTTACTTGCGGGGTGTATGTCTGAGTACTTGAAGTCCTACCGGTACATGACCAAGCTGCATCAAGGATTGTCTTCAGCTATAGTAGGCAGATTCCCCTTCTGAGGACATTCTGCATCATGTGAATAAAAGCTAGGACCCGTTAAATGGATTTATACAATTTACATATTCTAGATATATTTGATGAAATATATCTGATAAAAGCTGATGAAACTTACATTATTAAATATTTTGTCATCCTGATCAAAGATTGTTTGGCTCTCTCTGTTGGTTGTAGAAATCCATTGGGACTTTGTTGCACCTTGGTCATATTTTACTTCATATTAAACCAGAAATCCTAATATTATAAATCACAGCTGAATGAACAATTTACTAACACAGATTACTTCCGTTTTTCTGAAAAGATAATTAGAAAAGTAGATTAGGAATAATACTTTAAACTGGCTTCTGACCATGGCTTGTTTGAATGCTGTTATTTCTGTACATTTGTTTAGCTGCTCAAATGAGGAGACTAATAATAAAACATGCAAATTACCTATGTGCACTGAAAGTATGCTTTATCTACTTGTTGTTTCATTATTGCCATCCATGATGTTGTAATATAAACCTGATCAGTCAGTTTGCTTGCTGAATGAATCATTAAAAAAGCACGCACACTTTCAGGATTGCTATACTACTTTCTTTTCCTTTTTCAAACTTCATTTCTTCATAGCTTTTGACTAATTCATAGTATTACGTGGGATCTTTCTAAAACAAGATAAGTGAGATTGTGAGCAGTCTTGTTAGGATCAAACAGCACACAATCCAATACATTTATTTACTTTGTTTACTCGTAACATTTCTAAAATGCTTCTCTTTTAGCCATGCAGTACTAAATCAATCACTTGTCCTCCCAACAACTTCTAACTTATGAAAAGAGTAGAAGGTGGCACATTGATTTATGGTCTAATTGCTTTACCAATCAAAAATCAATTGCCTGCCTGCCTGCCTGCCTGCCTGTCTGCCTACCTGTCTGCAGTAGCAGTGC
Organism: Thamnophis sirtalis; assembly: GCF_051295495.1. Taxonomy (NCBI): domain Eukaryota; kingdom Metazoa; phylum Chordata; class Lepidosauria; order Squamata; family Natricidae; genus Thamnophis; species Thamnophis sirtalis. The sequence continues at coordinate 44,681,418 of NW_028261388.1, read as the reverse complement.
TTCTGCTGCTATGTCAGTGTGCTCTCTGAAGCTATTGCTTAATAACATTATTACTACGGGGAAATTTGCAAAAGAGTTAATCAAGAGATTCACTTAAAATCTAGCTGATAACTTCTAATAACTAACAGAATTTTGATTTTCTGGTATACAACTGCAGCATTAGGTATTTTTATTATATTCTGGGAAAGTTAATTTCACGGAGCATCATAAAATAATATATCTTTAGTATTTTTTGCATCTGTTTGTTTATTTTGTATTGAATATATTTCAATTTCAGGATACTATGCTGATAAATGGAAGGATCATTTACTTGAAAACAATCCTCCCATGACAACAGCTTACTTTGATACTTCAGACAAAGATCCATTTTGCAGTAAGTCCTTAACTATTTTCCATGCATCTACTTCAGCTTTCTTTTTTTTCTTTTTTTTTTTCATGCTATGGAAAAAATAGGAGGAAAAAAAACCCAGTGTATTTTACTGTCGAGATAACTTGACATAATATCCCTGATTAAACCTTTTTTATTACACTTTTATTTATAAAATAGTATGATGCTGAAAAGATCTATGTGCTTGGAGAAAAACGTTAAAAGCAGGAAATTATCTGGGCAACCTAGTAAAAGATGACAAATGAGCTGATAAAAATGAGAAAGAGATGGATTTATATTAGATAATAACAAAATGAATTTCAAGAAAAGAAGTATAATGAAACAGAGAATTAGTAAATATTTACTACCATGCATTATAAAAGGTCCATATGAGAGCTGTACTAGTACGTCTTACAAATAGGGCTGTGTGTGTTTCTGTATGTTTCTGTGTTGATGTTTTCAACTGATATTTAAATAGCTGCATTCAAGGTCTTTGCAAGCTAAACAGAACTTGAAGCAGAGATAATAGCTCAGTATTTGAAAAATCATTAATTCTGTCTGATAGACATGACTAAAAGATGGATCTGCTTTGGAATGCTTTATGTAACACCTTAGAGCACCATATTTGTTAAATATAATAGCATTATATTATTAGAAACATTTCATACTTCAAACCAGACTTCCATTTATTCTATTGTGCAATATCACAATATAGTCAGTTTTGTGCAGTGGTTAACTCTTCAAAAAATTGCACAGACTACAAACTGGGACATTGTGAGTTCTAGTCTTGCAAAGTCAGCTGGTTGACTTTGGATCAGTCGCTCTCTCTCAGTTCTAGGAAGGAGGCAATATATGGGTGATATAATATACGGCTAGGAAAATGTTATATTGACTATTGGCTATTTTGGATATGATAAAAGTAATGCTATACTTTTTCTTTGCATACAGAATTTTACTGATAATTATGAATCCAACAGAACAAACTATGTGGTTTTTAAAGGCGAAGGACAAGAAATATTTAGTAGCAAGTGATAATTTGAATTTGAATATCCAAAAGTATTTTAATACTAAATTTAGATGAATTCAATGAAATTAATTCATTGTAAGAATCTATATAATTGTTCTATAGAGTTCAGATCAATTGTTTACATGCCTGTTGTAGAAGACTATTTTTGTTATGTTTCATACAATATATTTTATATAATGATCTATCTTTCCAGAGTTATGGAAATTAAGTGACTGAATGTCTCACTTAGGAAATATCATTATGTTCTACATTTACTATCAGAAATGTAATATAGAATGAGTAATTTTAAAAAAATATTTTCCTAGTAAGTACAGCTACTATAGAATATAGAACAAAAACAAGAAAAATATAAGGAATATATAGCACTTGCAAGATATATCCATATCATCTGTGAAATTTATAAGGGTATCATATGTAAGATTTATATCATGATTAATTAGAGGATAATAATTTTACCTGCTATTTCACCTTGCTCCATCTTGCCATTAATTGTGCATTTTGATCAATCTCAGTATAATAAAAAAGGTTGTTGCTAAAAAGAGGTACATTTTTCAATAAAATGGCTTAGCATTAAGCTGTTACCTACTATGATGCATCTAGCTCTGAAATGTATACATTATTCTGACATTCTAGCCTGAGAACATTTTCAGTAGTCTCTTGATATATAACTTTCCGATTGCTCTATAAACTCAAGTCCACTTTCCAGGATTTTTCTTTTCCTTTCTGAAAAAGAGGCAAATAAATCAAAATAAAATTACATTTTTTCTATCTCCCACAGTGTATCATTATTCTTTGGATATTATTACATGGAATAAAAGCACTAGGAGAGGTTTCATAAATATAAAAATAACAGATAATTCAGGAAATACAGTAGAATCCACAATTAATAGGTGAGATATATTTATTCATTTTGGTATTCTTTATGCAAAATAGTATCGGCTATAATAAGAACTAGTTGAATAAAGATTAAAAAATGAGTAATTGATAAATGACTTTTGAATTAGAATGGAAGCTTGAAAGTTAATATGCAAAGAAAAAACATAATAGAGATAGTCCTTGGCTAGCAACCATAGTTGGAACCAGCAGCTCTATCGTTAAATGAAGCAGATGCAAAATGGGAAATTACATGACCATGACTATATTTTATTTGTTCCCTACTCTCCCAACCTTTGGAATTTCGCACCCTTTGAAATGTAGTTATTAATCACAAAATTATTTTGGAGCACAATTGTTAACTTCTAATGATCGCTAAATGATGCAATCAGTAAGCAAGGACTATCTGTATTGAAATTGTATGTATGCTATTTATTAGTCTTATTTATGTAGCTGCCAACCTCACAGTCAAGTGACTCTGGGTGGGATACAAAATTATACAGTGAAGTTGGATGGATAGATATAATCTGAGAAAGGCAGTCCTTCAAATAATCAATGGATAGCTTTAAACATAAAAATGTGCACCTTGAATTTAGAAACAGATTGGTTAACAATGCAGCTTGCCAAACAAAGGTATAAACATGTGTTTGTACAGAAGCACATAACTGCCTGCTCTGTTGCATTCTGCATTCTGAAGTAGCTGACACTTCCAGATTTTCTTCATGGATAGCCTCATTGCAATAGTCCAACCTTGAGGCATGAGTGACTGCGAGTAGAGCCCCGTGATCTTGGAATGCAAGATGCAGAATGCAAAGTTGAGTAAATACTATTTCAGTCAGATTTTCTTTCTGTTTTCTAATTATGCTGTTTATTTTTGCTACCTGCCTAGTACAGTATATCAGGAGAGAGGGGAGGAAAGGGGGAAAGAAGGAAGACGACAGGAGGGAGAAAAAGAGAATGTTTGCATTCAATTTAATAATTTTATATCAGTACATGCAAATTCAGAAATTGCTATTGTGTAAATACAAGGTATTTATAGTAATTGTAAAATTACCATATAAATTCATATATGTGTGTGTGTCTGTGTATACACACACACACACACACACACACACAAGGTACTTATGGTATTATAAAAAAATTTGAATCCCACCACTGCTTCTGATCTCTTGTGGACAAATAAATGGTTAATTTTGCTTGTTCAGCTGAACAGGCTTAAGGTATAATAAGACCTTGCGTAGATCAGTCCACAGTGGTGTTACAATCTATACTGGATATATTTGAGAATCCAGTTGTCAAAATATATTTCTTGCTGCTTCTGCCTGGACCAAGGTTTATAGTCGTTTGTATATTCTGTTCTGGTTTGTTTGTTTTTTAATGATCTTTGAAACCCATTGCATGACACATTATTTTATAAAGGCACATACATTGTATAATTCTTTTTTCTTCTTCTTTAGTGATGCCACTGTATTTCAACAATATAGACAAACAAAGATACTTGCTGGATTTTATCTGGATTTTGGAAACATTTCAGCAATTGCTTTGACATTTTCTACAAGGAATACAGTGGGCCCCAAGTACAAGCTTAGAGTTCTCGAAATGAGATTAAAATCTCTTTCATATCCAGAAAGGTAACACATATTGTCATTTTGTGATAGCTTCATGATATGAAAAAAGAATTTAAGAAAAGATAGCTGAACCACAAATCCTGTTGCTCAATGATAACACTTACAGATGACAGAATAGTTTTGATTGAAGGCACTGTTTTTTACAACTGAGGCAGAAAATGAGTACAGAATTTGCTAAAACTACATATGAGGCAAAGGTGGGGTTCTGCCAGCATTACTGCCAGTTCGGTGAACGCAATTTGCTCTGTGGATGTGTGCATTGCCTGTAAATAGGTCTGTGCATGCGCAGAACATTAAAAATGTAAAAAAAAACATGCCACAGCGACAGGAGAACCAGTTCCGGGGCGTGGCCAGCCTGCCGTCCCTATCAGTTCAGCGACCAAGTCACAATTTCCACTACCATTTTGCCTGAACTGGTGCAAACTGGTAGTGACCCACCTCTGATCTGAGAGGAATATTTTCAGTAGGATGTCTGCCGTGTGAGTGTAGGTACTTTAACAATACTAATTTGAACAAGTTTTAAAATCTGTACCAAATCAGAACACAATTAGATAGAAAATATATAGATGTAAGCTAATAATCTAAGAATTACATTAATTTAATGATTGCCAACAGTTTAGCTTAGAAGTTGAGAAAATCTAGAGAAGAAATATATTCTTACTATCTTTTTAATTTATTTATACGTTAAATGTCTTAGAAAGATTTTTTTTTTCTGTATATACTGTGGGGCTGAAAAAGCAGAATTACAACTGCAAAAATTCTTAATTATATTGTATAGTTGTATTGGTTGCTCCATCTCAGGAACAGTCATGGAAATCACTTCTCAAATAAAGACTGGTGCATATTATATAGAAATTAGTAGCTGGTTAAAAAATTATTTTGCTTGAAACAGAAATGCTTTCCCCCAGAATTGATTTCTCTTTTATTCAGCATTTGCAATAAAATAATTGGTTATGCAATAAAATAATTGTTCCAACACTTAATTTATTTTAAAAAGTTCTGAAATGTCAGCCAGATAGCTTGCGACTAAGGTACACATATCTAAACTATAACACTTAGCTGTGGATGACTATTCTGGGGTTTACCTATTTAATAGGTTTGACTATTGGGTGATACCTAAAGACTTTTGCAAAGACCAGTGGCTTTTATTCTAAAATATTTTTTTGAGGGCGGAAGCATTTCTGAGTGTGTATAAAGCAGTGTTTTCATATATCTTCATATGTGATTTGGAAACAGTACAATATGGATTTTTTAAAATAACTTTGGATGATCAGTTCAAAGCGTAAAAGAATTAAAAGTAGAGGAATAAATAAGATTACAATTTATTCCCATCTGTTTTGGATATGGTTTAATATATTATTATTGTTAAATAATAATAATAATAATAATAATAATAATAATAATATTAAAAAGGAAGTTTAAACAAAGTAAATGTAAAATAATAGAATACAAAAACAAGAACAATAAGACTAGAAAAAAGATAGACTTGTGAAGAACAAAGAATAGGGGGGACAGATGAATCTGCTATCATATGTTGTATTATATTGGTAACACACTGAAAATCAGTCCTGGTTTCTCTTAAAAGCACTGGTTAAGTATAGGATGAATATTACTTAGGGACAATAATAACAATAAAACACACTTTTTCTTGATTGTATATTTTCTTCTCTCTATACAGGATCCAGTTATGTAGATATGATTTAATACTTGTGGAAAATGTTGAAACAACTTTTACACCTATCCCATGCTATGAGATAAATATGCAAGACAATTGATTATTTCAGGATATTGCATACAAGTAAAATTAAAAAGACCAACATGAACTGGTAACAAGTTTAATTGGCTCCCTTCAAGAAAGTTAATTTGCCAATTTTATGATTACCTCTGAAGATCACAGAATGAACTTTTAAAAGAAATTAAGATATTTTTCATGTGCCTAGTTGCATATGTTAGCAATCAATTTCTAGTTAAAAAGCACTCAGAGCTGTGAATTATTTTTTGAGAAGATTTCAATTTCAGTCTTATGCACAATGTTGGTGATATACCATTGAAATTAACAGTAATAATTTCATCACTAAATGCAGGATCATACTACATTAAAATGTATATGTTAATGCTATTGTTGAAAAAAGTTTTGGGTTTTGAGGATAGATGAAGCAACTTTTCCATTAGCGTTAACAGCAAAAACCCTAAATATCATAAACAGATGCTATGATGATAAAACTGAACAATGTCTCACAGATTTACATTTGTGTGAAAGGACATGTACTTGGGAAGTTGAAAAAACAAGGATACAATAATTTTCTTAATGAATGTACTAGAGATAAAATTAATCAAGAATAAATGTGTTCAAGCCTGCAACATAATTGTTGATAAAGTTGGGAATTCATGGGGATTTCTAATTAAACATAATTTTAAAATTGTAAGCAATAGAAGCAATGTCTACTGTTCAGGATATTGATAAAATTCTAGGAAATTTGAAAAAGACTCCCTCTGATGCTAGCACAAGAAATAACCTTTGAGATTAAAGCAAGCAGTCACAGCTATAAAACAAGGGTGGGTTTTAGCTAGTGTTACTGCCAGATTGCTCATGTGTGTGTTCTGTGTGCATGCACTGGATGTGCGCTGTGCACACATGCACAGTTCAAAGGAAATTGTTCTGCGCATGCATAGAACTAAAAAAATTGGTGGTGGTGACGGCGGCGACTGGGGAACTGGTTCATGGGCATGGCCAGCCTGCGACCCACTTCTGCTACAAAATGAAGATTATGGATGGAGCAAATTACCAGAAGCAAGAGCAAAGTGAGAAAAATATTTATAGTTGAAATCTTTAAACTGACCAGTTAAAGATCTGGCACAGTTTAAAAATGTATATAAGTATATGAGAAAAGTAAGTAGAAAGGGAAATGGACAGTGAAGATTCACTATGGATCATGCTGGACCATTTTTTGGGGAAAATAGATCTAAGGGGAAAATGTGAATCAAACAGCTGCTTCTTATAGATATCAAGAATTGTAGTCTGTTTATGAGTAGAGTGGCTGAGTGTCTCCTTTGATTGCTATTGGCCCTTATCTAACTTTCACTAGGTGCTGACCATTAGTTGAGAAGATTCCTCTTCATAACTAATAGCATAAGGAACCCCATTTCTTAATCACTTTTTGGATTAGTTTCCTTCATTACTTGGGACAGATTATACTCTTCCCACTGGAAAATTTTTACTTTATTTGAAGGCGAGCAAATTGAAGAAAGAATTTGTTGAATATTATTTTGAACATTCTGGATAAGTTTTTTTTTATTAAACAGCAAAAGGATACTTAGAATATGAATTTTGAAAAGCTAACAGAAGATTAAGGATCCATCTAGACTTCGAAGTATATTTTTTATTAATTACAATAATTCTTAGCATGGAAAAATTGTGATTTTTTTAAAAGAAGAAACATGATAGTGATACATTGAATGTTTGACACTTGTGGGAGCTACAAGATAATAATTTTTTCTTGTTAATTAGCAATGGAGCAAAATGTTTTGATGGGTATTTTTGAATATTGGTCTTCAAAATGACTTGATATGATAGGTAGTATATTATTGAAGTTACAGAAGACGTAGTATACCAAATAAGTTTAAAATTAATTTGTATGTAGATTTAAATGTGTCAAATGTACAGCATGAGTCAGGAAGGGTGCACAGAGATCTGCAAGTGGTACTGCACTGACTGGGAGGGTGCAACATGGGTCAGAAAGGGTGCAAGATATGTGTGCAGTGAAGTTGTGTGGAGGGGAGAGACTCACCCAAGCAACTTGTAATCTTTCCTGCCAACTTTCCCACTGCTGATGCTTCCTGCTATCTTGCTTGTGACAAGTTGTCAAGGAGCATCAGCAATCACAATTGAGTTTCTACTTCTTCCAGCATCTTATTGACTTCTGGGAAGCCAGCATGGAGCATTGAATACGATAATCAAATGACTGTGGCTCACCAATGCTGAAACAGCTGCAGTATGGTAGTACTGAAGTGGTCACAGCTTCCCCAAAATTCATTCCCATAGGAATCATGGGTCTCGGGACCTGGCATTCTGTATTTGAAGCACATTGATTAAAAAAATATGACCCTAGATGCACTGTTTTGCCCAGTTGAAGGTTAGAAACAGACAAACAGGCTTAATAATATATAGATAGTACTATATCTATATAGATAGCAACTTAAAATTTAAAGCATGTTGAATAACAATAAGAACAAAAAATACTGTCATTTTTGTTGTACTGGGTTAATTCAATATTGCAAAATTTAAAAAGTAATAAAGATTGCGAATAAAAATCTATTTCTGAAAAAAAAATGTTTTATGTGAAACACATTATGATGTATCAACTACAAGCTAAAAGAAGCTTGGATTTTTGGAAGAAAATGTTTTAATGAAATGTCATGTATAACTAAAAGGAAAGTTACATTTTATTTTGTTAGTTACTTTTTTCAACTTGTATGGTTGTTTATTTGATTTTAAACAGCAGTAAAAACAATAGCAATATAGCAATATATAAACAGCAGCTGAAATAAACCATAAGCAGCTATTAGCATAATTATTTCACAGTATTTCCAGTATGTTTCAAGCTCCATACCTGAGAGAAATTTTGAAGACTTTACATTAGACCAACCGGATCCAGGCAATCTCTGGAGGATTATGTTCCAAAGAAAAGGTACCATAATATAAAGAGTTTGTGGTTTAGGTCTTGCCAAGTGACACCCTTTGATAGGACTCTTAGCATGCCACTTATGTTGGATCTCACACAACTGATAGACACCATTGGAGAAGTAATTCCACAAATAACCCAGTCCATCCCATGAAGGGCCATATAGATAACTACTGGTACCATACCAGTGGTGGGTTCCAGATCCCATTGCAACTGGTATGCTGCAATGGGGCCGGGCGTCCACCACATGCATGCATACAGCATGTGTGCAGCACACACATGCATACTTACCACCCAAAATGCTCTAGCTGCTTGGTGGAGCGTCACGTAGGCACTGTATGCTCCATGTGTGAAAGCCCCAATTGGCTCAAATACAGGTAAGGAGGGCGGGCGGGCAGGCCCTCAGGAGCACCGTACTGGAACAGTACCTGGTGGTCCCATCAGGCACCGGTACGCTGTACCAGGACATAGCGGTCATATCCCACCATTCTACCATACTAACACTACCAAGCTGTGCAGCTTATGAAACAGATGTGTAACTTGCAAATTGATAAATGTGCATAACTGCCAACCCTACTGCATTTGAAACCACCTGCAACATCCAGATGTTTAACAATCATCAGCTCATGATAGTGTTGATGTCATGATAGTTCTAAGGACCTTGCCTATTTCATCTGAACTTATAGACTCAAACATCTCATACTGTAGATAGCCAAAGTAAACTGAGTCTCATAGGATCTGCTTTCATTCTCTTCAAAGTTAGGCTTTTTATGCATTTTACAAAGTAAAAAAAAAGTTTCTACCTCTAACAGTCAAGTTAATTATTGCTAAATAATGGAAATAATTAGACAATATATCAGTGGATGGATGTTGTTGTAAAGTCTGAACTGTACTTTTGTCTGAGAAAATCTCTGAAAAAATCCATTGTATGGCAAAAAAGCAAGTGGCATACAAGACTATAAATATAAAATAAGCATCCTGCCAACAACTTGTATCCAAAATTATGGGGAAGTTAAAATGTGCCAGCACTATATACATTTTAGGATTTTAAAATTTAAATAAAAATAATGAAACGAATATTGCTCTGGCACTAGGTTTTTCAGCAATAATTTCTTGGATGAAACTTGCATCTTTCAACTACCAATTTTCAAGATGTGCATTTTATTTTTGTAAATGTTTGGCTTTAGTAGCTCTTTAGAGGCTGGAACATTAGATGGGATTATTACTGCAGAACTCATGAGGAAAACCAAATTGAAGCATGACAAAATCTGGAAAGCAGTCTCATCTATGTCCCAATGAATTTCATCCACAAATTAGAATTTGGCAGCAATCCTTAGATTTAATTAATTTTTTGTTTGTTTATATTAGTCTGATTTTAACAGTATTAGAAGGTGCCTGTTCATCCAACAAAAATTTATCCCAGGAGTAAATTAAGAATATGCAGCTAGTTTATTGCGGTAATGACAAAGAGACCTTATTAGCACATACTTGTAATGAGAAGTGTAAGCTGTTTTTCATTTTTATGATAGAAGGCTTAGAAAGATTTGGAAACATTTATTTTTGTCATTTATGAAATTTGCAGAGTGAAATAGAGATTGATAGCATTATGGCAAATAAATTTATGATGTCAATATCCTTAGTGAATATAAATATAGTTTAAATCTACTTGGATATAAAATGTTTCATAAGAAAGGTAGGAAGAAACATTGTATTATATTAGCTAGTTTAGAAGGAAACTATATTTGTGTCATGCTCTTCATGTGAAGGACATTTGTAAAGGCTAAGACAATATTTCTCAAGTTTGGCAATTTTATGATGAATGAACTTCACCTCCCAGAATTAGAAAGTTGCATGAACTTCAAATCCCAGAATTTATAGGTAGTACTGTTATCACTATGTTAATCCATTTTCCCAAAACAGTATTATTCAAAAGCCTGTATTTTCATGTTTCATATAATATGTTGCATATTGTTCAAATTCTAAAGGAAGCTCACTTTCTGTATTAGAACATACAAGTAGGATATTTGCTTAAAACAGCTGAAACTGAATGTTCTTATTTATTGCAGCTTAATTCACTCATATTGATTTATATAAATGTGATGAAGTTTGGATGTAAAGCAAGGTAAATCTTTAGTTTTGAGTAAATATAAAATATTTTTTGATATGGGATTTTCATTTCAATCATTACTTTTCCTGTTAAGGTTTGGTTCTCCAGATCAAACTCCATTGCAATATCTTGGCCGTATGTATGGACAGTGTTCAGCAATGATTCTATTTCAGATGGTGTTTTTCCATACAGCTTCAGATCATCTATGGAAAGACGGTTGGATAAGCTCTTATTTTCTTCCATAGCAACAACCTTGTGAAGTACAGTAGTTTGGGCTGAGATAGAATGGGTGTTCTACAGTCACCCAACCAGCTTTCATGCAAAAACAGGCCTAGAATTCATGGTTTCCTAGTTTCTAGACAGCACCTTCACTACTATACTAAAACTGGCTCTTATACACTGCTTCCCACAAATGCTATTAAAATGTATTTTTAAATATTTTCCTACACATAAAACCTATTCAGAATATTAAACATATAAACTTTATGAATTAAAATTTATCAGAAGAGGGCAGCCTTTGCTCATTTATTATTAATAGAAAAACATAGAAATACATCACCTCCCCGCCCCCCACCATTTAGATTCAATATGTTGTGAACCATAATGGAGTATAAACATGAAAATCAAATTTGCCTCCTATCTTAATTCACTATTTTCTTAAAAGAATTTATTATAATAATTCTACAAGGTGTGAATGTGTCTGTTGGTACAGGAGCACTAAAATATTTTCACAATTGATACAAATTTGGCATCCTGGATTCTTTCTTGAAAATTCTGTTCATTAATATTGCTGGGAAATTCTAAAGGCGAGTTGGATATTCCTATAGCAAAATATATGAAAGCATTTTAAAACCCTAGCAAACCATTATTATTATTATCAACATTTATTGTTTATGTATTACAGTACTCTCTATTTAATATAATAATAAAAATTTTCCCCAATACATTGATTTTAATTAACATTTTAAATTGTATTTTTAAATTAATATTTGGGATTATAAGCAACTAACTCTATTAATATTGGGCAGCTGAAACAGTTTAAATTCTCTTAATCTTGTCATTTACAGGTAGGATTAAATACTGCTTAGCATGGCATCAAACTCCATTTAAATTCTAATATTAAAAAGCAGAATAGGCAAAAGCAAGAACACCACAATGAAAGTTGAACATGAAAAATACTGGTAGCCACAAAACAATAAGCTTCTTAACTATAGTCAACTAGGTTATGAGTAATGTTCTGGTTTTGATATGTCTTTGCTACCACTCAATGGCCAACTTAATTTTTACAGTACAGATCTGATATCGTTAGACTCTGTGGCTGGACTATGTTTCAGTGGCCTGTTTAATGGATGGAGGGTGATGTGATATTACTGCAGTGGCAGGCTTTACATTTCCACGCCTCTGTTTTTTTGTGTGTGTGTGCTTTGGGGTATGAAGATTTTAGGGATAAAATTGTTGCCTTACAATTGTGGAAATTGTGATTTTTCTCTCAACTCCTTCTGCACAGTTCCTGCAACACACAAGGTCCACTTCAACTCTACCTTCTTTAGGGGCTACTAGTGGGATTTGTTTCATTCATGGGCTGCAGAATATCAACTTGTGCAAAAATCATGGTTTTAAAACTGTGAGTCACAGTTAAGATCCCACATCATTCTAAAACAAGACTAAACTCCAGGATATCAAAGATTATAGCCTCTCAAATGCTCAGACGGGTTCTAATAATTGCTGTTGTCACTGAATTTGCAAGCCTAACATAGATATTCAGCATACTTAGTGAGATGCGCAAAAACAAGAGAAGGAATGATGTGAATTCAGAGTGTCCCAGATAATTTAGTTCATAACTATGAGAACAGAAACATACAGATGCTGAAGCACACACAGCTTCAACTGATGAATCATCAGAATAGAAATAAGAAAGAAATATTGTGATAATAAGGGACAGAGATAAGAAAAATGGTACCATACTTAGAATGGGTGTTTGTTATATTCAATCTCTGGCACTAAATACTATATGCTTTCATTACATTTTGTGCTAGCATAAAAATATGGAAGAATTTGACCCTGACCTGTATATTCTGAAAATCCCGTATGTATTAAATAGGAAGCAGTGATAACAACAGAAGGCAAAAGATTAGTTTATTTAAAACGTGGCAGTTGGAGTGGAGCCTGCTAATGCAAGTTTTTGAATAAGTACCCTGTATCTGAATATAATATTGTGAATGATCAGATATAGTCTATCTTGAAAAAGGAAAAACAGCTTTGTGATAGAAATTACTATTATGATTGTCTGAAATGAGGCCACGATGGTGTTAAAGTTGCATTATTCCACCAATTGGTCTGGCTACCAGGGAGATTATGTTGACATTAAATACAAATCTCAAACCAATTAAGGGAAAACCCATAATCACTTCCAAGTCCATTCTACTGTACAAGTAAAACTTAGAAAATTCAATTTATTCCAATAGATAAATGAATTAATGAAATAATGTTCCATCAGTAGCTGTTCTCATTATCTATTAACAGAGGTGTGGTATTCAGCAGGTTTTGACCAGTTCTGGAGAACCAATAGCAGAAATTTTAAGGTAAATACCACCTCTGACTGGCCTTGCGCCCATCTATTCTCTGCCTTCCGAGTCCCAACTGATAGGGAGGAAATGGGGATTTTGCAGTAACCTTCCCCTGGAGTGAAGAAGGAATGGAAATTTTACAGTATCCTTCCTCTGCCACGCCCAAGCCATGCCCACAGAACCGGTAGTAAAATAAATTGAATCCCACTACTGTCTATTTAAAGTCATAAACATTACATAATTCTGTTCATTACAAACATTTATTTTAAATAAGGAATTGGTAATTTCAAAAAGGGATAACAAACTGAAAACAAAAGGTTCAGAGTATCTTTCTAAATTTAGCACATATTATTTTGCCTACAATTCTAATATGTTTCACTTCAACATTTCTTAAATATAGCTGTGAAAAATCATATCAATCCACTAATCAGGTCTTTTACATATGGATTTCATTAATGTTCATTTTCTGATGTGCAAGTCTGGTTCATCAATTCTATACTTAAATGCTGTGATTCATGGATTTCTTACAGCAAGAACCTATCCTATGTAGGCATTTAAAACAAATATCCATAGCGTACACTGGTGGGCATTGTTTAATTGATAAAATTCCTATTACTTGTGCTGTGAATTATACTGTAACACACCAACAAAGACAAACTCCTTAGGGATACTTCAATTATTCAGAATAGGAAAATAGATAGAAATGAATAGATTGATAAATTGCATAATTTTTCATAAATAAAATATTTCTAATTTGAGTAATAAGCATTTTCTCCCTCTTAATTTAGGCTGTCAGAACTTTTGTGATTTATATGCAGATTTGTACTTGCACATACAGATTACAATATTATTTTATGGACTTTACAGATTTAACAACCTTAAGATGTTTTCTATATTGCATGAAAAACTCATGACCCCCCCTCCCTCTCTCTCTTTCTCTCTCTCTCTCTCTCACACACACACACACACACAAACATATACATACATACATATATATTTGTGTGTGTGTAAATGTGCAAGTTGTTAATATATATATATATATCAGTAAATTGTCTTAACATATTAAAATAAACCATACTTTAACTACAGTTTGTTAAATAAACTCTAATTGGTTTAGCACATCACATTAAGTCATAATTCATGGCTATAAAAGCTCCATGTCAATCTAAAGCTGATTGCTAATCAATAAATTAACATTTTAAAAAGCCAAAACAATTTGACCACTTTACTTCATACTACGGTGTTTCCATCAATATTCTAAACAGTGTTTTTCCTGCAATATATGCAAACATGTACACCAGTGGTTCCCAAACTTGGCAATTTTAAGACTTGTGGACTTCAACTCCCAGAATTCTCCAGCTAGCTCTTCTGGCTGGAGAACTCTGGGAGTTGAAGTCCACAAGTCTTAAAGTTGCCAAGTTTGGGAACCACTGATGTACACTAATTACCAGCTGACCAGATTGGTCAACATTACAAATTAGTGACATATTGAAGAAGATTTGTGGTTTTAGTTACTTTTGAATTTTCCACAGAGCAACACATTGGGGAAGAAATTTCATCAATCTATTTTAAATGAATTGCATTCTGCTATAACTCATGATATTTCACAACAGTTCTAGCTATGAGTCAGCGTAGTTCTCAGCACTATTATATTTTACAAATCATCTCTGAAATTGCCTCATTCAGCACTGAAGTGTCATTTTTGATTAAAACAATTTCCTAATTTCAGTGACAGGAATAGTGGGAGAAAGTTGGGGAGGGTGATTATGGAGCTCCAGTAACTATTGATACAAAAGATCATAGAAAGTCACACATAATGAGGTTATTACTGACATTATCTGTTGTGGATATTGCTATGGTGACATATTTGTGAGTATCTTCATCTGTCCAAAGAACCAGAGAAGCCATTATCTGTAGCTACAACTGGGTATTGCTAATACACTGCATCTGAGTTTTTTTCTTTTTTCTTAAAGATAACATCTTTGATGCTGTGATTTCTATTTCATCCGGTCACATGAGTCTATCCTCATATAACATGATTATTTTCTTTTAAAATATAGTAATACCGCCACCACTATTTATTTATTTATTGTCACATTTATGCATCTCCATCAAAGATGATGGTGGGCAGTCAAACATCAAAGTATAAAAAGCTATATAACATTAAAAAGTTAGAATTAAATGTTGGATTACAAATTTTAAAAGGGGCAAAAATAATTATGCTGTTAAAAATTAATTAAGGCATGGGAGAGCTCACAGGACACCAGCCAGCCCCACGACTGAAAGCTCCTTTGTCTTCCCTAGAGAATCACGTTTTAACTCCTTTTTGGAAGGCCAGGAGCGTGTGGGCCTGCCTCACCTCTGCGGGGGGATATTCCACAGGTTGTGGGGCAGTGGCAAAGAAGTGTTTCTTCCTAGAACCTGCTAATTGAATTTCTTTATCTGATGTATGTATAGAACAACAGCATGCCCTCTTCAAGCAGTATCATTCAAGTGATGCTGAACATCTCTCCAGCCCACATAACACACAAAACAGCAAGAACCGCATTCTACTCTATAGTCCTCACCTGCCCTCTAGCCTGTTTGTGAGTTGCCTGGACAGTGTAATTTCCTGGTGGCTTTTCCATTGGATTTGCTTGTGGGAAGCCAACAGGAAGTTGCAAGTTGTGGCTGAACCAATATCTTCGATTATATCAACAGCAATGGAGACTGCCACGATCGCTATCACTAAGCAATGTGGTCATGTGATATCATGTTTATGACCTCATCATTTAGCAATGAAATTGCAGTGTCAATTACCATTATTAAGCAAGAAGTACTGTATAAACAAAGGGAAAGTGGGAGTGAGAGAATGATAGATTTAATAAGTGATAAGATTAAGTTGTCTAATCTGAATGACATATTGGAATTAAACAACCTTCTGGTTGGGTTAACTCTATTAAGGAAGCAGGATTCCCAAGTGATCTGCACAAATATTTTGAACTAATTCCCAAACATAAATAGACAATTTATAAGATATAATGCAATAATATGTAGCATATTAAAATATGGAATGAATATACAGTTAGGTTTATGGCCTCTCACTTTGCTATTAAATATTTATTTTCAAGAAGAGGAAAACTGAAAGAAATTAGTTCAGTGGAGAAATAGTAAAACGTATAGCCATCAAAAATTAATTATTAAAATGAAGATGAAATCTTTCTATCTGTTTTGAATGGCCAGAATCTCTCAACTGCTTTAAATATCTTCAAAAAAACAGCATGAGTTTTGTTTAAAGGAACTGTAAAAACAAGGGAGATGTGACTGAATTTGACAAGCTTGTACCATAACATTCAGAGTATTTGCTGTGCCTTATTGATGAACTGTTGGTGAAATGAGTCAGAAAACAAATGTTAAAGATTAAATAAATCAGAATTTGGATAGAATAATTGATATGCCATAATGGACTGCAGCAAGGAATTGCAGTAGAACAATAACCTTAAATTCACTTTGAATATTATATTAGAGAATAATATATTAGAGAAAACTGGAATAAATTGGTTTGCTATTGGAATATTACCCCACTAATGATTGCTAAAATGGATAGCTTATTCTCTAAAAGTTATTGGAAATATAATGACCAGTTGGATTATTTTTCCATTTTGAAGCCATTGTTGCAAAGTTCAACAATTTTTGAAATTAATGTATAATCGAATGAAACAAAATTAAATATCTTGTTTTGTTGTAAGATGAGTCTCACTTAATGCATGTCCAGTCAGTCTGGACAAGAAAATGGATGAACAAACAGGCTGAACTTTAGTGGTTCTCTGGAAATATGAAAAGCGGGGGAGGAGAACATTTCATAGCAGTCCAGTATTTTTCTATTCATTAACAATATGCTGCAATTGATTTTCAAGCATGTGTGTCAAGTGGTTGGTTATTTGTGACATGAGTGACTTTGCCTGAAAAATACTATTTCTAATACTTGTGAGGATGCACAATTGGTGGTAAGCAGAACACTATTTATAAAAAAAATAATTTTTATGCATTTATTTATTTATTTAGCTTGTACGACACTAACTTAACAAATCAGAGCATTTTGAAAGCATGGGATTTTTAAAAAAAATACAGCAACAAGATTCATTCACTCAACCAAAATTTTCTATGGAAACTGCTCACATTTCTGGTGAATAAACTATGACTGGAATAATCAAATAGCAGGCTTGGAATAGTAAACCATAAAGGAATGGTTTGATCATGCATATTTTAATGGTATTTTCCTTAGGTTTTTCAAATAGATTTAGGCAATTACAACCATCATCGTGAAATTATATTATAAACCTCAGGAATTGCATTGTATCCATAAATTATGAAAGACATAATGAATTAACCACAAGTGCTGTCCAAGCAGTTTCCTGTATATTTAACTGCTAAAAAGCAGCACTCTGTCATTGAGAGTTGACAAATATATAAATTATCTGGTGGAATTCAAGCCAGGGAGAATGCTATTTGTACTATCTTTTTTCAAGTAATCATTGGCACTTAGAGTGCTCTTAATCAAAATTTATTCCCTTGCTGGTCTTCTAACTATGAAATCAAACATGATGTCTTTTTCTCCCACAAGCATATGAAAATTAATAATAAAGACTGTTGATGGCCATTTTGAATTAACTTCATATTTCCATTTATTTGGCAAAACAATCTGCCATGATTTGAGGGGAGGGGTTGGGTTGGGTTGGGTTTATTGGTTTTGTATGCCGCCCACTCCCGAAGGACTCCGGGCAGCTCACAATAAACAGGAGAGGGAATAAATAAGACAATACAAACAATTTTAAAATCCACAACAGTCACAATTAAGACGGGGCTGGGTGCTTTAACAGCCCCCAGCCTGCCGGAACAGCCAGGACTTAGTAGCTTTACGGGGGTTGGCAAATGTCTAGGACTTTTCCTGTTATATAATTTGGGACAAATAAATAATGGTAAGGTATGCATTGAAACATAATTTCTTGGAGTGTGTGGGGGTAAACAAATCCACACATGAGTGAAGCAATGGGAGAGAAAAGAAAGAGTATGGATGCTTTGAACTTTGCTGAAACATAAGACATGCAGAGAATGCCATGACTTGCTAAGTAAACAAATGCATCATAAAACAAATCAACTCAAGAGTTTGATAATTAAAAGAAAGACCAAAAGATAATTATTTAAATAATAATTACTGAGTAGTAAGGCAGCAGGAGAGTAGGTACTAAGTAACGGTAGTTGTAGACATAATCAGCTGCAGATCCAAGCTGCATATTACTGATTTGACCTCTTACATACTGGAATTTTACAATTGCAAACACTTTGAACTTTACAAATTGGCTGTAAAAGTTGTTCTAATCAAACTGATTATATTCTACAGGATTAAACAAATGCAAGCTTGCTGGTTTTCCAATTTAAATTTATAGATGATGACTTTCTTGTTTTAATAAACAAAAAGCCTTTGGGGTTTTAGGGAAATCATATTAACTTTCTTGCAGTTGCACAACTCCTAAATTATTTATAGCAAGTCTTTGAAGTGTAAATTGTATATTTCCCTCTAAACAATTAGACCAAAAGATAAAAAACAACAATTTGCACTATAGGCAAAAGAAACAGAGACAAGACAGCTATTTGTCACAAGAAGGAAGATTTAATTTGCATGTTTCATCTACATGGTGAGGTGTAAATGAATTTTATTTTTATCTGGAAGAATATGTAAATTCCCTGAAGCTTTGCTACAATACAACTATTCTACAGTACTAAATAATAACAACTAAATCCAGTGTATTTGAAGGTTAAATGTCTATAGAGATTCTCAATCATCCAGGTCACAGTTGTCCCAAAGGTGCTTTTCAAAGGGAACTGAACTTTCTCACTGAAGACGTTTCTTGGATGAAAAGTGAATTGTTTTCAAGGAAAAAACCCAAAATCCAAATGCCTTTGAAAAGCACCTTTGGACATTTGAAACATTTGGAAGTTATTTTATGATCTTATTTCAGTGTTTAAATTATTTCAATGTAATGATTATAGTTCCTAGAATTCCTAGAATCTCTCAACTCTACATCCATACCTCTAAAACTCCCATGTTGTTTGATCCTTTGTATCATTCAATTGGGCAAAATATTGCATCATAAAGGGTAATTGGGTCAAACAAGCTGCAATAACTGTTGGATTGACAGTAAGACATATTTTAAAATGATCTGCTGATATACATGCAACATGGGATTTTCTTCAATCTAATTATCATCTGGTCTTCATGTCATTTATATTATCAGAGTGGGCTATTTCATTATTTTTATTTATTTAATGTATTAATGAAGTTTATAAAGCGGCCCATCTCATTATCAGTGAGTCTGCAGAAGTGATTATATAAACAAATAAAAACTGTACATATAAAAACAAGCATTTAAAATATTTAAAAAATCAACTTTAAAAACTAGAAGTTAATTAAATTAAAATATATACAAACCACAGGCAGAGAATGAATGAATATATCAATCTCAATGGTGGAACATTCTAAACATTCTGTCTCATTTGGGGGGGGGGGGCTCCAGGCCTGGTGACATAATTGCTCTCACAGGAACCATTGTGACCACTGCCCCATCTCAGGCTCTAGATGACCTGGGGTAGGCTTAGGGCCATCATAGTAGCTAAGAAGTTGAGAACCCTAAACCTAACCCTAACCCTAAACCTGACCCTGACCCTAACCCTTACCTTAACTTAAATCGCGCTTCTGTCGGCGTGCTGTTGTCGGCGCGCTGTTGTCAGCGCGTTGATGACATCGTGGTTTTAACGCCACGGTTTTTTCGGTGTGGTTTTGTCATGCATGCATTTGTCGGGTCACGGTCCTGAAGTACACCAGTACATTACAAGATCTTAAGTTCTTGTGAAGAATTTTGTGCAAATGAAAGCCAAAAGTAAATAGTGGTTATTTCATGTTGTTGTATATATGATATTATAATAAAAAGTGAGAAAAGAAGTCAAAGAAATCAGGCATTAAATCTTAAAATTAAAAACCGAAATACTAGGATATAAAATCCAAACACAAGAATAGTGCTGGTTTATTTATATAAAATATTAGCTGATTCATTAACTAAAAGAACTCTCTAGATGGTATTCAAAGATAATAAACAGTTTAAAATCAGCATAAATAGAGCCAATTATAATGAAAAAAAATATAAACTCTCCATCATGGGGAAACAACAGTATAAAGCAATAATAACCAAACAAAGTCACAAATTACCCCCATTGAAAAGCCTGCTGAAAATCCAGATCTTCAGGATTTTTCTGGAGGACAACAGAATTGGGCCCATGTAGACTACAGAGAGAATATAATGCCAAAGGGTAGTGTTAGCAACATAAAATATAGATTTCCAAAGTCATTGAAATAGCATTGCTTCTTGGGAACAACTCAATGTGTACGAAGATCAACATCAGCCAAAGAAATGGCAGCAGAAATTTCTCATTTTTTATAACAACAATAATTTCTCAGTGAGGCTCTACCTTGCATGCACAAAGAAGATGATTAGGTTCTACCATACTGGATGGGTCTCATGAGACAACTAAGAGAGAAAGTACATTTCTCTCCCATTAACAATATGGTGAGAAGCAATTTACAGAAGCCTACACTGGAACAGTCAATCACCATTCAGTTGAAAACAAACTGTTTCCACCCATGAAGAAAGCAAACTGCCCAAACAGTAAATGAACAGCAGGTCAGTTCCTGATTGATGAGATGATTTTGTAAAATCTCATGAGAACAAAGACCAACTTGAATAGCTTGGATTGATTACAAGGCATTTGATTTCCTGCCATATGATTGGATAATCAAATTCCTAGAAAAAGCAAGAGTCGGTAGAAACATTAGAAGCTTTGTGTAAAGATCATTGGTGCAATGGAAGACAAACTTTCTTATCAATGATAGATTGGGGCAGGTTAATATCAAGAGAGGAATCTTTTAAGGAGACAATAGGAGTAATATAAAGTGTAATAACAAATTTAAAGTGAAGTAATAGAAAATGAAGCAACTTCATTATATCCTCTGAAAATTTAAAATTCAAATGCACATGCCATAACACTCCAGTCTTAACAATTATTGACAAGAAAGACAAAAAAATCAGGGCAGTGGAAATTGTAGTACCTGAAGAAAACACCATAGAAGAGAAAGAACTAGAGAACATCAGAAAATACAAAGACCTACAAATAGGAATAGAACGACCATGGCAAAAGGAGAGAGCAATGTTAGTACCAATAGTAGGCACTTTGGGTACAATTCCAAAACAACTTGAATACCATTAGCACTGACAAAATCACCATCAGATTTTGCAAAAGTTAATTTTACTTGGAACAGCTAACCTCCTGTGATAATATATTTAGCACATCAAATAACATCTTCCTTTCCCAGGTCCTTGGGAAGGATTTGATAGGCACCTAAAAATGCCAAATCCAGTCTTAACATCTGTCTGACTGTGTGATCAACCAAGACATGCCATAATAGTTAATCTAACAGGCAACATTACATACATTGAGTTACATCAATTCTTAAAATACTATTTTCTTACTGTAATCAGGTTTCCCTAGCCTAATATGAATTATGCTGCATCTTAAATATTAGTTGCATAAAGCTACCAAGCCAAGATATTTGAACCTGCATTCTATAAGGAAAAACAAACTTTGAAGGTTAGAAAGCAACATTATACCTCTTTTTTCAGATTGCAAAAGTACATGCTCTATGCTCTAACCCAAAACTTCCTTTTGCATGATCATATGGATAGACTGAATGCACAAAGGACATAATTAGGTCAATTAAAGTAAAAGATCTTATTCCTAATTGTTTTCAGGTGTTAAGTGTATAGTCTATATACTGAATATATGAAAGCCTATAAAGAAATCTTTGTCAGTCTGATGCACAACATAAACATTGCATAATAATGTCAGTGAACCATAAAGTTTTATTTTTAAAGGATATTGGGTTGGGGAAGGCTGGCATAAAGTGGCATAAGAGCTTTGGCTGGCTTCCCATTATTGTTCTTGCCCTATTCATTGAATAATTCATAGCAGCCTATTCTCACAAAATTGAATCATAAATCATGGTTTTCAAAACACAATTGTTGACTTATTTACTAGGTTAATTTCCCGTCCAAATGTTATTATTTAATATGATGTATGAATTCAGCCAAAATCTGTAGATAGATTACTTACTACCAAGATTTTGATGCATGCTATTTTATGTTATTTGTCTACTGATACTATAAAAGGCCTATAGTATAGGCTCAAATAAACAAAAACAATAAAACCAAGTCTAGCTTTTAATGCAGTATAAACATGGAGCCAAGTATATCAAATTCATTCTCTTAACTAGTGTACTATAACAATATGTTATACTAGAAATTGGTGAAATTGATGAGGCTTCCCTTTGATTGTTCATGACTTTCAAAGAAAAATGAAAAGTGGTTTTGGATATATTATTTATTTTTATGTGTTCCAAATAACATTATATAATTACATTAGAAAATTAAAATTCCTTCAACATCAAAAATAAAATAAATAAATGCATGTTTTTTACTCAAATATTTTAAATCATACTGCAAACTTACTTAGCTGAGAGTCATATGGCCATGTCTAATCTAATTGAAGCACTACAGAAAGGTCAAGGAGAAAAAGAGAAAGAGAAAGAATGCATCCATTAACTAATTACAAAAGAGAGGTACCCATCTTATGGTAGAAAGAAATTCAGTCTTAACTGTGAATTGTAAGAAGCTGATGAAAGCTTGAAAGAAAATCTGTTTTAATTACTGTACGGATTCTCTATATTTGACAATTATCCAATGAAAGCATATTACCTAAATGAAAATAATATTAACATAGATTAAAACTTCTTTCCCCCTGTAGGCTATAATCTAAGCAGTGTAGATGTCACAGAAGTAATAAACATAAATCCAGCCTAGAACTAAAAAGTCACATAAATTGCAGCAAGAAAGCTTGACCATTCTTTCAACCATATGAGACAGTCTCCCTGTTCAGAAAAGATAGCACTGTCACAGCACTGTAAAATACTTTAACCATCAGAGAACAGCTGTGTTTGTCATAGTTACTTATATCTTCATGTGATACATGAGTATAGCATATAAGGTACAGGGTTCAAACATTAAACTTAAATATTGAATAAAGTGCACTGTATCTCATAGTGCTCAATCATAAAAGAAAATAAACTTTACTTTTTAAATTTAACTTTATATAAAAATGTGATGGGCTTAACAAGGTGTTCACATTGAAGGGCTTGTCTTGGCTTTTTAAAAAAAATCAGATTATTATTTCTGACATCTGGATTATGTTTGCAGCAGGATGGTTTACATCTATGTTTTTCTATCCCTCTGATAAATTAAGTTGCCCCAAATTCTTTGTAGCTTAATCTTACACAGTATGAAATAGAAATATAATATTGGTGTTAGTTCCATTTCATAAAATGATAGAAATACAAAATTGTTTAAATCAACAGTGAATGACTCATCAGTTAGTGCAATTGAATACTACTCTTGATTCTTTAAATTAAAAGTAGATATCTAATATGAATAATTTTATGGATCATGCATGTTTAGAACATAGATTTACCAATCTAGAAGATATGGGGCCTCTCACCTTGGCTGGTGGTCAAGGCAGGGTGATAAAGAGTTTTGTAGATGTTTGGAATTTGAAGTTGCAGTACATTTCACATTTCACATTTTCACATTTTATTGAGATTTATAGGCCGCCCTTCTCCCTGAGGGGACTCAGGGCGGCTTACAATCACAAGGGGAGGGGGTGCAGTACCAAAGACAAACAATAGTGAACAAAATAAAATGATAAACACAACATGCATTCAACAGTCAGCACTCGGGCGGGTAAATTGGAAACCTATCCCCAGGCCTGCTGGGAGAGCCAGGTCTTGAGGGCTGTGCGGAAGGTCTGGATGGTGGTGAGGGTACGAATCTCAACGGGGAGCTCGTTCCACAGGGTCGGAGCTGCAACAGAAAAGGCTCTCCTCCGTGTAGTCATTTTATATATGTACGTCACTTGTCTGCATCATTGTGATTTTAATAATTTTCTTTAGCTCTTCTAGCTAAATTTTATGTAATAATCAATATAAAACCATGAATACCTGGTTCAAACAGCACATTGTTTAAACACCTGAACCTCACCAAATAAAATGCACTGTAAAAAAATAGATTGTGTCCTATGCAGCCAACAATTGATCAGTACAGTACTCAATGTCAAAACATATTCAGATGCTGACTGTACTTCAGATCATGAATTGTTGGTGGCTAATAAGAGTTAAATTATGAAAGATCAAATGACAGCATTACCAAAAATGTTTGACATCACCAAAATCCCTTCCATATATGTAATTCAAGTGAAAATAGGTTTGGGCACACCATCCCACTCCTGCTCCCAAAGGAAGAATAGTGTTTTCTCAATGGTCTACATTTTGGAAATTTACAAGAGTGTTACATTTCCTACATTTGTTACATTTGTTACATCTGTTATTATTTTTAATTAGAAAAAAAACTAAAGAGGAACTATACATGCTTGCTTCTTTTATTAAGTTCATCAAGCTCATCAGACCAACCAGTTGAATAAATACCGCTTTAACTTTTTTTTATTAAAAAGTTTTTATTTTTAGACAAATATAAAACAAACATAAACACACAAAATAAAAACCCCTCTCCAATTACTTACAGTGTGTCAATTGGTTACAAAACTTTTGTACTTTCTCTCAATAGTCTTCACTTGCAATTTACATAAAGACTCATATCACCATTCTATCTCTCTCTCTCTCTCTCTCTCCCTATCTATCTATCTATCTATCTATCTATCTATCTATCTATCTATCTATCTATCTATCTATCTACATATACAATTGTTATAGTTATTAAACATTCATTTGACTATAGCTATTATTACATCCTTTTTATGTAAAATATTTATCTTTTATAACAAAGCTTTTCAACATCATCTTCATAGTCCTAACTTACAATTTACATAAAAGTTCATATTATCAATTTAGTGTGTGTGTGTGTATGTGTGTACATATATACCTGTGTGTGTGTATGTGTGTGCGCATTATTATCCTTATTAATCATTTATTTAGCTATAACTATTATTACTTTATTTTATACTTAATACTCTAAATTTAACTTGCAATTTACATAAAGACTCATATCATCATTCTAATATATATGTATACAATTGTTATGGTTATTAAACATTCATTTGACTATAGATAATATTATATCCTTTTTATATAAAATATTCTAAATTTGAAATAAATTTATATTATGGCATTTCATTACATCATCCTGAAATCATCCAATAGTATTACATCTTTATATTCTATTCTATATAGAATTATTTATCTTTTATAACAAAGCTTTTTAACATCCTCTCCATAGTCTTCACTTACAATTTATATAAAATTTCATATTATCAAACTAGTGTATATATGCATTATTATTATTAATCATTTATTTAACTATAACTATTATTACTTTATTTTATACTTAATACTCTAAATTTAACTAAGTTAACATTTCATTTAATCATCCTTTATCCTTCCAGCAGTAGTGCAGTCCTATATCTCTTGCCATTTGTGGTATTTGTATTCTAATTATTTTCTTGATAAGTCTTATGTAGACTTCTCTTGGCACCTACTTGTTCATTGCGTATCTTGTAAAAACTTGAAATCCTCCATCTGTTCCTTCCATCCATTTGCTTTTAGTTATCACTGCTGCTTCTGCCAGAATTTCTCTCATTGTTTCTGCCAAATTTACTCCCTTTTCTTCTTCCATGTTTTGAGGTTTGAGATAGGGTTCCAGTTCGTTAATCTCTCCTTTCAACATTACACTCCTGTCATTTCCAACCATGCTCGATTGCAGTCAATATCAACAATTTTCTTATCACTTTGTTCATATTTTTCTTCAGTTTTTTGAACTCTATCCTCAAATTTCATCATTTTTTATAAATATTCTCAACTCTTCCCTTTATTTTTTCTGTTTTTTGTTCCATATTCTCCACCCTCTTTTCAATGTTTTTTTGTCCTTATTTGTACTTTTTGAATTTCTAACATAATCATTTGCAATGTTAATACTTTTTCTTCTTCATGTTGCACTATTCTTCCAGGTTATAAATACTGCCACTAAAACATCCCAGGCTTTTTTGTTAAGTTTCAAACAAGTTGACTATAATCTTTCAAGTCAAGGCTTTCTCTTCACTCCAGTCCAGCTATTGATAGTACTCCAGAAGAGCACTTGCATAAACAATCCGTACTCTTCCCACTATCCCTTTCAATAAACAAAATCAGAACCCTTGAAGTATAAGATATGAGTTAGATGTTCAAAGGAAACGAAAAAAACAATGCTTCCAGGCCTCCAGCCTCTAGATGGCAGTGTTGCTTCTTTTTCCTTTACTTTTACCCCTCTCTTTAAATTCCGAACTTAAGAAAAAAAGTGCTTAAAAGCAAATAATCCAGCCAACCATTATAAAAGGAAAATAAAGAAAATCATAATCCACAAATATGAAAAAGAGGAAAAATAGAAGAAGAGGTAAAAAAGGAACCAATCCAATTTAAAAAGTAAGAGGCATTTGTAAAAGTTCCATCCATATTTTTTTTAAAAAGATAACAAACTAAGTTTAATTCAGGCTTAATTCGCTGTTTGCTCTCTTCTGTCTTCAATTTTAATTTTACTCTAGGTCTTTTTGGGTGTTCTCCAATAGTAAAATTTATCTCACCATTTCGACACACTCTCCCTCCTACTTTCCTTCCATTCAGAGGCTGTCCCAACCTTCTGCAGTTTCAATGGCTGCTTCTCTTTCGCTGGAAAAAAAAGCTTCTCCTGGATCAATCAGGGACTTTGCGGTGTCCCTGAGATCAGCAGGATGTGCCCTTCTCTATCACCGTATCTACAGGACAGTTAAATCCAAAAGGACCCTCCAGCAGCAGAGATATCAACAGCAATCCTGGAGCCCCAAGATTGCATATCGTGTCATTGCGACATCAGCCCTGTCCACCCGATTTAACTTTTTGTTATTGTAAAACAAAATCCTCCTTTCGATCTTTTATCATATGCTAATCTAATAAGTTCTGTTCAGGGATCAAAATAAGAAGTTACTAGACAACCCTTGATCTCTTAGGTCATTGTTTCAGCAATATTTCTTTACCAGATTCCTCAATGCTTTCAACAATGTTCTTGAAAATTTAAGGAGATATTCAGCAAGTATCTTCATTGAATGTAACTCACATTAAACTACCATATTTTTCGGAGTATAAGACACACCGGAGTATAAGACGCACCAAGGTTTTAAAGAGGCAAATTTTAAAAAAAGTAGGTAGGTAGATAGAGGGATAGACGGGGAGAGAAAGAGAGAGAAATACAGTAGGTAGGTAGGGAGAGAAAGAGTAGTTAGGTAGGTAGCTAAAGGGATAGAGAGAGAGAGAGAAATAGAGAGATACAAAGAGAGAGTGTGTAGATAGATAGGTAGGTAGGGAGAGGGAGAGAGAGAGAGAGAGAGAGAAAGAGAGAGAGAGAGAGAAATACAGTAGATAGGTGGGGAGAGGGAGAAAGAGAATAGGTTGGTAGGTAGGTAGAGAGAGAAAGAGAGAGAAAAAATACAGTAGATAGGGAGAGACAGAGAGTAGTTAGGTAGGTAGGTAGATAAAGGGATAGAGAGAGAGAGAGAGAGAGAGAGAGAAATACAGTAGGGAGGGAGGGAGGGAGTGTAAGTAGGAAGGTAGAGGGATAGAGAGAAAGAGAGAAATATATATAGAGAGAAAGAAATATAGTAGATAGGTAGGAAGAGAGAGAGTGGTTAGGTAGGTAGGTAGATAAAGGGAGAGAGAGAGAAATAGAGAGAGAAAAATACAGTAGGGAGGGAGGGAGAGAGAGTGTGAATGTAGGTAGGTAGGAGGATAGAGAGAGAGAGAAATAGAGAGAGAAATGCAGTAGATAGGTAGGTGTTTCTGCTGGCACAGCACTTGATCAATGTAATTCTCATCAATCAATTAAAGAGCTTTCCAAAAGGGGAAAAAAGTTTTTTCACTCTGCAAACATCCCAAAATGGCCTGTTTTTCACATGGATAGCCATGGGGGTAGGGGGGGGGGGGCAAAAACAAGCAAAAAACAGCCCGTTTTTTGTCAAAAAAATTGCATGCATCCAGTGCTGCTGGGGGCTGGTGGGGCAAAAAAGGCCCATTTTTGCCTATTTCTGCTCTCTCCAGCCCCCAGGAACTTTCTGAAAGCCTCCATAAGGGTATGCACAGCCATTTTGGTGAAGGGGGCAGGGCTTCAGGAGGCAGAAAAAGCTGTATTCAATGTATAAGACACACCCAGATTTTCAGCCTCTTTTTTGAATAAAAAAGGTGTGCCTTATACTCCGAAAAATATGGTATATAGCACAATTTTATATCAGGAATCATTATAAGAAATGTTTTGTTCCGAAGGGTTAATGAAAGCAGCCAAACACAGAAACGGTTTGTAAATGCAGTTTGTATTTTTCCTCCAGCACGAACTGACCAACAAAGCACTAAGGCAATGAATAAATTGTCAGAGCTACCACCTGGTACTTCCCACCACCTTTTATAGTTACCTGGTAATTAGGATAACCTGCACCCCACACATGCTTACACCTATCCCCTCGTAACCCAGAATGAAAACCAACCGGCAATTAATCATGGATTGTGTTCAATCAGTTATCAATAGTTTTGTAGATTATCCAGCTGCTTGTGGAGGAGGGAGACCTGGTGAGTCTTGGCAGCTGGCCCAGTATTCTCCTCTGAATGGCAGCTTCAAGCTTCTGGGCTGGCCGGAGCTGACAATGACATTTTGTATTTTGTCAAAAAATGCTTTATGATAATTTTAATGTCATAAAACATTTTATAAAATGTGCTAAATTTCAATTCCATAGGTCCCAGATTTTGTATACATTCTGTCAGTCCATTTGAAGCAACTTGGTTGGAAAAAATGATTTGGCTCCCATGATTAAATTAGCATACAGAAGCTTGAATATTATAGCTTATGTTTATTTTTAAGTTTTCCATTACGAAGATTGATTTTACTTACCTGCCCAAATCAAATGGCACCTATTTCTTTTGTACCTCTTTATTACCATAATGGTGGCAATAAACCCAATAATATATAAATGTGAAAAAGATGTACATTCAAATATCAGTGTCTAGGCCATCTAACAATTGAAGTGCAGCATTGTTTATATTAAAAATACCAGATACTAAACTGGTATATGCTTTCAGCTTATAGCTGGTTGTGATATGATCTACTGTTTGACATCGGACTACAACTACACTGAGGGAAGGATACTATACCCCATTTACATGTGAGGTGCAAATCCTATTCAGGATTGTCCATTGCTGATATGGTAGCTCAAAGCTTGGCACCATGGATGGAGAGATGTCGTGCAAGTGCCAATGGGGACTTCCTGGATTTGAGTCTTCCTGCTGATACATGAGGAAGGCTGGAATGCACCGGTAGAAATGAGTTATTGATATTTTTTCTGTATTTGCTCACTAGTGCATCTTGCCTTCATAAAGCCAGTGGTGCTATATGGTTCTGAACAGGAAGCCAGCAAATTGGTTTAATACACTTGCTTATAATCCTCATAGTGTTGTCATAGTGCTAAGCCATATAGTGGCACAGTATTCTGCTGCAGACTAGACAAACCCCAAGGTTGATGACCTGAGTGTGGCAGCTGACACTCCCCATTTAGTTCCACATAATTTCTGGAGTATGTTGTTCCTAGTATTGATTTTTGCCATCATGTTCTTTAGGTGTTTCTTGTAGGAGAGAGTGTTATGCATGTATCCTGACTACATACATAATAGTGGTAAAAACTATATATATAAAGAAACAAAAATATGTTTAAAATAATGTAAGCCAACCAGCATTTTTTTGGGAGCTGGGCAACTTTAAAAATCCAATCAATCAATCAATCAGCTGAAAATACTAATGTTAAACTTTTGCTTTCAAATATGGGGGTAAGAATCCCATATATTTGTTGCCTATATATAAAAATATAGATATAAAATAATTATGATTCATATTAAGATACTATATAGTGTATTAATATCTGGAAAGCTGTATAAAAACCAGAGAGATCTGAATTCAGAGCTCTTGAGTAGTCATGATGTTCACTCAATAATTTTCTCTTTCTCAAGTTGTAATACTATATAGGTTTGTAGTGAAGATAAAATGATATAAAAGAAAACAATGGATGCTGTGTTGGTGGTGTATACAAGGGACAATAAATATAAAGTAAAATTAATGTTTTGTGAATGGAAGTCTATTGCTAGTCAAATACATGTATAGCTGTTACTTGTATATGGAAAATGAACTTTGACATCTGAAGTCCAGATGCACATTTTGATAGCTTCTACTAACAAACAATTCTTCTTTTTAAATGCATCCACATATGATTATATTTCAAGAGCTGATTTTTTTTTCTCACTGCTATGATTTTATCTTGCCTTTCCTTTCCAATTGCATTATTGTTGTCCATGGTACTGAAATGTTTTCAGCTTTTCCTATTTGATTAAAAACAAAAACAACTCATACTGTTAATGGTATTTGCATATCTTGAATATACATTGAAAGATATCACCAAAGAATATTTGTTGCAGTTTTTAAGTTAATATGCATTAGAAAGGGCAATTTTCTATTAAACATAAAGGATCTAAAACTGATATAAACTGATATATTAAAAATTGTACACTGTTCTAAGTAGATTTATATTTCCTCCATCAGTTGCTGAAGAAAGCAATAGATTTTGACACTAAACTACTACAGATATACTTCTTGGTGGAAATCACTTCTAATTTCTTTCTTATGCTTAGTAAGTCCTAATTAGCATCTTAAGTCTCTTAATATGGAATAAAGTTGATTGAAACTTTCCATTAATGATTCCTAATAAATGATATTACTTTAATGCATTTTGCAGAGCTTTCTTCCTATAGATTATTAGAATGTTGTTACTGTGTATTCTTTCTTTGTATTATATCTACAAAATACAATGGCTTTGTTAGTTGAAAAGGTGTCATGCTTCAAACATTGACAATTCAATAAAATATAATCCATAAACACTGCAGCCCACATGCTCAACCCTTTCAGAAGGCTTTGCAAGACCACCTTATTCCAGTTGCACCTAGACATAGCAAATTCCAGCTTCTCTGAACCAATTATCTGAAAATGAAACATTTAAAAAAAAATGTCTTTAATGGATAAATCATTTATTAAGAAAATCTTCAAGATATCAGTTGAATCAGTTTTCATAGTTCATAGCTCTGATTCTTTCTCAAAAGCAGCTGCATATGAATTTTTCAAAGCTCATGAAAGTTACTGATTTTTTTGCTTATTCCAAAGCACTGGAATAAGATTTAAAAAAAAGAAAACATCTAAGAACAAAAAAAATTCCTTAGGTTTGCGGAAATTATAATCAGTTCCATGCAATTACAGTGATTGAAACACAGCCCACACTGCTCACAAATAGTATAATTTGTAAACATTGCTATATCCACCACCCCCACGTGTTAGCACTCTATTGTTCAGCTCTATGGTGAGTAATGTTGTAATTCTGTGAAATGCAATAACACGACCTGATTGGTATCTTATTGGTTATCAAGGAAGTTGAGAAGAATTCATATCCTGCTACCCAAAAAGTTTCAGGAAGGATGATTCCAGAAAATTAGGTGAAGGGGTAGAAAAGTCCATTGTGAGGGTGCTGAGGCAATAGAATAGTGCATTTTAACATAACACATCTAGTCTAGCTTACCTTCCAGAATATTTTTGACATTTCCCATAATTTAAGATGGTTAGTGATTATATATTGATCAATATCCAACATACCTGAGAGCAACAGTTGGAGGAAAGCTATAGTCCAAAAGACCAGGAAGGAGGAAAAAAATGGCTATTAGGAAATAACCGGGGGGGGGGGGTTACCAGGATTCTCCTCCCTCCCTAAAAATACAATAACTTCAAAACTTCATGAAGTCTCCATGTACTGCAAGATTTGAAGAGGCGCAAGCTCCAAGTACCATGGCAGTAGCCTGGAGTAAACTCTCCCACTGTTTTATTAGTATTATAGATAAACGTGATCAGACTCAGTCTTTTCTGGGGAGGATTTTTTGGGAGGGGGAGGGGGAGGGGTGGATACATAGGGCTTGGAGAATCTTAACAGTCAAACCTCCGCCCTGCCCTCTGTCTTTGAAAAGGCAGCTCTTGTGCCGGTAAATTCTCCTTGGACTTTTTGGGGAAAGCCTTTGAGGGACTCTCCAAATTCGGTCTTGGTCGGAGATAGTGGAGAGGTGGAAAGGACCCTCCGTTCAAACCATTCTAGTGGGTCCGATAGGCTGCGTGAGTGAAGTCAGGCTGGGTTTGGTGCGGCTGCGACGGCGGCTTCGCTGCAGCTCCTCCCCGCAGGTGGAGGCTGAATTAGACAACCAGC
This sequence comes from Thamnophis sirtalis, assembly GCF_051295495.1. Classification (NCBI taxonomy): domain Eukaryota; kingdom Metazoa; phylum Chordata; class Lepidosauria; order Squamata; family Natricidae; genus Thamnophis; species Thamnophis sirtalis. The sequence continues at coordinate 44,648,685 of NW_028261388.1, read as the reverse complement.
GACGGCTGCTGCTGTTTTTCCGCCGACTGCTGGGCTGCACTTTTCTCAGCAGCCTGGCCAATTCTGATCGGAAAGGGAACTGGCAGGCGAAAAACAAGCTGAGGTAAACTCAAGAGCTGGGAACTAAGATTGGGGTGCAAGGTCAGTTTGTGGGAAGGAGGTAGGGCTGACTGGCATCTGACTCCCCTTTGCAGCGTGAAAGAAATGTAGGGCTGCGGGAAAGTATTTTAATGCAGGGATCATTTAAGCAGTCCAGGGCACGATTTAAAGGAAAGGTAGTAAAATGGCATTTAGAATAACGTGACTCTACCAACTAGGAAGGTGAGGGAAAAGTCTTCTGTTTGTTTGTTAATCCTTTGCTTCTCCTTCCTTGGTGAAGGCAAATAACTTTTTCCTGTGGGTGAGTGGGGAAGAAGGTTGTGGATTCTCACTTTCCTGCCTTATCTGTTTTTGAATTAATTAATTTCTTCAGATTCTGATAATAAAGCCCCACAGGGTTGTTGTGGCATGAGAAAGCAGGAGAGGCATGGCTGTGTTTAAAACCTCAGAGAGGAAAGCTGGCATTATTAAAGGGGGAATGAGTCACTGGAGGGAGAATTACTAATTGGTGGTGCAATGAGGTACATTTTCTGCTTTTATATGTGTTTCTTAGCTTTCTAAAACTTTCAAAACATGACAGCCCTTCCCAAAGATAAGAGTGAACATATGAAAGTGTAATTCAATGCAGAAAGTGAAAAGGTTTTGTTTGTACCAGTTTTGTTTCACTTCAAAAGCTTTCAAAATGGATATGCTGAAGGTTTGTAGTCTAACACATTTGAAGGAATGAGTAATGGAGAAAACTGGTTTAGATTCTTTTCACAGCTGATTTAAAAATTCAAGTTACTATGTGTACTGTGTGTTTTGCATCACTGAAACAAATAGGCTTAACTCTCTGTTGGGCTGTGTTTTACATGGTTATGGATAATGTCAAGCAATGATATTGCACAGATTTACTACTAATTGAAGGTAGAAGGAAAGAAATATCTATTGCAACAGTAGATTTTGACTGTTAAATATGTGCCAACTGTATATTCAGTGGAGATTATAAATCTTTTCTCTGTGAACATTATTCTTTAAAGCTTATTGTACTCATAACAGATAATATTTTGTTATCACCCCTATAATTCTGAGGCTTCAGACTATTTTCTTGGGATTAGACCTTTTAAGTTTCCAGTAAACAGTGCACAGCATTAAGGTATGTACTCTGGGATCAATTGTTTTAGGGTTTTAGTCAGTTGATTTCCATTAGTATGTAAGGACCTAAATTTTGACTTTGAATAATCAAGACTTATTATGGTTTTTGGCAAATGTTTAAACCCCAGTAATGGAAGAGTTCATTTTGGCCTTCTCTCTATGTTGTATTTAATCTATAGTACTGATTTTATCATGGCTATATTTATACAATTGCATGAATGAAGTATCTGTTCCTTATATAAAATATGTTGATTCTGAAGATTCTCCTAATCTCTTGCATTGGTTATAATTCTTATGAATCAGAAATGCTAATTAAAGAATAATCTACCAAATTGCAATTAATTAGTGACATTTTGGTTTTCATTTTGGAATGTAAACCTTCCTTTAGATATTTATTCACTTTAGGTACCACCAGGCTAAATATTTTATTTCTATAGAGTCCACGTGAGATTTTATTCCTGAGAAGTAGAATGAACAAAAGGAGTATAAAAACCTTAACCATATTGAAAAGGAAAGAGAAGTTACAAAATGAGCAATGATATAAAGGAGGACAAATCGTTAAGGTATTAGAAATCAGGTGACCCTGAGTTCTACTTCTTAGACATAAAGTCAACCTCCGTCTGTTACTCTGTCTCAGTTCTGGGAAGAAGGCAATGGCAAACTATTTTTGAAAGTCCTTGCAAAAAAACTGCAGGAACTAGTCTAGGCAATTTCCAAGAGTCAAACACTCAGTTGAAATCAAATAAATAAATAAATGTTCACTATGTTTACTTGTACAAAAGAAATTATGACATGTATGTGAAAGATAGTGAATCCTCAGTTTATCACATGCATGTATGAAGTACTGTGGTTGAATTAAAGGTCTGTAAATTCCTTTAATATAGTGTGAAAAGTTCATTCATCACATCAATATCCAATAAAAATTGCTTTAGTCAGCCCTTCTTCTCAGTCATGAAACATGCTGTGTTTTATGATGTTATTGTATGACATTCTTTATATACATCTGTACTGTCAATTCACAAAGATTCCCGTCACTTTACAAAGGTTCAATATGAAATCTATAAAGCCATAAAATAACTCCCACCTCAAAACCCCAGTGTTGAATAAGCAAGTTTATTCTTCAACAAATATAAGCTTTGTTCAAATGCTCTCTAAGAAAATATAAGGGAGATTCCGTCTGGCTCTTTTGAGATAATGTATTCTGTAATGCAGAGGTAGATCCTTAAAAATAATGTACTTTGTCTTCCATCCTTTGATCTCACATAATGGATTTGCTTCAACTGAAACAAACAGGTCAGTTCTACCCGAAATGAATGCATTTTACATGTTGAGTCCCAAGACAAAAAGTACTTGTGAATTTATTTTTTTCAGGCAATTTCTAGCAAGTATTCTTATAACAGCTTTACAAGTCTGTATTTAAATTTACTTTTGCTTTTGTATACAGAAAATGGAGGAATGAAAGAAAAGTGCATTGTTTTTCATACAAAAATATAAGCCTATTCTTAAACCATTAAACATAAAACAATATAAAACAATGTACATCAATTCTTCCTTCACAATGATAAAGATGCAGTTCTGAAATTGAAACTAAGCAGGGACGTACAGTCACTAGAGGCAAGGGAGGCAGAGCCTCCCCAGTCTCCTGAGAGAAAGGAAAGAGTTTTAAATATATTTTTTTAATGAATTAAAGCCAGGATAGTTGCTACCAGATTTCAAGTGACAGTGGCTTGGTGTCTGCTCTCAGTGTTAACTAGGAGGAGGCCAGAGAACTCGGGGCCTCTTTTGCTTAAGGAATTTTTTGCCTTTTAAAAGTTAAGGCGGAGTTAAAAAGCAAAAGATTTAATATGCAAAAGAGGCACTGATTCTCCCGCCTCCTGATCTGGGAGCAGCAAATCATGTCTTGCACTTGAGCGACTGCGCAAGTGCAAGGGTGATTCTGGAGAGGTTTTTCTTTCACCAGCCGCCATTTCTTCTGCAGCCAGCCCAGCACCGAGCGGGGAGGACGAGGTGGAGGAGGAGGAGAAGAGCGGTGAGCCCTTGTGGCTGGCTGGGGAGGGACTCACCGCTCTTCTCCCAGCCACCCAGCCATCCGACCTGCTCCCAAGAATGTCAGCAGGGATGGAGGAGGCAGGGGCGAGGCGACAGAGCACTGCAGCGGCGAGAAGCAACACCCCCGCTGCTGTGTCCCGACAGGTATCTCGCATTTATGTCCATCATAAATGAGAGACGCCTGTTGGACACAGCGGCGGGGACGTTGCTTCTCGCCGCTGCCACGCTCTTGCCTCACCAACAGTATCCCTCACCACATGTCACTGAAACTAAGCATATATGTCTGATACAATGCTTTACATCTAGAGTAAGTCTGTCCAATAGTGAATAACATTTACTGCTATTGCATACTTCTACTTTAAATATATTTTCCTCACAGGTTTCTCTATTTATACATATATCCATCCATGCACACATATACACACAAGCCAGCTATTAGGAACCAAATATGTATGTATACTTTTTTCCTTAGAAGATGTACAGATAGACTGAAAATGGTGGCAAGGTATAAAGTATTGTTTGCACTATGTTCTCAGCACAACTTTCCTTTCATATAAGAAACAGGATGGTTCAAGTATTTGTGTCTTTTGGGTATAGTTTCTTTGGTAGACTCACATCTTTTATGTATGTTATTGCTTATCCCTATTGATCCAACCTATATCACTGCTGACCATTTGATTCTTGTCAGATAGTGTAAATTACCAAACACAGAAAGCTACCAAGGATAGAAAGCAATAAATAAATAAGGCCAATAGATTTTAGCAGCTGACAATGGATATTAATATCAGTACAATGGGGCCAACTTTTGGAATGACTCCTGTTTTCCCCACATCTATATCCAAATTCTGTGAGGAAGTTCGATTGTTACAGGACTTGGTCTGTAATTAAACAATGAACCTTTGGAGCAGGTGGATTAGCTAAAAATTAGGTTGGATAATGGATGAAAAATCCATGGTTAGATTGTTTGGAAAACTAAAGCTAAAGGAAGTCTGCAGGCTCTTTTTTTTCTTTATTGCATTACTATCTTTTAGCAAGCATTGCAATTTATAAGAGCTGTATTTCTATTGCTGCTGAGTGGTAACTCTAGATGAGCCCGTGTCATATTTGTCACTGCCATGGTTTGAGGACAGTGGACATTAAATGGAAAGATGCCAAAGATGCTATCACAGATAGGATTCATGGAAGAAGCTTGCTGCTCTATACACTTCTTGCAAAAGGAACTGATAATGATGATGATCATTGGAGGAGGGTTTGACACTAATTACTGAAGGAAAGAAGAGCTGGGAGGCTTTCTCCATATTATATATGTTGATTTTATTCTTTGATTTTATTGATTACAACTATTTGTAGGCAATCTTGTATGCAAGAGCCATGGTGGCACAGTGGTTAGAGTGCACTACTGCAGGTTACTTCTGCAGATCACTGGATGCCAGTAGTTTGGCAGATCGAATTTCACGAGGCTCAAGGTTGACTCAGCCTTCCATTGTTCCAAGGTTGATAAAATGAGGGTCCAGATTGTTGGGCTCAGTATGCTGACTCTGTAAACCACTTAGAGAGGGCTGTAAAGCACTATGAAGCAGTAAGTCTAAGTGCTATTACTATCTACTATGGCAATTGTAGAAGGCACTCAATAATATATTAAAGGTAAAAATACTACAAATCTCTTAAAATCATAAACAAAATGCTTTTGTCTTTCAAACTTACTCCTCAAGTCTTTATAGAAAAAAAAGTCTTCATTTGATTCCAAAAGAATAAAAGTGTGGGAACTGTTTTAACCTAAAGACTAACCTATTCCATGGTTAGGGGATTGCCACATAAAATAGCACTTCCATTCTCATGATCACTCTAGGATAAGTATTGATGGCATCCTCTACTGATCAGATTATACAGGGTTCCATCAGAAGGAGATAGTCCTGAAGCTAGCAAGAAGTAAATTTTGTATAGCTTTATCGATAACAGCCAGCACCTTGAACTAAATCTGGAAGCTCACTGCCAATCAATATAGTTCTTATTAGTTCTTCTAATAAGAACAGTACAGAGTACAGGCAAGCAGGGAGAAGTTACAGAGTACAAGATCCCTGGGATCTCATACACTGTAGTCTGGCTCTACAAGTGGGAGAAACGTATGAGAAATGTGTCCTTTGCTGCTGATTTTCCTACCGCTTGTGGGAAGTTAGCAAAGGAAAATTGCAGATGCTATCATGTCACTGTGCTCACTATGACATAATCAAGAGTCAGGTTGTGATTGTGACTTCAGAGACATTGTAACTTTGCAGATCTTTTTATAAAGGAGCAGATCTTAATTTGATTTACCTCTGAACAGAAATAGATACAATTGCATTATACAGCAGTGTATCTGGGCCTGGATCACTCTAATGAATACAGATGGACACAGGCAACAGCTGTACTTTTCCTGGGAATTGTGGTAATTAACATTTTATGAAGAAGACTTGATTTTGGTGAAAAGATTGCAGTGATTGCTGTCTAGAGTTTTGTTGTGATCTGATGTGTTACCAAGTTACAAGGTTTTAAAGTCTCTCTAGGATTGGATACTAATATTTTCAAGGGACACATTTATCTGAATAATTTTATAACTGTTCTTGATTATTTCCAGTCACTCAAATAAGCAATTTTGTCAGTCTGGGTTGATTTGTGGAATAATTCAAGGCAATATTGATATAATTAGTCCTGGATGTCCCTTATTCCATTCACTGAGTAAAATTATACCCTTGGCTTTTCAAGAAAGCCAGATGCAATGAAGTGAGTGACATGTTGGCTAGAGTGATGAAAAATGAGTTCCAAGAATGTAGGCTGAAGACATACTCCCATGATGCAGCAAGGAAAATATTTTTATACTACTTTTTTTTGCAGACTGTCTCCAGTAATTTGTGCAGGTGATAAAATATTGTTAGAGCTGGAGTAAATATGAAGAATTTTATTCATAACCCAGTTATAAGAATTTGTTTGATTTTTCAAACATTTTGTCTCAGTGAAAGAGGTATACAGAATGTAAGAGAGAAACAATAGAACATTTCCTGTATTTTTTTAAAATAGAAAAAGTAGACAGAATGGATTGAACACAACACAACACATGCAAAATAAGCTAGATATATCTATACACCCTAATTAAAACTGATGTTGCAGTCTTCTCTGTTGAAAATGATTGAGAGGGTGATCAATCTATGTCTCCAAAAGATTCTGGAGTAAGTGGATTATAAAGACACTTTTCAGAAAAAAATGAAACTGGATTATAAAATCAAGATAGCATTGATTCTACTATTTCCCCTCTTCTTTTATAATCTACATAAAGTTGTTTGGGGAGATAGTCCATAGGCACAGGGTGCAGTATCATCAATATGCTGATGGTTGTTAATCATACATCTCTGGTCCTGCTGTCAAACCAATGCTATTGAGGCTCTAAACCAATGTCTGGAGATGTAGAGGTCTGGATGGGGAAGCATCAACATTACCAAGAATGAGTGCATATGGATTTGATAAACCATCGGTCCCAAACTGGAAAAACATAATTTTCAAGTCTGAGTGGTGCTGTATTGCCTTGCTCAGTTCAGTGAACAATTGATGGTCCTCCTGTACTCATGACTCATATGTGGCAGCTGTGGCAAAAGAGCCCTTGCCTAACTTTTCTTCATGTACCGATTGTTCCTGTTTGTGAATCGTGCATCCTGCTCATGGTTATTCACATGATTGTGATTATGGGACAAAGATTACTTTATTCATTTCTTGCACAACGAAGAATCTATGCTTTTTGGATAGAAAAAGGGAACAAAGGTTGCTTTTCTTTTCTTTTACTGCCTGGTTAAAAGACAACTTTGCAACAATGTTTTATAGTAGTGCTGAGGAATTCCCATTAGACACTGTATACATGTATTTGAAAGCATTTCAAAACACCAAGAAAATCAGCAAAGCTGTTCAAATTCTAGATCTGTGTCTAAATTTGTTAAAAGAATGCTGTAAAAGGATGGATAAAAATAAAATGTCTTTAATCAGAGAATAAAGAACTTTTGTGAAAAAATTTAAGATAGATTGCATCAAAAACATTCTGTATGGGAAAGATGTCTTGTGGAAATTCAGGGTTGCCTTTTGATTGTTCTAGATTCAAACTTGAAAGTAGCTCTGCTCAAAGTGACCCCCCCCCCCAACCATAAAATTATTTTATGTTTTCTGTATTTTTTTGAAAATATGTGTTTTCCGACACATGTGAAAAGGTCATTTGACCCCAAAGGGGTTCCAACCCACAGGTTGAGAACCACTGGTCCAGTATATGAGCAGTCCCGTTGTTGTACTCCTGATACACTCACCACTCCCATTGAAATAGCTGTATGAATCAACCATTCAGTGGAAAATATTTAGGATGTATAGTCTCTAGTGCAATTTTAGCAGGGGAAAGCAAATCAATCCTATGCTATACATGGACTCATGGTATATTATATATTGCTGTATTGTATTAAATTATGATACTATTTACTAATGTGAATGAAACTATTTTCTCTGCCTTATTGCAAAATGGCTAATCTTTCTAGAATGCCACAAGCAAGTTTATTTTTAAAAAATTCAAAATTAAGTATAAAATATAGAATTAGGTACATATTAAAATGTGAATGCTTATATAGATATATTTTATTTTAGTACAACAGCAAGCAAATGAAGGTTTAAAAAGCTATGTCAGCTCATTTAGATTCCCAAATGAAAAATATGTTTAACAAAAATGAAACAGTGTATATGATATAGTTTAATAATTAATTTTAATGAGTTTGTGGTTTTGATATTTATAGAAAACTGGCAATGATGTAGAGATAGCAATTTGGCAATTATAAAATATCAGCTTTCAGTGGGTATGAAAAAATGGAAAATTACCCATACTTGCATTCATTAAAATCTCAGCGTAGGTAAATAACTAATTGAACACCATCTGTCTGTTTATATTCCTACTAATAAAAATTTCTAACAGAAATTAATGAATATATGCTTTTTATGGTACCACATCTTTAAAAAAACTTATCAGCCTTAATTCACTGTCATTGTTAGAAAGAATATATATTAAAACAGTGCAATGTGTGATATGTAAAATGTACTATATTTTTCAATTGAATTTTGAAACTTCTTATAAAATTAGATGAATGTTGCATGTCAGAACATAGATATATATTTATTTCCTGATCTTTAATATTGTTTGCTATTAGAAATTTTAGCCTAACTGGTAGTTCTTCAGACTATGGTCCCAAGGATTTTGAAGCTTCTCTTTACATGACTAAACCAGATCAACATATTTCTTTTGTACTGGTCACTCATATTTGTATTCAATCCAGTTTAATTCTTGATCCTATTTTCTCTTGTATATGCAACCTATCCTCACTGTATTCAATTTCATTTTTTTAGTGACATACAAAACTCTCATTTCTATATAACTGGGTGGAAACATCTACATAATAATCATTGCTTATTTCAATAGATATTATTTCCTTGCAACAAACCACATGCTACAGGATATTGTTCTTCCAGTCTTTCTAAATCTTAAAGTTCTTCATCCTTTCTTCAGTTTTTAATGAACATTTATCTAGAGTACATTCTGTGGAATAGACATTTTTATGGTTTTCTTTACTTTTGGCTATTTTTGATGTTTTTGTTTGTGTATACAAGGATTGTTAGCCATTTTGTAAATTGCATTTGAAGTGGCATATAAGATGAGTAAAATAAATAAGCTTACAACATTCATTAATAAAGATATAATTATTCTAATCCGTAAAATATTACTTCCAGCAATCTATCATTTGGATTTCAACATTTCATTAATTTTCTTTCATGTAATTTTCCCCCCCCCCGCCCAGACTTGAGTCTTGATATTAACAAAAAGTGACTTTTCCATTTTTGAAATTTCTCATTATCCTTTATTCTTCACTGATTTACTTTGACTTTTCTTTAAATAATAATACCAGTAATATTTTTAGATTTATAATCATTCCATAGATGTATATTTAAAAATAACAATTCTTTCTCCCTTTTTTATGTAGTCTGATAATGTAATGGGTGAGGAACCGTGGCTGTTCAGAGTAGCTGGTTGGATGCTTTGGATTTTAATGGTAGCTCTAATGCTGTGGAGCGACTATGGCAATGGACAAGCTCAAGGTAAGATAATGAATATAATAAAACTAATGTAATTACAATATGCAGCAGATTTCAATTTCAAACCATTAAAATATGTTCTTCATAACTTTTTTTAATCACATGCACATATTTTTTTTAATCACATGCACATATATATATATTCCAAATATTGAACTTTTTATGGGATGATTTTTGGTTAGATTTGCTATAGAAATTGTTATTTCATTTTTCTGGGTGATATATCTGTTTCTGATCATTATGCCTTTGTTGATTATTACTGTTGTTAATGACTAAGGATTTCAGGGTCAAATTGATTTCTAAATATTAGTTTAATTTATGGCATTCATATAGTCTCTGGTAGTTTTAGTGTTGCAATGAAGAGAAGGATAAAATGGTATGGTTTTAATATTCATGAATAGAGAAGTGATGTGAATAGGTAGTTGCCTGAATATTTTGTAACAACTGGAGATGTCATTTTTAGAAAGCCTAGGTTTTGTAGAAAAAATGAACAGTATTGTAGAGTTGCACTTTTAAAATTATGTTTTCTGAGTTTTGCTTTCAAGTATGTTGGATCATGGTATGAAATCTTTAATTTGTCTTATTTAATAAGAGAACATTAACAAACTCACAACATCTAGCCAATATGGCCAATGATAAAATAGGCTGGAAGCTATTATTCGGTATCCATCCCCCCTGTGTGCACCAAAGTTCTGCATAACTAATGCATCTTGACTCTGAAAGAAACAGCGTGAAATCTTGAAATCTGATTTTCAAATTGTATAATGTAATTGTGGCTTCTGTAAGAGTCATTATATGATCACATGCATAAAGAAGAAGAAGAAGAAGAAGAAGAAGAAGAAGAAGAAGAAGAAGAAGAAGAAAGGGCAAAGTAAATAAGTGCTATAGTTACATTTAATATACTTATAAGGCAATTTTCAAAATAAATCATATGGGAATTATAATGATAAACAGTTCTACCACTAACTCAGTAGTTTTTGAAAATATAGAATACTTTCTGGGCCAATTAACATTGTCCTCTGATTTTGGGTGCTTTTCTATGGCCACTATTTTTGCTGCCCAAATTGTCCCATTTTGAAAATGACTTACAGGTTTCATGAGACTCAATATCCTGGAAATTCTCAGAATTCCATATAAGCTGATTCCATATAAGCTTTCAACTACTCAGATTTATTCAATGTAAAAGATTGCATAAGCTCAATGCTATCCAATGTGTGAAGACAATGTAGTTCTTTTAGTGGCCCTGAGCAGGAGACAGAAAAGGCAATTGTTTTCATGAGAATAATTGTCACAAAACTTTAGTGATTCAGTTGCAAAATTATTTTCATAGTAATGAAGTAAAAGAGCAAATAGTCACATGGACTATTCAATGACATGGAATCCTTTTCCTCTTCTTCTTCCTTCTCTAATTTTTATATTTGAAGTTGAAGGTGTTTTTCTATTTTTGAAAATGTATAACTATTGGTTTTGTCAGTTTTCTCAGAGCTATATAAATTGTCAACATCTATAATTATGCAAGCAACACTATTTGCAAAACGTGTGCAATTCATTAAATATCCTATAGAGCACTCTTACTCATAGTTTTGGAAAATTATTACTGGACTGAAAAGAAAATATTAAAAAATAAGAAACCAGTCTTAGAAAGTCCACTACAGATCAAAGAATGTGATACCAAAATCACACAATTTTGGATGTTCGCGTTTTCTCACAAATTATATGCTAGTTGCTGCATAATGAAAAATAGAAATAAAGAATTGGTATCTATATCTAAACTGAACATTTTCTTAAGGAACAAAGTTGCATAATATTTAAGTTTTGTACCTTATGAATTTATTTAGCTTTAATAAAAATGACAATTTATTGAAAAACACCACTTTTAAAAGGTGAATTGTTGGCTGCAATAACCTAACAGTTGAGGTACCCTCCAATGCATTTGTGAAGTATACTATGTTCTTGCTATTCAATTTCTTGAATATAATAGATTATTTAACTGCACCATTTACCATTTTCATTATTTGTCTTTCTGAGAGGCAAATGTTCTGGAAGAACTTAAATTGAAAGTGCTGTGGCAACTGCAGTTCCATTGTCCATTTTCTTTTTGGAAAACAGTTTATTATTACTTCTATTCAAACTCATATGCATTGCATGATGCATAATTTTACTAAACTCACAAAAGGTTTAAACCTACTCTGCAGCATATTATTTCACTGGAGAGAATTTTAACATTTTAACTCATCAGCTCAGATCAGTGAAGCAAAACCCTTTACACATTTTTATGCACGACTACTGGCATTCCCCCATTGAATTCAATCAAGGAGCTTATTCCTGCATAAGTGTGTATTATATTGAGACTATTTAAACAATGAATTTACCAAGTTTTTTAATATCTAAATTTTGGGAAATGTAAAAACTTATTCCAAATGGCTATAATATTAATTCTGTCAATGTTTGTAGAGAAGTGACATTTTTCAGAATATCAATTGCAGAATGTTACGTAGAAGATTTTAGTTTTATGAAAAATGGCATATAGAAATAAACTGACTTGACTTGATAGTAGTGTCTTCTTTAAAAAAATGATGAATAATTTCACTATATTTACCCAAAGTCTTCTACTCAAAAGGCTCCAGTCCTATGTAGATTTATAGGGAAGTGATTTATGATAATTATGTGCAACCAATGTGATTCTTAGTACTCATAGACAGATTTTCTCCAGGATGATCTGTCCTCACCCTTCACATTTTCCACGATATATTCATAACTACTGGAATTGAGTTCATCTACTTGCGGTAAATGTTCTCTTGTTTTTCTTTTCTACAATCTTTCCCAGCATAACAAGAGCTAAGTCTTCACGTAGTGGACAAGATATAATAGTTAGTGCCTGTGTTGATTTGTTCAATAAACAGTAAATTTGTTTTCTTGGCTCTCCACTATATTTTCAGGATTCTTCTTTAATATCAAAATTCAAAAGCATCAATATTATTTCTATCTTCCTTGTTCAAATTTAAATTTGGCTTATGTAGAGTATCACAGAGGGAAACTCATTGCATGGATGATTCTGATGTATTCTGAGAGTATCTGAATATATTTCCCAAAATCTAGTCTATCACATGTTTTTGTCTGCTGTTCCCCCATCACCACCTGGGGACAGTTGGTCATAGAAGCAAAAGCTAACTTGTATATCCTACTTAAGCCCACTAAACAGATAACATTTATGTAATGAGAGAGTAACTACTCAGTTTCTTTAAAATGCACACATTTTAACAATATTAAATATTTTTCTTCTACTGTTCAGAGACTGATTTATCCAAATATGTTTACAAATTCCACCTATTTATTTCAGAGTTGTAAATGTGAATCATGTAATACATACATTTGCCATATAAGTTACAATACAAGTAAAAACAAGATGATGAAATTAATATTAATAAGAGGTAAATATATGTTTTAGGGTACTAGCAGACCTCTATCATACAATTATTAAGTAAAAGAATTTGCTTTACTATGTTATATATTTTGCGGATTTAAAAAGGCAAACATTATTAAATGCATTTAAAAATAAGATTTCTCAGAAGAATGAATAACTCCTTTACAAATATAACACATTTAGAGCAAAACAGACAAGCCTTTTCAGACATATTTTTGGCAGTCTTTTGGCATTAATAGGGAAAACTACATGGAAATAAAAATGAATTGGCAGGGAGAAATATAATACAATGATGCATAAAATATAACAACCTCTAATCTTGGAGTGTATACTGCACTAAACATAAATTTGTTGAACTATCCAATGGAATTTTTATGGACTATAAAGCAATTCAATTTAGAATTTAATGAGTGTTTTGTTTAAGTAATCACAATTAACTTTATCTTTAGATTTTTCAATACATATACTATATACATATACTATATATGTGTGTGTGTGTTATATAGGGACAAAATAAATGCATATAATATATTCATTTACAAATATATTTGATCCACTTTTGAACCTCAAGATTCATTTAACTATATTTAAATCTGATGGATTTAAAATTATTAACTGAAAAAGTGTGCTTTAATAATGTATGAAAATGAAAGGAAAAAACCACTTTTTGACAATGAATCTTCATGTGCCATTTATAAAATTATTAATATATCTTTTAAAATTCTAATTTTTAAAATATGTTTTCAGAATTCTGTTTACTGAACATTAAAGTAGCTTATACCATTTACTATAAGCAATAAATAATTTTGATCTGTGTTACAGAGTAGTTTCATAATAGGGAGCTAAATTTGCTGGGAATTCTGGGACTAAAAGGTTGGAAAACATTTTTTTTCTTTCCATTTCTTCAATTTAAGTTATAACATTCTTGATTGCTACTATACTTAGAATCAATGTTGCATAATTCTTTGGTGGCAAACTAAATAGATTGTTTCAAACATGTTCAATTTTTATTATTGTCTATGGTTTCAATTGTATCATTGAACAATGCCAACAGTTCTGACTCTTAATTCATATTGTTGTTTGGATTAAGTCACTGTTAATTTTAATGTTAAATAACTGACAGTTTCCAAACCAAGAAGGGAGGAAAAGACTGCAGGAGAGACTTAAGAAACAGAAATTGGAAGTCCATTGAATGAAATGTAATTAAAAAGAAATTAATTATTAGTATCATAATGGTATCATTTGAATGCCAAACTCAATCACAATCAAAAACTAATACTAATTTCATGAATTTTCATGTTATCCTTATTTAGAGGCAAAAAAAATCTTCCTAACGTTATTTCACTTTTTACTAAAATTTAATTTTGCAAGCTATTATTTGTTTTAATTTAAGTTTTGAATCAATGTTGAATCAATTCTATTTTAGTTGGTCTTGCTTTGCTTTTTATATCTGCCATACCCTATTTTCATTAATAAGAGTAAATACAGGTGTGGTCCCCAACTTACGACCACAATTGAGACCAAGTTTTATGTTGTTGAGTGAAAAAATTATTAAGTGAGTTTTGCCCAATTTTACGACTTTTCTTGCCACATTTATTGACTCACTAAAGCTGGTAAATTAGTATCATGGTTGTTAAGTGAATCTGCCCTCCTCATTTTCTTTGCTTGTCAGAAGGTTGCAAAAGGTGATCACATGACTCCACGACAGAGCAACCATCATAAATATGAACCAGCTGTCTAGCATTCAAATGTAAATCACATGACCATGGGGATCATAAATATGAAAAATGATCATTTTTTCAGTGCTGTGTTGGAACTTTGAACAGTTACTAAACGAACTGTTGTAAGTTAAGGATTACTTGTACTATATTTATATGCTGTCATAGTTAGGTTTTTCTGATACTGATTTTCAGTGAGAGCTAAAAAGAACTTGGTTATTTTCTTCTTCTTCTTTACTGAAAAACAAAGTATATAATCAGCACACAAGAATTCAGTCAAGTCTCCTGATATGCATTTTTGTGCATCAACCTGTGTTTAAAAATGGCATTTCTAAAAAGTAATTTCTTAAGAGTTAGGGATTATTATATTTATATATGCATGGTAGCAAGAGCTTCAACATTGAGTAAACAATCATTTTTATATCTATTTATCAAGCAAGCTAAATGCATCAAGCAAGCTAAATGCATCAAGCAAGCTAAATGCATCAAGCAAGCTAAATGCATCAAGCAAGCCAAATGCATCAAGCAAGCTAAATGCATGCTTGGGATCTTAGAACATAAGATTTGGCCTAAGTACTTACCCAAATTTTATATGGTAAACAGTTCTATAGTATATTTTGTTCTACTTACATTCAATTAGAGAACATGGAATGTGAAATAATGCTTTCTCAGCACATTATGTGGGCCTGCACAGATAAATCTGGTACACACTAATTAAGATAAATGTTGGTAATTGTGCAAACAATGTATTCAAAGTTATCCTGGTAGCATGCCATTAAGAATGTTTATTGTTATACACTTTTGTTTATTTCTATACAGAATGGTGATTATTTTACATTCACTCATTTCTAATTAACATCAATGAACTTTCATCATTTAATTTGACCATGTCTCATAACTGTTATATCTTTACAAATAGACCTGTGCTAGAGCAAAGTTAATAACCTCCTAAATATTTTCCCCATATGGCAAAATATCTTATTTATTGAATAAGAAACTAGTTCCCATAATGGAGTTAATTTAAAAATTAGACTTTTTAGAACACATATGGATAAGTTAGTCAGAAAGTGAGACAAATTTAGACTTTGTCCTGAAAATAAGAACAGTGTAGACATTCTGATATCCATGATGATGTATCTAACTTCAGGTGTCCTCTAGTAACCAAATTGTACAGTGGCACTGTCAATATACTTATCATTTAGAATATTTTAGTTTAATTTATAGTTTATCTTCTGAAAAGGTTTAATATTTTTCTTGTATCATAACTTAAACATAAACTAAAATAAAAAATCAGCCTGCAGAAGGAAGAAAAGGTTTATATAAAGAAGACAATTTCACAGTGCACATATTACAGTTTATTACTTTATTTTATTTTTTAAATTTATTGGCTACTCAACTACAGTAGACTTTGGGTGATGTATAAACTAGGAAAAACATATGAACAGTTAAAAACATCGAATTAAACAGGCAGCACATTTTGGCAGCCCTGAAGATGCTCCAAAATGGCTTCAGAGTTGACAGTCACAAGATGGCAATGTTTAATTGAGGGAACCTGGAATGGACCCATTCTGTGGAAAATACTGAAAGGGGAGAAATCATTGAAGGCAAGTAGTCTCTCAACTATCGAGGCCCTATGGTAGGGGTGTCAAACTCATGGTGTCACGGCAGCATCATGTAATATATTGTGACTCCCCCCCCTTTTGCTAAACCAGACATGGGCATGGCCAGCATGTGATGCATCTGGCATATAGGGTTTATAGGTAATAATCAGCACCTTGAATTTTACTTGGAAGCCAACTGGCAACCAATGCATCTGGTGCGAGTTATTGAGAGGTGCCTGTTACTGCACTGCTGCATTCTGAACCTTCAAAGTAGCCTTCAAAAGTAGCCCCATATAGAATGCATTGTAATACAATTATGAGGTGATCAAGGCATACATTTCTGTTTCACATTCACAGAAAGGGCACAATTGGTACACTAGATGAGCCTATGCAAGGACCCTACTGTTCTTTGAACAGTAGCTATTAGTCCAGAAGGACTCCCAAGTTTGTGTACCAGTGTTGACTCGGAAAGGGCAGTCCCATCCAAAACCAAAGCTGGCAACATCTCTAACCCAGAATGTAAAACAAAATAAACAGGATTATTCTTAATCCAATTGGTAAAACTTTTTCCAAGTAATGGGAACAGTTAAAGTAGATTTGATTTATACTCCCATACTGGCATTATATCAAATTATTCTATTTTTTTTCTAACATAAGCATTTTGTATGAAAAAGAAAACAGGTCCTGAGGAAATTTGATTTAAGAGGTTGTATAGTATACATATGAATGGAATGAATTTAGCATTTGTTGGGTACTCTACCCAATATTGTTTGAATTGTGGGATTCTTTAAGGTTTCTTATAGTCTTCTGCAATAGTTTTTAAAACCAATATGAAATGGACACTTTCCTATTATAGTCTACAATGTGTCAACTCGTAAAGCATTCCTGTATATTTTGCCTCTGACATATGGTAGCATTAAATTTTTCATAAGCATATCATGTTAGGGCAACTGCTATCAAAGGAAAACTAAGAATGCCTCAATATTAATTGGAAAACCTTATTAATAATCAGTGGATTGCTACCAACATCCTATAAATTATATATTTTATGTTTCATGCTGGATTGATATTAGTAAACATATCATTCATTTTACAAGGTTTTCTTTCAATATTTGTTGAAACTAGATTTGCCATTAATTCTATCAAGGCTTAGTTTGTATCTGAGTAATACACTTGCTAAAGTATATATAATTTTCCATATAAATCAAGAGGACTCATTTTTCTGATTTTAAAACATATTCCCATGAAGCATAAATTGAAACAATTTAATTAATTAATATAAATTGCCCACATCAGATTTGTCAATTGATTTTCATTGCACAGATTAAAAATGTGGAATATTTAAAATACGTGAATGGCTATTTTAACAGGACAGCAGAGGATTTATGATGGATTAAATAATTACGAATAACAATAAATTTGTGGATGGGAGACTGGGATCCCTAACTAACTTTTGCTCTTTTTCCTTTACTAACTTTTTGCTCTGCACTTGTTATTTTATTTAGCTTTCCCAGACCATAACTCTTTAATGAGATTGGATGCATCTTTTTGCTATCTAAACCTTGCAGTGATTCACAGTGATTCTCTTTAAGGTTTTTTTATAATGCCCTGGTAAATGATATAGCTATTCTTCATTCGGGAATATTTATTTGTTTACTAATGAGATTTGGAGGCTGCTCAACTGTAAAAATGACTCTGAGTGACTCTTTCATTCCCTTATAACATATCAGCAAAGTATTTTGCATTCTTATGAAACCATAGCTAGTTAACTGCATTGCCTTCCTCAATCATTTGAAGAGTGTATTGCTGCCAAACTGTAAGACTATACTGCATTAATAAAAGAGCCAAGGTGGCACAGTGGTTAAATGCAGCACTGCAGGCTACTGCTAGATCAGCAGGTCAGCGGTTCAAATCTCACCGGCTCAGGGTTGACTCAGCCTTCCATCCTTCCGAGGTGGGTAAAATGAGGACCCAGATTGTTGGGGGCAATATGCTGACTCTCTGTAAACCGCTTAGAGAGGCCTGAAAGGCCTATGAAGCGGTATATAAGTCTACTGCTATTGCTATTGCTATTGCTATTGCTATAAATGCAGACTGTCTTTTTTTTAAAAAAATCCTGAACAAAATTCCTTACTGTGCTTTCTCTTTATCATACTATTTTTTATTTTGTTTTAATCAGTAAATACCATGAATAATTCAGTTCAGAGAATAACAAATTTCATACTTCTCTGGAATATATTTAGCCTCTTACATACCTTTTAGCCTTTTCAAAAAAATTCAATCAGGTTAAGAGCACTTTAATGCACCTATAACATATCCATTGTCCCAGCTTTTAGATTAAAGGAATAAAAACTTCTTGTAATGCTTATGAGACAAGTTTTGCTTATCCCAATAATAGAAAAATAATTAGTTTTATTTGATTTACCTTTGATTTTGAAATGCTTAAGCTGGATATCATCCAGAATGTTTTATATAGTGAAAAAGGAAATATAAAACCACCTTTTAGCTGGCTGTGCTAAATTTATTGCCATATAAAATAACTTATTTTACCACCAATGATCCTGCAATTTCCTTCACCTTTTCTATACATATTCAATTCTATACAAATCTCTACATGAAGCCGCTGGGTGAGATCATGCGACAGCACGGGATCAAGTACCACCAGTACGCGGACGATACGCAACTGTATCTGTCCGCCCCGTGCCAACTTAGTGAAGCAGTAGAAGTGATGTTCCAGTGCTTGGAGGCTGTTAGGGTCTGGATGGGAATGAACAAGCTTGCACTCAATCCCGACAAGACTGAGTGGCTATTGATGCCCCCTCCCAAAAATGGTCCAGCTATTCCATCTCTTAGTCTGGGGGGTGAAATTATACGCCCCTCAGAGAGGGTCCGCAATTTGGGAGTCCTCCTGGATCCACAGCTGACGCTAGAACATCATTTGTCGGCTGTGACCAGGGGGGCCTTTGCCCAGGTTCGCCTGGTGCACCAATTGCGACCCTATCTGGACCAGGAGGCCCTTCGGATAGTCACTCACACCCTCATGACTTCAAGACTGGATTACTGTAACGTGGTCTACATGGGGCTGCCCTTGAAGAGTATTCGGAGACTTCAGCTTGTCCAGAATGCAGCCGCGCGAGCGATTGTGGGTGCACCTCGGTTCACCCACGTTACACCTATCCTCCGTAAGCTGCACTGGCTGCCTATTGGTCCCCGGACTCGCTTCAAGGTGCTAGTCATTACTTTTAAAGCCCTTCATGGTATCGGACCTGGTTACTTGAGAGACCGCCTCCTGCCAATTACCTCCCAAAGACCTATCAGATCCCACAGATTAGGCCTCCTCCGAATCCCATCTGCCAGCCAGTGTTGACTGGCAACTCCCCAGGAATAGGGCGGCATACAAACTGAATAAAATCTTAAAATCTTAAAATATGTATAAGAACAGAATAAAAATGGCTGGGAATTGCACTGTAATTAATTTTCAAATACATTATTATGTAACAATTGTAAACAATCACTGTGGGTTTTTTCAAAATAACTATACAGATTGCATATCTTCACAAAATCATTACAGTGTCTGATAAAACAGAGTGATGCTTTTGAAAGCAACTTTGAGTTGGAACTGAAATATGTTGTTCTAAATTACTTTGCCAATTTTCTGAGAGCTTAAGCAGCCAGACTATAGAACATTAGTACTTGTGTTCATTTATTACTTGGAAAATTTTTAAAGAAATTCTTAAATTGAGAATTGTGCTGTTGACCACATACACTCATACTTATGCACCTATTGGCTGGCAGTGTTGATTAACTTCCTAATCTGTTGCAGTATAAGCTGAACTGCAATAAAACAACTTTGCAGCATTAAAATTTCCATTGATGCATATTTTCACTTTTTCCTCACTTCTTGGTCTTCAGTTCTTCTCATTCTTACTGGCAAATAAAACATTTGTACATATGACCAGTTGCATCTCCCCACAATGATATGATCATAATTTGTGACGTGTCCTGCTGGGTTCCCTAGAAAATAAATGGGGAAACTGGTAGGGAAGGTCACAAAGTTCCTGGGTCACTGTGCCTTCTTCATAGCCTTGTACACTACACATTCTTGCATTTTTGTGCATTAATTTGCACCTGTTTGAACCTGCTCAACTCTCCCATGCACTTTACAAACCCTCCCTATTATCACATCTCTTGGGCACTGCCTGGAGCCCCATGCAACCTTCCTGACCTGCAACACACCTTTGCAATCTTCCTCGAACTTCACACCTTTTGTATCCTTACTGACTATGTTGTGCTTCTTAGTCACCCATTCCCATTCCTTCACATCTGATCTCTACCACACTTCAAATATCCCCTTGCATTCCCGCACACCCTTCCTGACCCCATTCCCCCATGTACTCCCTTGCTCCTCTCTCACCTAGTAGAAGCCATTTATCTGTCTACCAGCCTGGACTTACAATTTCCTACAGGCTTCCCCACTGATTTTGGTTGTGGAAAACTGTCAGGAAGTTACCTTGCTTAACAAGTAGTTATTTCAATTAATGCAACCAGTGCATCAGAGTTGCTATTGCTAAGTGATGCAATCATGCTTTATGACCTAATTGCTTAGTGACAACATTTCTGGCCTCAATTGCCTTTATAAATCAAGGTCTATATGAATTTAGTAAATCCTTATTCACAATAACAGGCAATCATGATTGAAATTTCATTATTAGCAGATGGGATAAAAATCAAATCTGTTTGTAGCTTAGTGCTAACTTTAGTTCCATAATTACCATTTTCTTTTCCCTAATAATTAACAAGTCGCAGTCATGATACTACACAGGTAATGTTGGATATTAGGGATTATAAATCACATCTATAACAGGAAAATGATGCTGTGTGTCATTTTGCCTGAATAGGTGTCAAAGGTCTTCAGAAATGCAATCTGATTTTCAGAATTTGAATAAGATTTAGAAAAAAAATGAGTTATTTCTCATAACCTTTTGTTAAAATTTATTACACTAAATCTAATCCCAGAACTAAGAAAGGAAGTGAGTGGTAAGAAAGAGAATTTTGTCTGATTTTTTATTCTTTAATTCAGAGTTCAATACATTAAAGGACCTCATCCCCAAAGTTCTGCAGGTTATTTTGAAAAACCTCCTTATATATTACTGACAGAAAAAAATATTTTGCTCCTTTTTGTTTCTTAGACTTTGATTTTTGTTGGCAAGAAACTCAATTACCAATACTGTAGTTCCAAAGACAAAAAAGTCTGAAAATTATATATGAAGTAGAATAGTCATTATATGATAATCAATATACTAAATGCTATTAATTGAAGATAAATTGAGATTAAATGAGTTCTCCACCAAAAAGTCAATTTTAGGCAAGAGGCATGTAATATGCACTCCTGGGAGAAATTAACTGAATTTTGTTTATGCACTCACCAACTAAGTGCTTATTAGGGCTGCCTGACTTAGAAGGCTTGGGTGTATTTCAGCAAAATTACTATTATAAAAGGGAAAAACAGGAATCTTTTCAGTTTTTTAGTAGATGTTTGAAAGTCCCATGTACAGACTACAGTGCAAAGGACCATGAAATGATAGAAACCAATGGTAGAGTTTGTTCTGTGGTTTCTCACTATTATGCCAGAGATGTTTTCAGATCTTTTCAGGAGCTATGACAAATAAGAAAAAAAGAATGGTTTGGAGAAGTAAAGTCTTGCTTCTTTCTGCCTTTGTTTCTGAAATGGAATAACATTGTTGTTGATAGTGTGACCAGATAATTAGAACAGTTCTGTGGGTTGTCAAATATTAGCTAGATGAAATCTGCATATAGTTCTTCCTGGCCAGACCATATCTTCATTTAATTAGCAAAGCTTCTCCATGAGTATGATTTTTTGGATTCATAAATTCTCCATGTCAGCATTATTTCTTCATTCACGGATAGAAAGATGGTAGAAGAAATCAACACAGCAAATGGTTAAAATTTCCCCAGAGGAATAATTTTTGCCACACACTGTATAGTATGAAGTATCCAGTCTATGGCTTCAAACTCTCTCTCCTAATCATGGAACTCTCATCCCAGACAATAAGCCTTGAATTTTGAAGCAAATCTTGCAGTACTGGACATTTCTTTCCAATGTACAAAGAACATTTTCATTTATTCAGTTGGGTATTTTGAATCTTAAATGTGCTGACCTGCCCCCAGGCATCAGTGTTGCTGCAATACCAGAGGATGTTACAGCAATAGCAACCTCTCCATTTCCCCTAACTTTAGTGGGGATCAAGTTGATAACAAATGTCTTTTCCATTCCTCCTGATGTGTTAGGGAAAATTGCTGATGCAAGATTGCTTTGCAAGCACTTAGACATACAGTCATAGTCATATGCAGATTTTGCTCATTATTCAAAAATGGCTGCACAACTCTCTGCTATTTGTTTAAGTTGCAATGCAATAATTCATGATTGTCACCATTTTGTACTGTTTGTTGGTTTTGGCAAGCTATATTCTTCAAGTGTTTTCTCAAGTTTTTCTTTTATTTCATTTGTAGTCATGGCCCCTAGATTTTGGACACCTGTAAAAGTTAAAGCCATTTGAGATACTTTTATTCAAAAATGTTAAGATATGCTAAGATATACTTGTTCACCATCTAAAGCTCATGGTGAGAGCTTTAGTAGTAAATATACAGTAGTAGGCTTCTGATGGTTCAGCAGTGCAACTGAAAAAGAGAGGTTGTGCCAAGGCTGAGAGGCAGTGCCTAGTTCTGTTTCTTCTAGTTGACCAGTATGAATAAACAAAATATACAATTTTTGTTCACTGAGTTTGAGACGGACAGGAGGAGGAATTAAAGTGCTGGCCTCCTTTCAAGTTTTCGGTACACTGAGTATATGTTTAAGTGTTTTGCAAAAAACAAAAACAATCAACAACACCCTGTGCTGTGTTGTTGGGGCTATTAGGATGTCATTCTTATATGATATAAATTCACATAGAAAACTGTGATGATGGCTTGACATTGTAATTTTGCAACTCAAAGCTCTTTCCAACAATTGCATCCATAATTGTAGGTTGCAGAATAAAGGTTCTCTTTCTACACTTACTGAGTGTATGTATGTGAGGTAGGAAAGGACAAATGGCTTGTTTGATAACAAAGGATGAAGGATTAAAGGAAGAAAGGATTGGCATATATCACTAGGTTGATGAGCAATGATCGGTATTAGTAGTTGAGATATATGGAAATATACAAGAATAGTGTGAATAAATATGCCATTGATACAAACCATTTATTGCTATTTATGATTCCTAAATACTCCTTTGATACCAGTTGCACAGGGAATAGTCAAGTGCAGATGGAAGGCAATTGCCTGATTTATCTTTTTTAAAATCATCAAGTTGTCTTTGACTTTTACTGGCTGCAAAATTACTCTGTTTCCCGTAAGGGAAGAGTAACTCTTCCAATGATAAAATCAATTTCAAATAAACATGCCTAGATGAAGTTACCTAGAAGTAAAATAAGATTAGAAATACATTATGAAAATAAAAGTGTGAAACCATTGAAAGTTATTGATTTCATCTATTTGGGACTTGAAATGCTAGTTACGAAGTTTTAAAATAAAGAGGGAAATATTTTTTGTATTGTAGATCACACACACACACACACAAAAAAAACCATACAAATATTTATTTCATAAAGATATAAGAAACCATGGCAAGGATTGATTTCCTAAATTTTTTTGCAGTATCTGCCTAGGATTTCCAATACTTTTTTTATTACCCAATAAGCTACATTGATTCTTTTGTGAAAAGAAACACAGAATGGAAAATTTTAAAATGATTTAACCTTCAATATCTCTTGCTATATTCATTGATGTGTATATCAATCATTCATATACTTTTGAGAGATAAGAATCCCAGTGGGCTATTGCAATACATTCTATCTGGAATGTCCTTGAAGAATTTTCAAAAGGTGCAATTGGCTTGGGATGCAACAGCATGGCCAATTTTAGGTTCACATTATTGTATTCATGTAACATCTCTCCTTCAAAAGCTCTCTTGGTTTCTAAGAAACCACCAGGTATAATTTAAGAATTTTCAGAAGGTGCAATTAGCTTGAGATGTGAATGCATGGCCAATTTAAGTTGACCTTCTTGTGTTCAGATATTGTATTTCTCCTTCAAAAGCTCCCTTGGTTTCTAAGGAAGTACTGGGTATAATATAATGCTGTAGAGCACTACATGTACAGGCAGTGGTGGGATTCAAATAATTTAATAACCTAATGATTTTTTAATAATTCAATACAATAGCAGAGTTGGGAGGGACCTTGGAGGTCTTCTATGCCAACCCCTGCATAGGCAGGAAACCCTGTACTGTTTCAGACAAATGGCTATCCAACCTCTTCTTAAAGACTCCCAGTGTTGGGACATTCACAACTTCTGGAGGCAAGCTGTTCCACTGATTAATTGTTCTAACTGTCAGGAAATTTATCCTCATTTCTAAATTGCTTCTCTCCTTGATTAGTTTCCACCCATTGCTTCTTGTTCTACCCTCAGGTGCCTTGGAGAATAGTTTGACTCCATCTTCTTTGTGGCAACCCCTGAGATATTGGAACACTGCTATCATGTCTCCCCTAGTCCTTCTTTTCATTAAACTAGACATACCCAGTTCCTGCAACCGTTCTTCCTATGTTTTAGTCTCCAGTCCCCTAATCATCTTTATTGCTCTTCTTGCACTCTTTCTAGAGTCTCTACATCTTTTCTACATTGTGGTGACCAAAACTGAATACAGTATTCCATGTGTGGCCTTATCAAGGCATTATAAATTGGTATTAACATTCATATGATCTTGATTCTATCCCTCTGTTTATGTAGTCTAGAACTGTGTTGGCTTTTTTGGCAGTTGTTGCACACTGCTGGCTCATATTTCTTTCAATAACCAGTTCACCAAACAGCTCAGAAAGTTAACAATGGTTCTCCTGAAGTGGTGCGAACTGGCCGAATTCCGCCACTGTGTACAGGGACAGAAACAACTGCCCTTGGCCTTAGCAGGGCTAATTAAGGCACATGGAATACTAGAGGAACAAACAGCAATATAGACCAGCCATAAAAAGAAGGCTTGGCACCTTAGTTAGTTTTGATTAGAAAATGTTAGTCATAATTTTATTGCCTAAGCTCAGGGTGTTTTGGTGCAACATAAAATCAAAATCCATGTCTACAACCCAACTAATGTTTACTGATTGTATACTCCTCCACATCCATTTGCTGGGAAAACTTCAGTAGGTAGTCAAGTTCTGGCAAGATAGTTTTGGAAAGTTAATACCTGTTATCTACAAGGACTTAAAAGAGAACACTGTCCATTAAATCTTAAGATGGTCAATTTAAAGGAGCTGTTCATCAGAGCAAAATCAGTGCATAAAAAAATTTGAAGAAAATAATCATAAGAAATTCTGATAGTGATAGTAAGAATAATCAGACCAGCATATGATGGCATGTACTAAATCTGGGAAACAGGAGAGAAAAGACATTCTACTTCTCCCAAATATATGCTGGATTTCCACAATCAATCATCCGATTCTGCATCAGCCCATGTCTCAGTTGTGGTTTTCAACTCATTCAGAGAAAAGACTGATAACTTCTTTTCTAAAATGGAGGCCACTAGAAAAGCTAATGAAGCTTTTAATCTGCCTGGGTCTAACAAAGAATTTTTTTTCATTTAAGATAGATAGAGAGATCTTCAGCTATTTCTGGAAGCATCAGGGAATCCAGATGGAACAACTAAACACAGTTTTACTGAAGATCAGATTAAGATCTAATATCTCCAGCCACTAAGTGATACATTGTGTTGAACTTGAGTTTGGGAATAAAAGAATGCTTGACAAAAGACCTTTCTGAAGAACCAATTGGCAGTTTACATATTTTCCAATAAAAAAGCAGGAAAATTAAGAGTAACCTTTCAAGAGGATCAGTTAAGAGCAATGTACCAAAGACAAATCCCTTGTGTGTCCAATCACACTTGACCAATAAATAATTCTATTCTATTCTATTCTAAAATGTCAAATTGCTTGCTACCAACACCCCAGGACACAACAGTCATCAACTGTACACTGCAGACTTCCAAGAAAGAAGAATTTGTTATTGCTGAAGGAGCCATTTATCCATGTAATATATTACAAAAGGTTTCAACATACTGTGTGAGCTCTAAAGTCTTAAAAGTCTCCAAAACATTAAAATAAAGCCTCTGGCTGATTTATATGAAACCACAGATGAGGTTGTATTGTGTGAGGAAATGAATAGGAAAAAAGGGACACGCCAGAGACAGATATTCAAGCTACTATGGTAGAACAGGAAACTTCAAGATCAGGCAGTGAGGACTAAATAAAATTCTAAAATTCCAACAAATTGAAGGAGAAATGTGATTCAAATGCCATGTTGTGCTTAAAAGAGCCTGCACTTCAATCTCTTCTCATTCAATTGGAAAGAGAAAAAAGAAAATGATCTACCTGCCATTCCCAAATACATGATAGGGAAAAAAAATGACAAATCTACTTTCAAGTTATCAGCTGGAACTTGAACCTTATAGGAAAGATATCATGAAAGTTCTTATGGTACATTTTATTCGTTTGTCAAGTTCCCTTAAAACGAGTAAAGGTTTTTAAAGAAGTCTCAGATTTTTGTGGTTGCAATCACAGTTGTGAAGATTGTGCTACTCCAGGCTATCTGTGTTTAGCATAAGTTTTTTGCCCTACCGTTTCATTTGATGGTGTATAATACTTTTGCTTTTTACTTGACTTGGTTTCTTGCATCAGGCAAATAATGCCAATATTGAACCCACTTTAGGCTCTCAAACTTTACTGTGCTAGAAGGGTGTCACCCTTATTGTGGTGCAGTGGTTAGGGTGCAGTACTGCAGGCCACTTCAGCTGACTGTTATCTGCAGTTCAGCGGTTCTAATCTCACCAGCTCAAGGTTGACTCAGCCTTCCATCCTTCCGAGGTGGGTGAAATGAGGACCCAGACTGGGGGGGCAATATGCTGACTCTGTAA
Source organism: Thamnophis sirtalis (assembly GCF_051295495.1). Lineage (NCBI taxonomy): Eukaryota > Metazoa > Chordata > Lepidosauria > Squamata > Natricidae > Thamnophis > Thamnophis sirtalis. The sequence goes on along the minus strand of NW_028261388.1, from coordinate 44,621,504 downwards.
ACTGGTTAGAGAGGGCTGAAAGCCCTATGAAGCAGTATATAAGTCTAACTGCTATTGCTATTGCTATTTTCCCCCTACAGTTTTAAATATTGGGCAACACAAAGAAAATTAGCTCAAGTCCCTTCCATGGAGTTCAGTCCTGAGCGACATATTTTCTCTTCTATTAGTATACTTGGTTTTATCAGAAAGATTTAATGATGATGTGATGCATGATAAAGAAATTGTACTTGCATTAAAAAAAACCTTAAAGAATTTTTGGAAGCATAATACAGCTTCTGGAACTTCTAGATAGCTGTTGGATACTTTTTCATGATGTGCTGAAAGCAAAACCTTATTTTACACTAAACTTCAATGTTTTTCCCCATGGTGCAAGCAAAATTAAAACAAAACAAACAAAGAAAAATCCATAAACCCACCCAACCGGTATATAGAAATTTAGTTTATGAATAAACTAAAAAGCATATGTTTATTAACCCAGAGATTATTTCACAGGGAAAATATTTCACAGTTGTATTTAAAATTTGATTTGGGTTTGGGTTAATTTCTTGTCTTCTTTCAAGTAATATAAAAAAATCTTAAGAAAATGTGGTATAAGTGTTATCTAATGATCTGGGAAGAATTTTTCCTTACATGTATGAGCAAGAGAGACTGAGAGCAAGAGACTTCTGCATTCCAATTATTTTGATGAGTTACACACATTCATTTTGCTTCATTTCAACACAGCATACATTGGCTATTCCCCATAAATTGGTTTAGCAAAAATGAGAGTTTAATTTCCATGGATGTGATATGATGTGTGAGTAGGATATCATACATATCTGTGCCATATAGTATGGAACATTTTAGCACTTAGGTCAAACCTTAAGTATCTGTGTTGTAAGATGTTTCAGCAGGAATAGTATACAGTATTGTTTAGTGAATGTATCCAGTAGTAAAAACAACAAAAAGGCTAGAAATAAACGAGTCTTTGTTTGGAGTATTTCCTTCTTTTTAAGAATTCAGATGAGTCACTAGATGGCACCATTTCATTTTCTTTTCTACTATGTTATGTATATTCAAGTATTTGCTGCATCTTCATATAGTTCAATGCAAGGTCATCCTAAGCATTCTTAAGTGTATATTCCAATGAAATCAGATATTTGCAGGATAGTGTGTTACATTTACATGTTGTGATATTTCATTTGTAGTAACAGTTTTAAAAAATACTAGTATTTCAGGCTGAAACGTTTAACTCCATTGAAAGATGTTTGCCTGATGAGTTAAATTTATAACTGAATATGTTTAAATTTGCTTTCAATATTTTTGAAATAGTTATGTATGAGGACAGAAGAAAAGGAAAGAGAACCATTTATTTCTTAAGAACATGTTTATTCTTGACCATTGGTAACTTCGAACTATAATCATTAATTAAAATAATAAATGATAATATACATAGAACCAATTCATACCGACAGACTCACCTCTTTCATACAGTGTTCCCCAAGGATACACTACAGCATAAAATGTCACAAATAAGTAAAAACATTTTCCCAACTCACTGTACTCTTATGGAATACAAGTAAGAACAGCTTTAGTGTTGCATTCAAATAGCTAGAACTTGATATGAATCCTTGATAGCCATAGCAATAGCAGTTAGACTTATATACCACTTCATAGGGCTTTCAGCCCTCTCTAAGTGCTTTACAGAGTCAGCATATTGCCCCCACAGTCTGGGTCCTCATTTCACCCACCTCGGAAGGATGGAAGGCTGAGTCAACCTTGAGCCGGTGAGATTAGAACCGCTGAACTGCAGATAACTGCAGATCCATTGTTTTCCAACCCAGTGTTACTTGAATGGTGAGTAGGCAGTCCATATTGATTCTATTGGACCACTAATATTCAGAAACATTTTTGGAGGGACAAATTTAAAATGAAGTGTGGAAAAAACCAGGAATGATAATAAAAAGTTCTCATGAACATTGATAGACTCAACCACAGTTTCAACTGAGAAACTCGGAGTAATCTGGACCAAGCCAAATCCACAAATGGTAGGAAATTCATGAGAGCTTGGCATACAGACAAATTAGCCATCGAAAAACATATATAAATCAACCACCTTTACACACTATTCAAAATAAACAACGGAAAAGTCTGAAGGAAACAAAAAAGACCAGACCACATTTCCTCCAACAGCCTACACCCAGAGAAGCATTTGTATTTGTATTTATTAGTTTGTCAAACATGTACAAGATAGCAGATGTAAATGTAAACATGGACATTAATGAAAGAAATGAATACAAATAAATGGGTACAGTAGGACAGGAAAGGTAGACATGCTGGTACACTTATGCATGCCCCCTTTACGGACCTCTTAAGAATGGAGTAATGTTCCTGGTAGATGTTTAAAGTTGAAGCTGTGAGGGTTAGAGGATGTAACAATGGAGTCAGGTAGAGTATTCCAGGCATTGACCACTCTTTTGCTGAAGTTGTATTTTCTGCAATTGAGTTGGAATGGTTTACTTTGAGTTTGTATTGATTGTTTGTGTATTATTGAGGTTGAAGCTGAAGAAGTTGTTGACAAGTAAGATGTCATAACAGACAATTTTGTATACTGTGCTTAGATTATACTGCAGGCGGTACAGCTCCAGATTGTCCAAGCCCAAAATTTCGAGCCTTGTGGCATAGGGAATTCTATTGTAAATTGAGGAATGGCGTATTCTTCTCATGAAGTACTTCTGGACCTGCTCAATTGTATTAATGTCTGATACACAGTGTGAATTCCAGGCAAATGAGCTGTATTTGAGAATTGGTCTGGCAAAGGTTTTGTATGTCCTAGTTAGCAATACAATGTTTTCGGAGAAGAAGCTTTGCAAAATTAGGTTAACAATTCTTAATGTCTTTTTGGCAATGCTGTTATAGTGGGCTCTGGAGCTTAGATATTTTGAGATGAGTACTCCTAGGTCCTTGGCTGAGTGATGGTCGTCTACAAGGTCGATTTTTATTGCCAATGTGTAGGACAGAGCATTTATTAGTAAAAATTTGGAGTTGCCAATTGCTCGACCATTCAGACATATGGTCAAGGCCACTTTGTAGGGTAGCGGCATTGTCAGTGGTGTTGAATAATTTTATATCATCAGCAGTTGCTTTTAATATGATCACATAGGTCGTTAATCTAAAGCAGAAAGAGTGTGGGTCCTAGAATGCTGCCTTGGGGGACATAGCTGTTAACTTGTGCTGGATTTGATAGACCTCTCCCTATTTTAACTACTTGTTGCCTGTTTGACAGGAATGTGGCTATCCATTTGTGTAGGGATCCAGAAATGCCATAAACAGGGATTAACACTAGACAAATAAGCAGGAAAAAAAACTATTCAAGGAACTACTGTTCCTAGGTAAACCAAACAGGAAATTTGACTAAATGAACTAATTCATCTGTAATGTAAGGCTACATTCAGATAATCTTACAAATCTGAAGGTATAAATTTCCCACCACCACTTTTAATCATCTATTCATTTAGAGCAGGTCTTTTCTAAATTTCTTTCTCTGAACATTAAGCTCTTGGGGGCTCCTTGTTTCTTGTCTGAGATGCCTACGCAGCATCTCCTTCTCTCGTCCCACAAGGTTATCCATACATCCCATTACATCTACCAAAATGAACATGACACCCAACATTGGCAGGCATGTTGCTGTAGATAACAGGGAGCAAAACTCATACTTACTAGAACTAATGATATTAGTTGGATAATGCAACTTCTGTTAGCATTCAACCAAGCTCAGAGAGCACTAAGGATTCAAAAAAATTGAGATCCTTGCCACCTCTGAATAATGGAATAGATCTCTGTTCTCATCCTGAAGGCAGTTCTCAATATGAAAGACAAGTAGACTTGTCTTTAATATTCTTCAAATAACAATGTGCACCTTTCAGGTATAATGTTTCAATCCACTAGTGAGACACAATTCATACTGCTTTAGATGACTATGTTTGCTGCAAAAAGAAAGAAACTGCTACCAATTGCTATTTTGTCAGTCTTGCAGAAAACTGCCATCACTTGAATAAATACATGTATATCTCTTCATCAAAGCCAATCTTCTAAGTACAAACCAGGAATCAAATCAACACAATCTTTTTGAAATGCACCCTCAGCAAAACTTCAGCATAAACAGAATGCATACAAAATTTTGTTAATAATACAACTTTAAGAATTCCATAGTCAAGTATACTGAGTACTAACATTCTCACTCAGTGTGTTGGCAAGTATCTGCAAGATCAAAAAGATATAACGTTATGTCAGATTGCGCTACCCCTTGCTTATGTACACGCAAGGACTATGATTTGGAGAAAGGCAGGCACAGTCTTCTCATGAGGTTTCAGAAGGTGTCAGAAGCTTTCCAAAGTAGCATGAGAATGGTATATGTAGCTTTGAGAAGAAGGCTGGCCACAGCATCACACATATAGGGCCAGGCTGGGTGCACTTCATCATCAGTGGGAGGAAGAAGACAGCAAAGTTCAGGTGTGTGCGGCATGCAGGGCTGGCAGAGCAGATAACAATGAGGCTGGCTGGAGCTTTGTATTGTGGCACTGAGGTGTCTTAGCCTGCAATGGGGATTAGGGCAAAACTCCAAAGCAACAATGAAGATGCTGACAATACTGGGATTAAGACTGGAGTAACAGGGTCAGCAGCAGCTGGCTGAGACTGCTGAAGATGATGGCCCAATAGAACTGCCATTGCCAATTAGTAACACTATGCAGGGCAGCCAAAAGGACAGAGATGGAGAGGGAGATCAGTGTGTATGGAGGGTTCCAGAGAGGCCTGTCCCATACAGAGACTCAGGCTGGGAGAGACAAAGGCAGGAATTGCTTGGATTGAAGTAGGTCCTCCACTAATGGCCAATTGGGTTTGGTTATAATGAAGACAAGGGGGACTGCCAAGATTTTTGTTGCTAAGGGATGAATTTCACTTTGCAACTGCATTGCATAGTGGTGGAAATCCCATTCCCAATTATTGTTGCTAATTGAGGATTACCTGTAGGCCCTCAATGCTGCCTAATTATTGGGGTGTGTGTTCAACTAATTAAACAGGTGTTTGCCTCATAGGCTTCTCATATGTTTTAACTTACTTACTAATAAAAACAAACAAAAATCTTAAAGATTAATTTGAGGACGAGACATTTAATAAGGAAAGTTCACCAAACACCAACATTCCAAATCTATAATTTATTCTTAGAAATTCATTTTAGGAATATATGATGTAGGCTAATCCTAAATTAAGTCATAGGTCACTCTGAGACTAGTGTGACATTTAGAATAGCTCTCACCATGGTAAGCTTACAGGGTGACATTTAGCTGGAACTTTTTAGAAATATATCACGTTCTCCAGAAAGTACTGTGGACTGAAGATTTATAGAGCTGCAAGCCTATTATGCAGAACTGTAGATCTTTGCTGTCTACCAATGATGAGTTTTTCTGCTAATATTCACTGAGTGCCTTTTTGTCTTGCTTCTTTCTTGTTAAGTAACAGTTCAACGTAATAGTTTAAAACAAAACAAAAGCAGTTTGAGGGACCATTAACATTCCAATTCCAATCATGTTTTGTAGCTATTTTTTTATTAGAAAATTTTATTTTGCTGGAAGGAGGAGATTTGTGTTGAAATACAGTAAGGCACTTATGAACTAAATAAGACACTTGAATATACATTTTTCCATGTTCTTGCATACTTGTATTTACATATGACGAAGGACAAAATAAATCATAAAAAAGTAATTCCACGAGTGTGGGACAACTCCTCGGAGTGCACAGTTTTCCTGAAATGAATCTACTGTTTGGAAGTAGAAAATGTAAAAAGAAATATATCAAGTGCCTGTATTTAACTTATGTCTATGTGTGCTAGATTCTTTGAAATGACTGTTATAAAACATTTACACGGTGCTGTAAATTTGCATGCAGCATATACAGCAAAGCTTTCAAGAAAAAAGGACTGAGTCTGAGAGAAGTCTCATATAAATGCTATGCCTCCTTGAATTAAATTTGTGGAAGATAGCATTTTGCTGTAGTCAATCAGAATATTTTAAATAATTGCCACATGTAGCTCTGTTCATATTGTTGATCTTGCCGTACCAAAGTTGACTTCCAAATGTACAAAATGATTTTTTCAAATGTACTGATATTATCAGTTCTATCTATGATGAGACCTTTTTGCTTGTTAGTTGTTTTCCACTAACCTATTCAGCCATTCTAGTTGTGAGATCTCCAAACAGGCACCATGTAATGTAATATTTTGAAATTATTAACCATACTTAAATTCATTTTCTGTATCAAAAGGGCAAAAGTGATTTTGCTGTGATATTATCTACAGCACTAAGATACGTCATACAGTATCTTAAAAATATATGTTTATTTATTATCTAGCTGGATAAAATGCTGTTTTTGCATAATGCCCACATTGTAAAAGAATAAATATCAGAACTAAAATAATTTCTAGTAACTATTAACTTAATTTCCATTGTATTCTGAAAATTCCACCAGTATCTTAATTGTTAATATTGTTCCTATCGAAATGAGATACTTAGAAAATTGCAATTACTCTCATTATAATTATACACATTTGAAAAGCATTATTCTATAACTAAAATTTAACTTCACCTATATAAATCTAACTCATCCTCTAGATTTGTTGGCTATGCTGATTAGTCTCTGTCCTGCTTTGTACGTGCCTGCCTATCTCTGTAGGACATGTAGTTGAACACATGGTGAGAATATCAGATCAAGCACACTGTTCTGTGTTAATAAGACAAAATAGCTGTTCAATTTTTAAACAGTTAATGAGCCTGTCTTCGTCATCCATGGCCTTGGCCAAATATACTGTATAGTTGGCCACTTTTGTCACAATAACTGTAGCAATGTTATGTAAACAGATTATGTTTATGTAACCAGTGGTGGTGTGTTTTTGAAGATTATGTGTTGTACAACCAATAATAAAAAGAATAAGATAATTTTGCACCAATTTCTTCTGAAACAAATAACATGGTTCACATATAAAGGTGTGCTGATGAACTGCTGTTCTACATTCAACATTTAGTATGTGCAATAGATTTTATATAGCTAAATTTATATTTAAAATACAATAACAATAGCAATAACACTTACACACTGCCCAATAATGCTTTATAGTGCTCTCTGAGTGGTTTACAAATGTCTCCATATTGCCCCCCAAAAAATCTGGAACCTCATTTTACTAAACTTGGAAGGATGGAAGGCTGACTGAACCTTAAGCCACTCCTGACTGTGGGCAGAATTAGCCTGCAATATGGCATTCTAACCACTGACCCACCATGCAGTGGTGCTTTTATTACCTTTGGCTTAATTATACAATAATTGCAGATTTGTTTTATAAGACATTTAACTATTAAATATAAAAGTATTACATCCTTTTCAATATTTTAATTAAATCCTATGACCCCCATGATGGATGGATGGATGGATGGGAGGGGCAGGGATGAAAGGAAGGAAGGAAGATAATTCCCTTCTCACCGCTTTGGGTGGTATGTGTCTTTCTCAATCTTGTGTCCTCTAGCGGAGGGTTGGGAGTTTGCGGGTTCTGCACAGTCTTAGCTGTTCCTAGCATTGCATTCTTCTGTACAGAAAGTTCTGATGTCATTCCTGAGATCCATTCTCCCAGCATTGCAGCCCCAAATGTTCCTACCAGCACTGGAATCACTTTGGCCTTTACTTTCCACATTCTCTCTCTTCAGGTCCTGGTACTTCTTCAGAGTATCTGGGTGTTGAATGTGGAATAGAAACCCCCATACATTGTGAGGATCTTCTGGCTTTTCACATTGGAACCTTCCATGTCCTGCTTTGGCTATTCATAAATACCAGCAGGATATTTATGACTGGCTGTGTGTTCATGTTGATGTCATGGATCTTGTTCTTCCCATTGAGCTGGCTTTTCAGGAACTGTCTTATTCTTTGATGGTACTTATATGTTGCTGTCTTTCTTGCCACCTCCTCATGTGGCTATGGGATACTAAGGTACTTATAGTGTACGTGCGTGCGCACACACACACACACACACACACACACACACACACACACCCAAAACATTTGAAATATATAACCTAGCTCCAGTTGAATAGTAGTGAAAGAAAGCAAGTTACTTTATTTTTTTACATCTGTCTAATGAAGCTAAACCATGGTTTTCTCACTGGTTAAAGAGTAAAAATTGGTATATGGAATCAGGTTAATGCAAATACATGGTGTTTATAGGCAGTTATTGACTTTTTTTCTTAAAGATTGCTCTGATAATGTGTCCTCTTTATCTCCTCCTCCCTCTCTCAACTTTACAACTGGTAAGAGAGATATGAGAAATGCTTGTGTAGTATTAGTGAATGAGAAGACTTTTTAATACATTTAGTTTTATAAATAAAATATGAAAAATCTATAGTTGATCAATAAAAACATAATAAGAAAGAACAGGTAGCTTACCTTTTCTAATTATGAACTTTTTTAAATATTCCTTTCCATCAATTAAATTAATATACTAGAAGAATTAAAGAATTAACTTAGTAGATATACAATGGTTGTCTGATGACAAGCTTTTGTTGGAGCAGTTCCTTACTACTTTTATAGAGAATTCACATTTGTGATTCTTTGTGTGGACTAACATTCTTTGTGTCTACACATGAAAGACAGGAAAAAATTATCTCTGATATGAGAAGGGAATAAAATATGCATGCTGAAAATTTTTATTTCCTAAGCCATGTAGCCTATCCTTTTACATTCCCATTTTCTCTTAATGTTGTGGCTAGCATTGCCTTTGAAACATACACAACAAATTAGATTTTAAGCATATTATTATCCATCATGTCCTGTGTTTTAATATGATGATAACACATCATGGCCGTAATATGCAAGGTGGGGGAAGTTAACCTTTTAGTATTTGTCTTGATGAAATTTACTTCATTTCATGGCTCCTATTAGTATCCCAGAGTTTGTTAATAGAATTCCTCCTTGAAATGACTAACAATTATTAAAAGATAAGGCTTTCATTTGGAATTAAACTGCATAAGTTAATCAGTAAGGATTTATTTTCTGTCCAAAATGGTCTTTCATATGTTGTTTCATAAGCATATATTTGATTGCAAGTAATGATGCACTTAGCATTATGCTTACTTTTTCCTTATCTGTTTAGTCCTGGTCTTCAGCTCAGGTGAATATGGGCTGACTAGAAAGGCAGGCCTCAAAAATCTTTATGTAGAAGATCATAGGATGTGTTCCTAATTTATTCAGGTATCCAAAAGAATAGAAGCAATTTGACCATTCAATCATTGAAAACTCCCTCTGTAATAATTTGAATGTTCTGATTTTTCAATTTGTCATTTGGCTCTTACACAAATGTGTCACAATCTCATTAAGTTTCTGCCACTGGACTTTATTGCTTTAATAATTTGTTGTAATATTTATGAAGTGCTGTGATGGATTATTAGTTGTATCACATTATCCATCTCAAATCAGATTACATTATGAAACAATGAATCAATCACATTTTATTTTTAAAATGTCAGTGTAGATTACAATTTAAGATATGGATAAGATTATTTTTAAAATGACTTTAGCTGCTACAGTATTTTTTGTTGTATAACAGTCTGCTGCTATACAGAAGTTGTTGCTATTGTTCCAAGAATAAACACAAATCTGTACGTTGTCTGAAAATTTGAAACTTTATAAAGCTGTGTAGGTTTTTTTGAGCATAAAGTGTTTTGTAATAGAAATAACTCAGCATAAGCACTGTTTGATTGACTGCTTTTATATACTACCTTTCTTACCTTATAGAATTAAACATGACGTATTTATGTAACAGTACTTATAGGTCACAATATATCTCATGTATGCTATCTCAGACTTAATTATTTTAGAAATCCTGCTGACTTCAAACAAAGCCTGCAATTATATGTTGCTTGTTTCTCAGTTTTTGCCCAAATAATACTAATAATACTGCATTAATACTTCCTGTTACTCGACAGTAATAGCACATTCCTGTTGTCATTAAGTATGTGTATAATTTTTAGATAGTTTGCAGCCATATGAGAAGGCTGTTATATACATCACTGTGAAGTTAGTTGGGGAAAAATACTATTTATACAATGTGGCCTGGTGAGTTTCATGATCAGAGAGTATTTCAGTCCTACCTAATACTGCAGAGTATTGATTTAATAATATTAAGTATGACCAACAGGGCAGCTAATAGCAATATAATTTAAAAAAAACGTTATACAATTCTAAAATGATCAAAGTTGCTGAGAGACAGACTAGCTTTATATGTATGTAATTTTGGCAATATTTTTTCTATATGAGGCAAATTATCATTTTATTAAATTGATATAGTTATTAAAAGATTTAAATAAAACAGTTGATGCTGTTGATGAATAGTACATTCTATGTATTGAAAAAGAACTTGAAACAAATATAGTACTTTATATATTTTATGCATATTATTATACCGGTGAAACTCAAAAAATTACAATATCGTGCAAAAGTTCATTTTTTTCAGTAATGCAACTTAAAAGGTGAAATTAATATATGAGATAGACTCATTACATGCACAGCAAGATAGTTCAAGCTGTGATTTGTCATAATTGTGATGATTATGGCTTACAGCGCATGAAAATCCCAAATCCACAATCTCAGAAAATTAGAATATTACATGCAATCAATAAAACAAGTATTGTACGTAGAATAATATTGGACCTCTGAAAAGTATAAGCATGCATATGTACTCAGTATTTGGTTTGGGCCCCTTTTGCAGCAATTACTGTCTCAATGCAGTGTGGCATGGAAGCCATCAGCCTGTGACATTGCTGAAGTGTTATGGAAGACCAGGATGCTTCAATAGTGGCTTTCAGCTCTTCTGAATTGTTCGGTCTCATGTCTCTCATCTTTCTCTTGGCAATGCCCCATAGATTCTCTATGGGGTTCAGGTCAGGCGAGTTTGCTGGCCAATCAAGCACAGCAATCCAATGGTCATTGAACCAGGTTTTGATGCTTTTGGCAGTGTGGGCAGGTGCCAAGTCCTGCTGGAAAATGAAGTCAGAATCCCCATAAAGCTCATTTGCGGAAGGAAGCATGAAGTGGTCCAAAATCTCCTGGTAGATGGCTGCACTGACCCTCGAATTAATGAAGCACAGTGGGCCAACACCAGCAGATGACATGGCTCCCCAAATCAACACAGACTGTGGAAACTTCACACTGGATTTCAAGCATCTTGCAGTGTGTGCCTTTCCATTCTTCCTCCATACTCTGGGTCCTTGGTTTCCAAATGAGATGCAAAAGTTGTTCTCATCAGAAAAGAGGACTTTGGACCATGAGCAACAGACCAGGTCTGTTTTTCTTTAGCCCAGGTAAGACCCTTCTGACATTGTTTGTTGTTCAGGAGTGGCTTGACAAGAGGAATACGACATTGGAAGCCCATGTCCAGGATCCGTCTGTGTGTGGTGGCTCTTGATGCACTGACTCCAGCCTCAGTCCACTCCTTGTGAAAGTCCCCAACACTTTTGAATGGCCTTTTCCTGACAATCCTCTCCAGGCTGCGGTCATCCTTGCTTTTCCCTTCCACATAACTTTCTATTAATGTGCTTTGATATAGCACTTTGGGAACATCCAACTTCTTTTGCAATTATCTTTTGAGGCTTTCCCTCTTTATGGAAGGTGTCAATGATGGTTTTCTGCACAACTGTCAGGTCAGCAGTCTTTTCCATGATTGTGATTCCTACTGAACCAGACTGAGAGACCATTTAAAGGCTCAGGAACCCTTTGCAGGTGTTATGGCTTAATTAGCTGATTAGAATGGGACACTTTGAGCCTAGAATATTGCACTTTTCACAACATTCTAATTTTCTGAGATTGCTGATTTGGGGTTTTCCTGAGCTGTAAGCCATAATCATCACAATTATGACAAATCTTGGTTTGAACTATCTTGTTTTGTATGTAATGGGTCTATCTCATATATTAGTTTCACCTTTTAAGTTGCATTACTAAAATAAATGAACTTTTGCACGATATTCTAATTTTTTGAGTTTCACCTGTATATAATTATATACTATAGAAGCACATTGCATGTACATTATATGTAAATAACTAGGATTATGGATAGATTTCAACAATAAGTGAAATACAAAGTTAAATGAAATCAAAGTGGTCATAGATTAACTTATTACTGTGAAGATAAATCTTATTACTGAATGTGTATTCTTTACCAAAGGGCTTTATCATTATGGTTGGTCACACTATCAGTCAGATGTTTAGACTGAATTATGCATTTTAATTCATTTATTGAGTCTTTCCCAAGTACCTGAGATAAGCAGATCTTGTTGATTTATAGTATTAAAGATATGTTGCAGGATTCAAGTTGTTCCAAAAAAAGGTGCCTTTTACAATTGACTAATAGGGATTTTGTTAATGGGGTATATGTGGTGCTCCAGATGTTTTGAAAATGTCCCCTAAGGCACCTATCACTATTAGTACTACTTTTGCTTTCTTTTGCTTCAGTTGTTGTTCTTCTATTTGCAGATCATTGTATTTTGTGATTTTTCTTCAGTTCTTTCCCATCTATTCCACTGTCTCCAGATTCTATGCAATGTCCACTATCTAGACATTTTTCTTTGTCTTTCTTATTGACAGTTATTTAGACTGTTATATGGCAGGTGCTTGTATGTCTGAATTCTAAAATTCCAGAACATTTTCTATTTCTATTTGTTTGTTTGTTTTATGGTCTTACCAGTTCCTGCTTGCAGGCAAATGGTATTTTTGCAGATCTTCCAACTTCCAGTTGTCAATACCTTGTCATGCTATTGCTTGTAGTCAGTCATGGGAACTTCTTGCAGCAGCTAACTAGGGCATCCACATTTCTTAAACTTCTTTGTAGAAGCAGCATTTCCTATCTGTTACTGTCTGTTCAATTCTGGCTTTGTATGCATTTGTTCTTAAGGCTTCATCTTATGCAGCCAGAATCAGCCTTTCTGCCTCTTTCTTCTATTTTTCTGCTTTTAGCCAGGACTTCTTATGTGCTTTGCCTATTAGCTTTTTTTATGTACTGGCCATGTCATATTTTGCCTTGCCATTCATATTTTCTATTCTTCATTTAGCCATTTTTGTAGGCCAGTTTGGCCTCTCCAGTAATAGCCCTTCCTGCTATAGTACATTTAGTGCATCTTATTGAACTTGTATACTTTATCATACTTTTTCCCCATCCTTATTTTAAATTAAGTACAGAAATTGCCCAGTTAGTAAAATGGTTGTGAATTTCCGAATGGCGCACTTTACTATTTCCCCCCCATTTAAAACAGTTTTTATATCCTTTCATGTTCATTTTTGTACCAGTTTTAGAATTGGTAAAATTGCCTAGTATTATTAATCAGAAGTATGCTTAAAAGAAAGGTCATTCTTCTGACATGATTTCCTAGCCTTAGGTAATCTCCCCTTCCCTGTGCAACTTTTTACATTCTATGTTAATTTAACTTTCTCAATCCTGTTAGACTCTAGATGTTTTGAATTTCAATTTTTACAATAGTTAGAATTCTATGGTCTGAAATCCAACAATAGGGAATAGTTCTAGTAATGTATCTCAAACAATAAGAAACTATAAGATCTTCATGATCGAAATATTCACTTGCCTAGAACTGGCATATTAATAAATGGCTCTGAGTAAAGTGTATAGCAGAGTGGTGGGATTCAGAAAATTTTACTACCGGTTCAGTGGGCATGGCTTGGTGGATGTGGCAGGGGAACCATACTACAAAATCCCCATTTCCTCCCTACTCCTGGGGGAAGGATACTGTGAAATCTCCATTTGCACCTTACTCCTGCCATGCCCATTGATCCATGCCCACCAAGCCTTGCCACACCCACCAAGCCACACCCACAGAATTGGTAGTAAAAAAAATTGAATCCCACCACTGGGAAGGATACTGTAAAATCTCTACTTCCACCCCCCTCCTGGGTGAAGGATACTCCAGGAGAATTCCACCCCACTCCAGGGGAAGGATACAGTAAAATCTTTATTTCCACCCCACTCATGGGGGAAGGATCCTGTAAAATCTCTCATTCCATTCCCACCTCACTAACCTGCTTTTCAGCTCCGTTCTGTGCAGGGCAACCAAAGAAGATCCAGCCAATCAGCTGGGATTCTGATCAGCTGGGAGGCAGCGAATAGATGGGGGTGGGGCCAGTCAGAGGTGGTATTTGACGGTTCTCCAAACTATTCAAAATTTCTGCTACCTGTTCACCAGAACCGGTCAGAACCAACTGAACAACACCTCAGTTCTAGCTATGCTTTCCTGTGTTGTTGACCAGCAGATAATTATGTGTACCTACTTCTATAGAAAGTTGTCCCAATAATTTAGAAGTAGTTGTTGTTAGTCGTGAAATCATGTTCAACCCATTGCGACCCCTTGGACAACTTTCCTCCAGGCCTTCCTGCCCTCTACCATTCCCTGGAGTCCATTTAAGCTTCAGTGACTCCATCTAGCCACCTCATTCTCTGTCATCTTCTTTTGCCCTTAATCATTCCCAGAATTAGGCTCTTCACCAGTGAGTCTTTCTCTCTCATTAGGTGACCAAAGTATTTGAGTTTCATCTTCAGGATCTGGTTTTCTAAAGAGAATCAGGGTTGCTCTCCTCTAGGACTGACCGGTTTGATCACCTTGCAGTCCAAGGGACTCATAGGAGTCTTCTCCAGCACCATAGTTCAACGGCCTCAATTCTTTGGTGCTCAGCCTTCCTTGTGGTCCAACTTTCACAGCCAAACATTGCAACTGGGAAAACCATAGCTTTGACTATACACGCTTTTGTTGGCAGGCTTTTTAGTATGCTGTATAGATTTGCCATAGCTTTCCTCCCTAGGAGCAAGCGTCTTTTAATTTTTTGGCTGCAGTCCCCGCCTATAGTTAGCTCAAGAAAATAAAATCTGTCACTACCTCCATTTTGTCCCCATCTATTTGCCAGGAATTGAGAGGTCTGGATGCCATGATCTTAGTTTTTTTAATGTTGACTTTCAAGCCAACTTTTGCACTCTCCTCTTTCACCTACATCAGGAGGTTCTTTAGTTCCTTTTCACTTTCTGCCATTAGAGATTTAGAATATTCCTTTGTAAATAAACATTCTAGAAGGAACTGAGTTAGTAATTTCTTTTTGCTCACCAAGGTCAATGTAGTTTAGAAATAGCTGCAGTTATTAGGATGGCGTATGCTGTTTCAGTTCTTTCAATTGCTATATAGTGTTATTAGTGACACAGGGCATATTTTATTTACGTATTTATAATCTGCCTTTATTATTTTTACAAAATAATTGAAAGCAGTGAACATATCCCACACACTTTCCTCCTATTTCTTCCACAATAGCAAACCCCTGGTGGTTCAGTTGGGCTGAGGGAAACTGACTGGTCCAAAGCCAGCCAATGGACTTTCATGGTTAAGGTTTGATTAGAACTCATGATCTCTTGCTTTCTAGCCTGGTGGCTTAACCACTAGATCAAAATGGCTTGAAAATCATTAAAAATGTGGTTAGGAATTCAAGGGCTCTGGTAAGAAATCAAAAATAATTTCTAATAGAAATAAGTCTTTCTGGCTACATTTTGGACATTCAGAAAAGCTTAATATTAGGCAATGTGGTTGCTGGGACTCATGTAGAGGGGCTTTCTTTATATCCTGAGACAAATAAATGGCTGTGAACAAGAATGAACTAATGTTTTCTTTGGATATAGGGACCAGTCATTTATTCTCACAAAACCATTCACTGTTCCTACTTCATCATAGTCTAAAATATTTATATCATATTAATTTCTAAGGAATATATATATAACGTTAAACAATAATTATCAAGTGGTAGAAGACAAAAAAAATACTATCAGCTCTTCCAGACAGGCAAATTCAAGAAACAGGAGTCACTAAGAGTGTTAGAATGTATTTTAATATAGTTAAGTTATTATAGTAGAGTTTTGAAAGCCTGTCAAAACCACTTTCTACTTCTACTTAACACAAACAAGGGAGAATTGTTTTGAATTCTTTCTTATGCTTTCTACTTTCTCAAGATTCAAATATAATTTTTGTAATGGCCTAACATTTTATTCTTATTTTTCTGAGTCATCTCCTATACTTAATTAGCCGGGACATATGCTACCTATTCAAAAGTGTCCATGTAAACTGCTGCTACTTCAAACTGGGCCTGTGGATTCAGGATTGTCCAAAATTGCACACCAAGTGCCTTCAGGAAGAGCTGCTCCAACCAAGGCTAACACTGAAGGCCCCCAGATTTAAATTACTTATGTAGGCATAGCTAAATCTTGGTAGTTTTGAATCTAGCCTGTTCCTCCCATCAGGATATTGCCCACCTCCAGGCAGGAACAATAGGATCTTGACAGCATCACTTGGCTAGTGAGGACTGACATGTACAACTGACACTCAACAGCATATTGATGAAACCTGGCAATGTGTTAGTGAATGATATTATGGAGATGTTAGGCAGAAGTGGCAAAAGTAGTGAACTTTGAAAAATTCCACATTGCAGATGCCTTAAATTTGATCTCTTTTCCTTTCAACTTCAATTGATGACAGCCCCAAAGACAGGACAAACATGACATCATCCCACACCCAATTCCAGAGGTATACTATGTTCAATGGTATCCAAAGTCTCTGATAAATCAATATGGGCCAGGATAACTCATCACTCCCATCCTAGATTCACAGAGCTCCTGTTCAAAAGGAAATGCTAATCCAGTATTGTAGTTAATCAATTCTTCTTTTTGAGAACATCTTTGCAAAACCTAAAATAGGCCAAACAAGTATATGTTGATCATGGAAAAGCAGATCTCCAAACCATCACCCCATCTCCTGCATATGTGTTTGGAATCTTTGTGGTCCTGGAACAAGTCAAGGACACTACTTTCTGATACCACATATGTTGTGTCATAATTTGTTGGTGTCCTAATTATGGACTTAACAGTGGAAGAACTTGCTGCTTGATTCAGAAAATTCTGTACTATTTTATGAATGTCATACTCATTTTGAAAAAGTATAAAATCAGAACCTTCAAAGTCACATTTTTATGTTTCCATATTAAAGCTTCAGGCATTCACTCAATCTGATATAAAATATAAGCAATCCATCATGATACTAATTCAAAAACAGGGGCTTTAGGGCACAAGCTGAAAACTTTTCTTGACTCTATCTAATCAGAAAAAACCTGAGCATTTACATTAGAAACAAATAAAAACCAACAATGTGCTTTGGATTCTGCACTTATAACCAGTTCTGTCAATTTAATTGTTAGATGAGCACATTCTAGGTGTTCCTTTACTATCATTTATATCCTAGGACAAACTTGGTGCAATGTTCAGTACAGAAACAAGCCAATATTAGATTGTGTTTTTTTTCCATCAAACGAAGACATTTTTTGTAGAATTTGCTGATGAGCACATGCTTACTAGAAAAGTAGTTTTTTGAAGCTCATTGAAAATAACTTCATCCACAGCTGAAGCCAAGACCACACAGTAAAAAAATTCTCCTTCGCTAGATGGATTATGTTAACTAATGGAAGAGGTTTCTATGCTATGTATGCTAGAAAGTACTCTGAATTAATAATACATTTTTGCCCATTGTAACTTATGTAGAAAGAGCTGTAGTTATTAGTTTTATGATCAGTCTTAATAATGTGTGCATAATCAATGGCTGTTTTTGTACATGTGCATTCAATATTGCTTCAATTATTTTCAGTCCAACATAGTAGAACACTGGGCACAATTCCTAAAGTATAGAAATCCTACCAGCTTCTTTGAAGATAGGTGTATCCTTTAAAAATATTGAACTGCAATAGGTAAAGATTATTTTAGCACCTTGCTAAATAGAACAATGAAATAATATTTCTGTAGCTTCTGTAGATTTTCCCTACGCATTCAAACTTCAGTTAATGAGAATTCACAACTATGTTTCTTTTCACAAATGTGTGTCTGTGTATGCATGTTTTTGAAAGACAAGTACATCAGTAGGTAGCTTGACATGTCAAATTAACATAACTTAATGGTTGCTAATATGTTTCATATATTTTCTGCACTGAAATTCAGAAGAGGACCGATAAAATATGATTGTAGGTAGAATGACAACAGTTCTGATTAAGATTATGTGAGACTCAAATCTTCAAAATAATTTCTTAAATGTTATTAAATGGATTACAGATTGAGTGATCTAGCCAGCTTCCTAAGTATTATTATTCAATCATATATATTCTTCCACAAAAGTAAATCCCATTATAAGTATTATCCAATAAATGTTGAATGATTTTATCTTTACAGGTAGTGCTTATTTAATATTCATTTGTTCAGCCATTGTTTGAAGTTATAACATTCAAATTGTATGAATGGTAATTATGAATAGTCCTCAAAGCTACGGCTATTGCAGCGCCCTTTGGTGCTTGGCAGCCTGCTTGTCTATCTGCCTCCATCCCTATCCTTTTAATGATAATGTACTCCCCCGCCCAAGCTGACCCTTGCCTTCTTCAGTCTGCTGCTGACAAGGTACTCCTGGTCAAACTGCTGCCCTTTTCTTTGTGAGGCTTCAAGAAAGGGCATAGCAGGGCAGGAAAAAAGTGAGGTGCTTGCCTATCATGGTGTATTCCTCGTGCCTAATGGAATCCAATTCTTAGAATTGGAAGTTCCAGTCCCAATTAGGATTGTTAAGCAAGGACTATTCATATTTTAAAATGACTTTTTAAATGTCATTTTATGGTTAAGAAGTAACTGAAGAAAACAAAAGTACAAATTCATGCCATAGGACAATAACATTTTTTGAATATGTGGAGAATATACTGTAATACTTAAGCATTTTTGGTTAATATCTTTATTGAATAATTATGTTAAAATTATGATCATATTCATAAGAGCAGCTGAAATAATTTTATAGCTTGCCTGATCTTTGCTGCCAAGCAATGCTTTGTAACGCACAGCTGTTCCTTAGCAGCTTATGCAAGCTTTTACATATGGACCTCATTCATCTTCAAGATAGATTGCTGAATTCATGGGAAGATATTAAAAAGAAAAAAGAAAAGAAAAGAGCAATACTTCTGTCAGGTCCTATCTACACACCTGTTTGCTGCACAGTTAAGTGATGATTAATAACATTTTAAAATTGGAAGAACAACTTGTCTAGATTCATAAATTGCATGAATAGCAACAGGGGAATAACCCACAGAATTTGCTTATGATGTGATCTCCGGTGTTAACCCTTCCAAAACCAAATGTTTAAAAAGAAGCTGAAAAGAAAATTAAAAAGCAGTCTGTATAATTGTATTATGTGACATATGCTATCTTGATTGACTATTAGAATAAAGGTAAAAAGAACAAAGAGACATGTACAGCACTTTAATCACTTAAAACAGCTGAACAACTCTAGAATAACCATCTGTTATATGGGGTTCAATGTAGAATCTCAGCTAGTTTTGCAAATATTGATGATTATTTAATGTTTTTTTTAAAGTTGCTGGAACATCTAGCATTTATTTTACAGTGATTGTAGACTGTAATGTGGACTGTTGCATGTAGTATTCCCTAGCACACATTGGGTTTTGAAGATACATTTTTATAATATACTTTAGGAAATGAATATTAGTACTTAGTGGAATCGATGTATTTTTATTGCCATGTATTGATACTACAATGAATTCAGTTAATTATGTTTTTTATTTCAACCTCAGAATACTTTTACATCATCACTTAAATTTCTTTACCTATGTAATAAAAATGTGATCTAGGAATACTGATCTTCTCCCAGTTCTAGTTCTGAGCAATATTTGTAATAGGTTTCAGATTTGAAATGATTTTGTATGTCTTATTATTTTAAAGTGCTGTTATTGAACCAGAACCCGAATCTGAATACTGATATTATTTCTATAGCCATTCAGGGAAGGTCTCAAAAAAGTAAATAGTAAACTGAGACAATTCTAATATGCATTTATTGAGCTATGTCAGTTACATTCTACTTGTCAGAAGTATTTAGGATCACAATTCGAGCTTAGGTTGCACAAGAATAAATCAGAATAAAATCCATATATACTGTTTGAAAGGGAAAAGTTTTATTTGAGAACATAAAAACAACCCTTGAAGGTAGCTATCAAATACAAAGAGTGGTTATTTTATAGGGGAGCTGATCCTTGTGTGAGGGTGTAGGGCAGGGGTGTCAAACTGGTGGCCTGCAGGCAGGATGAATCATGTGCAGGCCATGCCAGCTCCACAAATGGGGAAAATGTCACAAAACATCACGTAACATCACTTGATGGCAACGTGACATGACAAATTTGACGTCTGTTGTGTAGTGTGTGAATATGTATGTGTATATGTCAAGAGATGTCAACTGCCCATGAGGTACTGCTGGGAGGCAGTCTTATTTGCTCTTTCTTGTGTCTGCAGGCTTTCTTCTCATTGTATAGAGTGTATCTGAACAACCTGTTTGTGGTTTTAAAGATGTGTGTAAAGACTTTTTCCCTGTCCTATTATTTTGCTTAAGTTAATCGGTTTCAAGATTTTCAACTGCTCTATGGAGGAGTGATTTAGCAATGTATTGTTACAATGTGTTTGCCTTTGAGTGTGAGATAGATTTGTGATAATGGTTAAGGGATAACTGAGACAGTGAAAGAAATTAGAAGTAAAGAGTTGCCTATGATTATTATTGGTTATTATAATTTTCCCATTTACTGATTAGCTTTTGTCCCTGTCCCATTTGTATTGTCTCCTGTTGAATTAGGATGCAAAATTAGGGACAGCTCTACCTCACACTTTAGCAGCATTTTGAAAGGGGATATTTATGGTATCACTACATTAGAGCTCAGGATGTCATCACACAGCCCATTTCCCAGGTCATTACAAGACAAAAGACTAATGGGCACACAGCTAGTACCTCAGCCACACAGGATGTTATGAAACAGTCGACTAATCTGCATACATCAACTCCATCAACTAATCAAGATGTTACAACACAGCCAACCAACCCACTTACAGCAACAAAGCCAGCACTCCACACACCCCTACCAATATTTATAGAAAGACAGCAGCTCCAATCATGCTTTGTTCGTACAAGCACGAAGCTGAAGGCACCAGCCTGAAGATGGCGAGTAGGACCTCATCGAAACGTCACCAAGATACTCTCAATCTTACATGGGAAAACACCCAAATACGCCAAGACCTACATACCTGTACCTGTGAAAATCTATGTATGTATGTTTGTATGTATGTATGTGTATATGTGTGTATGTGTGTATGTATGTGTATATATATATATATATATATATATATATATATATATATATATATATATATATATATATATATATATATATATATATATATATATATATATATATATATATATATATATATATAGTGTCACAACCCCTGGTACACCCCAATTATGGGAGGAAGCTAACTGCTTCCAATATCTGTCAATCGGCTCGTCACAAGAGACCATCACGACAGAAACCCAATGTTTTTACTGTTGCCTTTGTTACATTTGTGTTGTATTTGTGCTGATGAATAAATAAAGGGAGACTAGTATAGATCTATTTCAAGCTATTTAGCTCTCATCAGCTAGGTTCGAAATATCATATATATATAGAGCACAGGTTCGATTCCCAACATAGGGTATGGCTAGCTGATGAGAGCTAAATAGCTTGAAATAGATCTATACTAGTCTCCCTTTATTTATTTATCAGCATAAAATATAACATACATACATACATACACACACACACACACACACACACACACACACACACACACACACACACACATATATATATATATATATATGTTCCTTAATGCAGTCTGAGCATTTGGACTATAAGAAATTTGGAAGCAATTTGATCTAAAAATGGAGATGTTAGGTTTTGTATGACAATATCATTAGCTGCTTTAAAAGCAGTAACGCCAGAAGTACTTTACTGACTGTTAAATTATCCTGTGAACAGCTATGGAGTTGTCAGAGGTAGCATTTTTTCTAAACTAATTTCCTATGATTGGTCCTTTCACTGTCTCATTTCACTCCATCACTTTCCTTTTCATTATGAAATAGGTTGAACTAGGCTTGAAATACAAATGATTAGAAGACAGATAAATGCTGTGGGAACTGCTGGTGTCTAGATGTGAAATATACATTATGGTATTGATTTTGCAGATTTCAAAGGGTTTGTGAACTCAGCAAGGTTAATTTCAGCCTTATAAACACACCAGTGACAAGGCCAAGAGTATTTATGTTTTTTTCTTGAAAACTAAGCACTAAGGATTTTGCTAACATCTTAAGAAGAAATATGAACCCTCTAATTAGCATAGGTGTGTATATGTATGTCCGTGGGTGTATATACACAGGTTTGTTTGTGTGTGTGTATATCTCCTTGGTAGTGTTATTTCTATATAGTTAGAGGAACCATCAGAGCAGGACTTTGTCCAAAAGCGGGTGTCATGCACAGAAAAAGCAAATATATTCCCAAACACACAGCAGAGTAACTTAACAAATTTTACTTTTTCTTTGTGCTCCAGTTCTTGTGGTCCAGTTTCTGTTTAATTCTGAAATATTATTATTTTTTAAATGTTGCCATACTACTTTTCCTGTGTGTAAAAGAGAAAATAAGAATTCTGGGCTGCTAGTTAGATAATAGTAGACAGTTTAATATTGCAAATACACTGTTACCAAACTTATTTATAATTATGTAAAGACCTGGAGTTTTACTTAAGCTGGTTTATTACTACAGGGGAAGCATTCTCTTCAGTTAGCCAAACAAGTCCTGTTGTGCACTGAATTTAGAAAAAAAATAGTGGCACAACAACTTGAATCCCCTGGGTGACATCTAAACTTATGTAATTGCAAGACCTCAGTGACATTAATCATTCAACCACAAATTGAGTTTCAAACATAAGAGGTATTTATCTTCCCTTCAACAGATATAGGTTTGTTGAATACATAATGATTTTTTCTGGTCATTGTCAGAAGAAGAAGCTGTGTGGAAATGTTTGTGTGTGTGTGTTTTTCTTGGTAGGATGACAAATTCACACCTTCCTTAATGCAAATCATCCTTAGTGTAAATGTTTTGTAATGATTTTTTACTGTATTAAAATTACTATATTATGTTTTTACTATATTAAGAAAATATAAATACTTTTGTTTAAATTAAACAGGTGAAAAGCCATTAAAATGTCGCATTTTAATGAGAAGATTTGGTGGGTTTAATGATGGAAGTTTTACACACTGACTATTAAAATTATAGTAAGCTTGCATATTGTGGAGTAATGGAGGAAGATGTAGATATATTGCTTCCAGAATTACAAAAATGAATTCATTTATATTAGAAACATCAAGAGGATGCATATGTAATAAATGTGCTATTTTCTCTGAGAACCATATGGTAACTGATAGACTTGTGATAAATAGCCTCATTTTGAAAGAAAGAGTTCTTGGTTGAAATTCAAAATTAGTTTTGGAAGCAGATGTGGTTCTTTCAGCTAAAGCTATTTGCTCAATCATGAAAGTCCAACAGGATATACACAGAAGTTGAAATGTATTTTCCAAAATGTTAACAGCTTCCCTGGGGAAATATACAATACAATTAATGGTATTCCTCTATTTGAAATTATGCACAAGAAAATGGTACCTTAAAATCTGATTACTATACTAAAATGTTACTTCTGGATGTAATGTAGTCAGTTTACTCAGATATTTCTAAAACAAAGTTCTTTCATAACTTTGCTCAAATTTTATTTAAAAGCAAGCAGAGTACAAGGCAAAATTAGATGTAGGAAGGGATGAGAACTACACTCCTTGCCTACCTGCTGTCCACTAAAATAAATGAATTTGATATCATCCCTTGTTCAGAAATTGCTTAAAGGTAGGAGCAACAAGAAATAGATGGATATCTCACACAAAATTATGTCATTATGAATAGGAAACCAAACAATACACAATCATTAATGTAGTACCAGTAATTAAACTTCTTTTGCTAGGTGAACATCTTGCACTGCTGTTACTTTTTTGTCTTTTTCAAGAGTGCTTTACCATCAAATGGCTGATGGTAATGGCTGCTGATGTGACATTCACACAAGGAGATGCACCATGTGCATTGTACATAATCTTCAAACATAATTTTTATAAAATGGAATAATTGGCTTGCCAGGAAAAACCAATGTAAGTTGCTAAATAGAGACATCTGAATTCAAATTGCCTCTCAAAATTTGTAGATAAAACTGTTATAGCAATGAAGAAATAAAAAAAAATGAAAGGCAGGTATGTGGATGATACCCATGTTATATAGAATAGAATAGAATTCTTTATTGGCCAAGTGTGGTTGGACACACAAGGGATTTGTCTTTGGTGTTTATGCTCTCAGTGTACATAAAAAGACAAGATACATTCATCAAGAATCATAAGGTACTTAATGATAGTCATAGGGAACAAATAAGTAATCAGGAAACGATCAATGTCAATATAAATCATAAGGATACAAGCAACAAAGTTACAGTCCTGCAGTCATAAGTGGAAGGAGATGGGTGATAGGAACGATGAGAATATTAATGCAGCCTTAGTTAGTTTGACAGTTTGATAGTTTGACAGTGGTGAAGGAATTATTTGTTTAGCAAAGTGATTGCATTCGGGGGGAAATTGTACTTGTGTCTAGTTGTCTTAATGTGCAGTGCTCGTTTTGAGGGTAGGAATGGAAACAATTTATGTCCAGGATGCAAGGGGTTTGTAATTTTTTTACTTGTGCAGTGTATATGGGATATAACTTAAGGGTCAAGGTAGATGGGCATTCTATTCATAGAACAGAACTAATACATTTCTCACTTTAAATGTATTCCCACCATTGAAATACCTTACTTTCCATTTGTTGAACTGAATGCTTCTGTATGATACAATTTTATAAAATCCAGTCATTGAGAATTAATAGTGATTTGTGAGAGATGTTTCTCTTTTTTCCTTCCCTCATTTCATAAAATAAGCTTCATAATTTAAGCCTTAATGGCTACAGATTACTGCTTGAAATGCCAGTGCTGTAACTTCATTATGCCTTTGCACATTAAATAATGATTTTAATAAAAGTGTAGACATCACATTTTCTTCTTACCAGCGATTACCTTTCATCTGTTAGTACATACCTCTTTATCTTCAAGGGAATGTGAACATTTTTCTTAGGAATTATATGAGCACATTAATTTCTTTTTGCTGCCATGACAGGGCTTCAGTGCTATGGGGACAGTTAATGCAATATGATCTCATTTTCACTCATAATCAATATTGCATGACAATGTGGACATTTGTTTTCTAATCCAACACTCAGAAACAGCACTAACATCAGTGAAAGGGCTCCCCCCCCCAAAAAAAAATAGAAAAGGAAACATAAGGTGACTGAATAATCCAATGGTTACTGCAACTGATGCTGACAGAAACAGCTTATTGAATAGTTGGTCAAGAGGATTTTCTTCAATATCCCAAAGGTATAATTTGGAATGGTATCATATAAATAGCTAACATAACCATCAGATCATTTTTTATTATTTGCTTGCTGCATTTTCCCTTAAATTTCTATTTTTCAAAAATGTATTGTATTAAAACTCAGCAAATAGTCACGAGGCTTATTGAAGAGCAATCGAACCTTTGATGTGTTACACACATCCTATTGTAATTCTTGGACTAAAGTATACTGAAACACGGAGTTGCTGGCACTGATAATGTCAGCTATTTGTGTAAGGAAATGCCTGCAGGCAAAAACCAAATTCAGCACCAAGGAAACAACAACAAATGGTAAGGTAATAATTAGTTTGTCCTTCATATTATTCAGATACCTGTTGATCACATCTTAAATAATGCAGATGTCTGGGACATCCATGTAGATCATTTGAAGATCCCTA
This sequence comes from Thamnophis sirtalis, assembly GCF_051295495.1. Taxonomy (NCBI): domain Eukaryota; kingdom Metazoa; phylum Chordata; class Lepidosauria; order Squamata; family Natricidae; genus Thamnophis; species Thamnophis sirtalis. The sequence continues at coordinate 44,595,598 of NW_028261388.1, read as the reverse complement.
ACACTCAGATTAAGTTAAGTTCAGAAGATGTTGCGGTTTCAGTGGCTGTGAAGTGAATGGTTTTAGCCCTTATTATGAATTGGGCAACCAATGCTATGAAATGGAGGGTAATGGACTGAAACGGCATTCAGAATTGGGGCAGTACATTTTAGTTTAAATCATAATCTCAGCTGTAATACTACATCTTGCAAACACAGTTCTGCAACCTTTTTCTTTTCCTATTGGATTATTAAATTCTAACTCTATTACTAAATTAACAATATTTTGATGCAGCAGATAAACAAGTAGAAACTGCATAAAATGTTTATATACAGTACTCCACTTTCTTTCCAATTTATTCTTTTCATTCATGTCCCCCCACAATTTTTTTTGGGGGGGCATTTGAATATAACGATTTTTTACAATTAATGGCTAGCTATCTCACTTTCCTCTCCCGATAAGAATTTAGTTCTTTTTTCAAATTTGGGTTAATTTTATTTTGTAGGGATATTTGCCTAAACAAGGGCCTATCTTTATGGAACTGGAGTTCTGTTATAATTACATCACAGTCCAGTTAACTAAATGATTTAATTGTTCAGGGATGCAACTTTTATTTGAGTTTATTAATTCAAAAATATATTGGTTATAAATGACAAATCCATTTAAACTTTTCCAGCATATCTCTAAATAATCAGAACGCATATTTAGTACTCTTATCTTTTCAAAGTCCAAACCTCAGTAAATCTATTTCTCTCTGGCCCTCTCTCATTGCAAGGAACTTTACACATTTAAAGAAAAGTTAAGGATAAAATGAAATAACTGATTTTCCTTTGCCATACTCACATACTTTCCTTTCTCTTTTTATTTTATGTATTTATTAAATTTATTTGTTGCCCATCTTCTATCAAAATGTGTGAGTGACTTTTTAAGTTAATAAGGTAATGATAATAATGTATAAGTTTATTATTAGTTTTAAAACATTGTATCCATGCAGTGTTGGTTATGCTTGCCATCTTAGTACATACATATATACACATATATCAGTGGTGGGTTTCAAATCCCATTCCAACCGGTATGGTTGGAACGGGGCCGGCAGCATCCTCATGGATGCATGCAGCTTGTGCACACACGTGCACAGTGCATGCATGCATCTTAGTGCTGCTGTGACACTCCAGCTGCTCCGTGGAGCATCGCACAGGCGCTGTACGTGCCATGCCCCTGTGCGGAAGTGCAGAAGCCTTTAAACACTGATAAGGAGCTTGGGCAGGCTGGTATCTGGTGCTCCGGGCTGGCTCCAGTACGCGCGTACTGGGGCATACCACCTGCAACCCACCATTGGCACATATACACATACAGGATGGCAAATATAACTAATACTTGTGACTCTTTATTTTTCCCATAACAACAATCCTAATGAGGTGGATTGTGTTGAGAGAGAATAATTAGCCTTAAGTCACCCACCCGGCTTTCATGCCTAAGGGAGATCTAGAAGTCATGGTTTCCTGGTTTCTAGGCCAGCACCCTCACCACTAATTCAAAGTGATTCTCTGTTATTATTTTTTTCTATTTATGTCTTTGAATAGCTAGCTTTCTATATGCAAAAAGAGATATTAATGGTTTTAGTGGTATAAATAAAATAACTTTATTCACTACTATTCTTCAGAATCTGTCTCACACCATGTATGATTACTGCATAGAAGTAAAATTATATATAATTGATTTACAAAGTTTATGACATAGCACATGAAAATGCATTGATTACAATCTTATTTTGAAGATCACCTAGAAGTTTGCAGTATAAATGAAACAATGACATAATACCACGTTGATGAAACATTACATTTTAAAAAATGTAGAAGAATTATTGGTTTGCATATTTGATGTTGACAATTATCATCCCTGTTGCTTTTAATTGATGTACTGCTATTTCCCAAGGTAACTTCTGCCACCTGCTGGATGCAGATAGAGATACAAGTATTTACTAAATAAATATGTCCTTGTTTAGTTTGCTGGGTGCATAATGAGTGTGAAGGAAATATTTCCAGGATTGTCTACCTACAAACAACATTTTTTCAGCACATTCATGATCGTGTTTATTCAAGCGTCACTGTAGGATTAGGACCACAGCTTCGAATTACTATTATGGTATGACATTTTAAAGGTTAAATGGTAAGAGAAATCTTACACTTCCCTTTCCCTTTCCCTTTCCCTTTCCCTTTCCCTTTCCTCCCCTCCCCTTTCCTTCCCTTTCCCTTCCCTTTCCCTTCCCTTCCCTTTCCTTCCCTTCCCTTTCCCTTCCCTTCCCTTTCCTTTCCTTTCCTCCCCTTCCTTTCCTCCATCCCCTTCCCCTCCTTTCCTTTCCCCTTCCCCTCCTTTCATTTCCCCTTCCCTTCCTTTCCTTTCTTCATCCCTTTGACTCTTTCCCTTTTCTTTGCTCTTTATATGTTCTGAATCTAAGGTACATCACACACAGTGTTAGAAGTGTATTCTGGCATTTTCCTTTTTTCTGCTCTTGGTCTTTTGCTGATTCATCTGAACCATATAAATGAATGACATATGACCTTGGCCCCTAACTACTATCCTCCAGCTGTGTCCTTCAACCTGCCACAGTGGGACTCCCTCAGAATCCAAAGATTTCATTAACCCTTAGTCTAGTAAAGGTGCATTTTGAAATACTTACCATTGTGTGTTGTTATGATTCTGCTTCTTTACCGAGTTCTGGCAGTGAATTTTTGAGATAACGGGTGTTTCAAATTGACTGCTGGGAATTACATGTAAATTATTCACTCCTGCCAGAACCTACTGCTTATAAGCAACAAGGGCTTAGCTTGCCTGACACATTGCCGAAGAAAAAGAACACAATGAAATAATTTTCAGTGAACTCCGTTTCATTGGGAATCATCTTTATGTGTACTTGATAATCATTCCATTTAGATGAAATATTAGCTATTACAGGACAATTTTAGAGTATTTCTTTTTCTTTTTAATATATATACATACATACATACATACATACATACATACATACATACATACATATATATATATATATATATATATATATATATATATATATATATATATATATATATATATATTTCCTGTATGAATGCCATATCACATGCTGAGATGCTGGGGTAACTTTACAGGATCTAACATTTAACCACATACTGTTTTTCAATAATGATTGCAGAAAGTACTGTTTGACTAGATACCTGCAGTTGATATTTCATTTATCCTGTGGAGTGTATAATTGACTAATAATGCCTGTAATCTACCTCTGTGATTAACTCATTTGAAGTGATAAAATATTCCAGATCAAATTATGCTAAATAGAGAAAGGAAGAGCTTTTCATGTTTCTATGTGCTGATTTCTTGATTTCTGATAACTGGATACACATTTCTTTATTAAACCAAAAAGATTTTTGCATTAAAAATAAATGAGCACTCAAAATAATATGATTAATTAACAAATAATAGCTACACTAGCTAAGTTCCTGAAATACCTTATTTTATTTTTAAGGATTTACACTGAAAAGATAGGCAATCATGCCACATAATAACATCGGAATTAATGAAGCTTTGTTTTATATTTTCTCTAGCAGAAAAAAAAATGGAAGAGCTTTTAAAAATCTTGAGAATTTTTAAAATAGGAATGCCAGAAAAGGAAATTTAAATTAATTTAATTTAACTTATACAATGTGAAATTCTATGATACAGTTGCATATAAAGTTTAGCTTGTACGTATAGCACATTATAACACACACACACACACACACACACACACACAAATATACACATACCCATATAAAATGCAAATGTTAATGAATTGGCATCATGTATGGGTTTACTATATATTGCTTTGATGATTAGTAGGTCCTTTATAGAGATGGGGAAAAGCAAAAATTCTTAGATGATGCGAACAGAAATTTTAATTTACACAACAGTCACTTACTTGACTTTCTTATCAATTATTCTATTTCTCCCTTTAAGTTCAGTTAAAAGGAGAGTTGGAACTTCAGGCCCAGATACACTTTTATAACTTGGTATTAAATTATTACATTCTTATACTTATACTGGAATATTTTAAATTTATTTCAAAATACATTTTTAAGAATATATATTAAGATAGGTGAATTTTATGCAAGACCATTTCTTCAATTTGGTACCATTTCTCTTCTCGGGGAGGGGGGCAATGTGTGAGAGGCCATATTAGTTGGTATATCAAAAATGGAACCCAGTTTCTAAAGATTAAATGCTGACTGGAAAAGTTGATATTATTTCAGCAGTTTCAAGGATGAAAAAGCAGAGGAGATGGGGAAAAAAAGGGACCAGCATATGTTACTCCATACATATTCTTCTTTTTGAAGATATGGCTTGGCAGATAATTTCTTGGCTCGTAAGTAGATTTTTTTTATGCTGTCCCAGAATCCTTCTAATTGCTTTCTGTTGCATCTAATTGTTTTAGGAGACTTCAGATTTATTTGATAAATAAAGAAAATAAAAATAAAAATACAAAACAATCAAGATAAATATGAATAACATTCATCTATAAATATTTAATAAAGATACTAAGGATACAGCTTAATAAAAAGTATTAAATAGTTCAGTGATCCTTTTGTTGTCCATGAGAATTATTCTATGTCATCCTCATATTACAGTTTCTTCAATTAAATTTTTAAACTAGAAAACATGTATAGTGGTTACAACCAAACAAACTATAATAAAGGAAAAGTCCTCCACAACAAGGAGGGCACTTGATAAAATCCCCAAATTTCAAGGATTTTACAACAATTTTCTTTTAAAAAATGAATTGTTTGGTATATTTTATTACATAATTTTTATTTGTTGTTTTGTTGAATAAGACTTAACTCCCATAATAATATTTCTTCTACTAAGACTCCAAAATAAATCATTAAACTTGATCTTTTTAAAAAACTTCAAATTCAAAAAAGTAGTTGCCTAACAAAGCTAGCCCTAGACAACCAATATGGTTAGCTCTAGCATATCAAAATTATTGGGTAATGGCCAAGCCTTATAAATCACATTTTGCATAGCTTTTTACTTTTGCAGATTGTAGAAATGATATTGATCTCCAGTACTGCAGAAAACACGGCTCTGTGGAGTTTAAATCAATATAGCTATATAATATTTTGTACCACTGTTATATAACATCTGTTTAATACAATCAGGAGTCATTGTAATGCTCAGCATTACATTTTTTTTTAGATTTTCAATTGTTATTAGAAATAGTTGCATAATCTGAAAACTACAGATTATTCCAAAATTCATTTTAAAGCACACTATTAATCCACAACAAGAAGCCAAAGCAAATAGTTCAAATAACGTGGAAAAGCCTTTCAGAACTAGCAGGTGAATTGGGAAAAAGATGTTTCCTAATAGCTTTAACAGCAGGGTTTGTTATTATTTCAATACATGCTCTAATACACTTAGTGTTCTGTGCTACATTTAACAAGATTAAGTGATCACACACTGTTCCTTCTCAAATCTTTACTGGGGAACTGATGACAAGCCTCATTGCTTTCCAAAACATTATCTTGTGGTTTATACTAGGTACTGATTCTACTTGAAATAGAAAGTTCTTTACCTAGGTGAAATAAAGAAAATACTATTTGTCAATTATAAAATTCTTTGGTTCTATAACTCTATAACCTGATCTCACTAGAATTATTGGCAAACTCCTCAAATTTATTTCGTGCTTCCTTTAATGTTCTATAGTTTAACTTGCAGAAGGACAAAGAATTTTGTTGTGTCTTAAGATCAAAGACCATTATTTATAATTTGCAAGCAAATATATTAAAATATGAAAGAATTTATTTTGTAAGAATATATATTGGTATAATGTATGAGGTTCAAAAGATGATCTGATGATCAACTAAATTTGAAATAAAAAATCTATAAAGTTACATAATTACAATTGAGTCCCTAACTTAAAATAAATTTAGCAGTGAGAGGAAGAAAGAAGGAAGGAAGGAAGCAAGGAAGGAAAGAAAAAAAGAAAATCCTAGCCAGTATTTTATTGGAAAGAAATTCTAACTTACTGGCTTCCGAAAATGATTATGTTGTGCATATTAAAATAATGGAACAATCAATATAGTCCTATTCGAAACTTTGTTAGCTCGACAACAAAGCAACAAATTTACTTTTTAAAAATAGTGTTAAAATGCTTTTTAAAAATGGTCTTGTTTCTAAAGAGTATCTATACCCCATCAATACATCTTATTCAGGAATTGAAAATATTTCTAAACATGTCTTTTGGGAGGGGGTAGGACTATATTTCCAGGCCAGGACTCTGCCTCAGATCTGCTATTCCACCAACATCTCCCAAATCCATTTCCTTCCGTTCATTCTTCTTGATGGAATATAATCTGAGAAGAAGTGTCATTCGTTGCTTTTGTTTGTTTGGCAATTCAAATCCATAGCAAAGATGTGAAAGGAGATATTGATGAAATGCTGTTAATTAAACCTTAAATCTCAAAAACAATGTTTTGATTGTAATCCTTTTAAAAATGGATTCTGGGAATAATAAAATGAAAGTTAATATGATAAAGAAGAACCTGTATTACTTACCTCAACTCTGAAATCACTATATCATTGGTTTTTATTATTATTATTATGCAATTGTATCACAGCGGCCAGTTGTTTCACCGGATTTGGCATTGGTTACTAGTCGGGCCCCACCCAGGGGCCTAGGACGTCGTAACGTATTTTCGTAATATGCGTGCAGATCCAAGCAGTGCGGCTTTTTGCATTTGACTGATGGTGATTTTGTCAATTTTTAACTGTTTTAAATGTAATTCCAGTGCTTTTGGAATAGCACCCAGTGTGCCAATTACCACTGGAATTACCACTGCTGGTTTGTGCCATAGTTGTTGAATTTCGATTTTTAAGTCCTGGTATCTTGCGATTTTTTCATGTTCCTTCTCGGCGACCCTGCTATCACCTGGTATTGCGATGTCTATGATTGTGACCTTATTTTTCTCAACCAGTGTGATGTCTGGTGTATTATGCGCCAGTATTTTGTCAGTTTGTATACGGAAATCCCACAAGATCTTGACCATCTGATTTTCGGTGACTTTTTCAGGCTGATGTTCCCACCAGTTTGTTGCTGTTTTAATATTATAATTTTTGCACAAATTCCAATGGATCATTTGTGCTACTGAATTGTGCCGCAATTTATAATCAGTCTGCGTGATTTTTTTACAGCAGCTGAGTATGTGATCAACAGTTTCATCAGCTTCTTTGCAAAGTCTGCATTTGGCATCATCAGAGGATTTTTCGATTTTGGCCTTAATGGCATTTGTGTGGATAGCTTGTTCTTGCGCAGCCAGGATTAGTGACTCTGTTTCTTTCATAATAATAATAATAATAATAATAATAATAATAATAATAATAATAATAATAATAATAATAATAATTTATTTGTCTTGTATGCCACCCATTCCCGGAGGACTCCGGGTGGCTCACAAAAGACAAGGGAAAGGGGGGAACGAGACAAAGACAACATATTAAAAACAAAACCAACATTCACAATTTAATTTTAATTTTCTTTAATTTTCTTCTGTGTTTTCATTACTTTATAGACCTTTTTCTTAATACTTATTCTTTATTGTATATTGTTTCTGTGCATTTTATCTTGTAAACTGTTGAGATAACTTGATGTTTATATAAATATGATTAATAAATAAAAATAAATGTTATAGCCATACTGGTAGCATTTAACTCTAAAGCTCTAGAGGACTTTGAGAGATTTCTTACAGCTCCTACACATCACATCGTATTTCCAGTGCAAGTTTTGATCTGTCAAATCTTTTATAGTTTGGCTTGGCATCTGAGTCAGTCCAATCAATTAGAAAATCCAGGTGAAACTATTTATAGTTTCATATTTCCAAGAGTTTTGGGTGGTTGGAACTAGAAAATGTGCTTTTCTGTAGCACTGTTGGTGCTTTGGAGCAGCTTCCTAAGGGATATCACATCAGGTTAGCTTCCTCTCGCCATTTTCTTTTAGAAATTATTTCAGAGGGCACTTACTCTTTTTCTCCATTTTAAAAAAGAAATCCTTTATTGAGAAAGTACATTTTGATGGCCTATATATCTAAACTCTGAAAAAATGAAAGACCATGTGATTCGCAAGGCCACATGAAATCCAGAAAAAGGATTATGGGAGCATAAACTGGAATTGAAAATAACCCTGAGAATAACGTTGTAACAACTAAAGAGATATAATGTAATGTAATGGCATCTAAGAGAAAAACTTTGACTAAATCTATAGCTTTAGGATAAGAAGATTCATTAAAACAGTTTATGTTAGAAGTAGGTTCTTCCAAAAACATCCTTTCTGGAAAAGTCAGATTAAAACAGAAATATGTCAAACCAATGATTACATCAAAATCAGTCCAATTATAAACATTATAATCTTTAATGTAAGATCAAGGGATTATTACCTTCATTACTTAGATAAAGAATGGCAATTATGCCATAAGCACAAAAGGTAATAAAAATACTTTTTAAAAAAAGTATATGAGAAGGAAGGCAAACTCTTCACACTTAAAACAAAGAAACAGCCCGAAGTTATCATTTTTAGAGCAAATTTGATCCAATTTTGGTGTTTTTGTGCAGTTCTTAAAATGGGGATAGTGGCAAACAAAAAATTCATGCATTCAAAAATAAACCATAAGGAGTGATTTTTCTATTGTATTTTGTTTGTAACATTCTGTTCCAGAGAATTTTTTTTATACTTCAAGAAGAAGAAATATTTTCTAGGATCAAATAAATCACCCTCTGCTTTTGTTATCCACAAATAAAAAAGATTAAAAACAAATATGATATGCATATAGTATTGATTAACATTTATCAAAAATATTGTCAGATTATGTGGTAGAAACACTATGAAAGTATGCTTCTGAATGAAATGTATTCCATAACCTGAAATGAATACAAATGATATTATCTGGAATTCAAAGGAATGATTTGACAAGACATTTTCAGTATCTAGATCATTGAAGATTTAATTATGGCAGAGAATACAGTTTAGACTATTGTAGCTAGTATTCACAAAAGGTGTGTTAATATAACACACTTACTGAATTTAACCATTTAAATATCTTGAATTTTTTTCAGTTTATTTGTACCATAATTTAAGCGTGCAAATTGGGCACAAACAACCTTCCTAAATAGGAAAATCCTAGCTAAGAGAAGCTAAATGCAAGCTTAATTGATCTGATTAAGCATGCTATATAGATTTAGGACTTTTCTTTTATCTCTGTTTTAGTTTATCTTTCTAGTACAGATAGATCTTGACTTATAACCATTTGTTCAATGACTGTTTGAAATTTTGATGTGCTGAATGATATGGCCCTCTCTTGAAGTTCTTATCAATACAATGCTTACAGAGATACATGAAAAAAATCAGGTGTTTAACCTTATGATCATGGAAGTGCTGTAAATCCCTGTTACTGTGAGTTGCAGGCCTTGGCTGGGTAGGCTCTCTGGCACATGGTCTCACCTCACCATTCTCTTGGAAAGCTTGGGCCTTTCCCCCACTCTATGATCTCTGGATGGGTTGACCTGCTCCACTATTCTCCAGGAAGGTGTGGGCCTTATTTCCTCTCAATTCCACAGGATCACTTATTATCTTTTTCCATGCAGCTGCTGAGAAGCATGCCCAGCTGACATGTCAGCGGGTGAGGCATGGATATGGCTCAAGCCTATTGGGAATAATGGGGCAGGGGAGATCCATGTAAGCCTAGCTGAAGGCCTAGCTGGATGAGCTTTCTGGCTACAGGTTTCCATTATCATGTGAATGCCTTGCTTAAAGTCTGCAACAACATACAACCAAAATTGTGGCTCAATTGTGGCAGTGAGTCGAAGAATACTTAAAGTTCTATCATACTAATTTTGTTTTGGTTTGAATTAATGGAAAAGGATACCAGTAAAGAATTTTGTTGATTGCCTAAGTTGTTTCTAAATTCCAAAAGTTGCTTAAATCTAATACATACAAGATGGTGGTCAGGATCTAAACATGATGCTGTAGAAATCAATAAATATCATTCCATCCCAGTTTAAATATCAAAATGTTTTGTGTAGTTGTTTGGCATAATGTTCATTTTTGAGCAAATCTTAAAGATGTTAATGAATTATGGGTTTAGAATAACAGTGAAATGTTTTTTATTTTTTATGTTATATTTATGTTAATTCATTACTTCATAGCTAATAAAATACTCATGGGAAAAAGCTTCAATATCTCTGGCACTTTCAATTAATATATTTTGACTCTTCCAGATATTTTGAAAAGAAAAAAACTTTAATTATTTTAAGGCAATTAAAATGCAAATGGAAGCATAGATATCAAGAAAAATGTACAATATTTTTTTCAATATTTAGATATTGTCATTCATCTGCTAAGAATTCTTTATCAATATCCATGGAATTTTCTAGTTTATTCATCCGTTATTTAAATTCACAGTCTTTCCAGTCTACGCTAGAGCTGTTCAATAGTGAATGAACTATTAGATAACTCTGTACATAACATTGATTAATCTAGTGATATGAAAAGATGGAACAATAGAAAAAAGTGTGAGAAAAAAACCATAACATCTTAAAATAAACTGGAACAGAACAATATGTAGGAATATTCTTGAAAAATTTTGTTTTGTGAGAGACTGATGCTCATTTGCATCTATTTTAAGGTTACCTTGATCTTAGCAATTCCAAGTTTCAGAAGACACACAATTAACTGAGCATGTAATACCAGAGAGTAAAGCATTAATAAGCAGTCACAGAAAATAAATTTCATGCAGTCCATATTTATCTGTTTTTCAACCTTCTAAATAGATGATTCCTGAAATGGATATTATTTTTGTATAAATTTGATACTGGAAAATTATTCTTGTTGCTTAAATATGACTCTAAAGGGAGATGCGAATTCTTGCCAGCTTTCAGGTTGTCATCCTGCAAGATTTCACTAACTGAAATGAATAATTATCTGTAGTTTCAAAAAAGGGATTGAGGGTTACCCAGAAACTACAGATTTCTTGGTGTGTTACCTACACTGTTCAAGGTCTTAATTAAATTCTCAAGCAATGAGGGGGGGGCAGAGCTGCAACTGGTGCAGCTGGAGAGTGTTTGCAGTAGTGCCTCCAGGTTTTATTTTATTTTATCAATTTTTAGTACTCCCATTGGATCATTTTTTATTTAATTAACATTTTTTGGTGGAGATAACAGCGTAGAACATAATACAAACAAAAACTTTTGTTGCTGCTGAGAATTAAAAAAAACACGGGAAAAAGAAAGAAACGTCATGGCACCAGCCCAGGATCTCTCCCTCCAGTGAAGACAGCAAAACAACCAAGAATTGAGGAGCTCTTTGTTGGCAAGAGATCTGTAAGTAAAACTAACCCCTCCATCTCCAACAATCTGGAGAGATTAGAACAGGACCGGCAAAAAAGGTGTGACAAAACAGCATTTACTAGACTTTCCCAATCTGGCAGTGGCGGGGGGGGGGGGAGGACAAACTGAAAGCCAGCTCTTCTCACAAACAACTAGCCCAATAACTTTCTATATGGAGGCTGAGCTAAAGGCAAAAAAGGCGACCAACAACCAGATAATTCAAAGTATGGAGAGTTTACCTTGGGAAAATTCAACTGAGTTTATGGCAAAGCAATGCCTTCTCACAGCGCAAATGGTGGTTTCAATATTTGAACAATTAATTGCCATCCAACATGATATAGAAACATTGAAAAAAGATTTAGCTGTTTTTCTTCAAGTACAATATTGGGCCCCAGTACCCCCACTAAAGTTCTTGCAGAAGACTTGCTTAACTCCCATATGCAGGATAAGGAAAAGGAAAAAGAGCAAAGAGCCAGAGAAACAGTTAAAGAGTCGGATAAAAGGTGTCAGTCCTCTCAGAAAAACAGCCCCTCTCCAGACAAGGCAACAAGAGGAAAAGGTATCAATAAAGAAGAAATCAGGAAAGCATCCCTCTGTCAATTACAACAACCACATCGCTCACTACAAAACCAACAGATAGCTCTTAGAATCCATTTGAATGGACTTAATTATGAACGTTGGAATTCTAGAAGTGCAATATTAAATTCCCTAAGCCAGCTTCTTCACTGTCACAGGGGCATGATTGATCTCCGTGCTGTGGAGTGATTACCTGAGGCTCCAAATTGGAAGCGTATTCTCCTGTCTTTCAAACAGCCCACCATACCACAGATGTTATTCAAGATGAAGGCATATTTAGCCTCCTTCCAAATCTTTCCCATCAGAGTCTTTGGTGAGGAAAGGGTTTCTCTGTTAATAGATAACATGTGAGCTCCCAAGGTGGCTGCCGCCTCCTCATTTTCAACCTTGGAAAAGAGAAAGACAGTGGGAGTCAACCAGCCCTGCCCAGTGAAGAGATACTTAACAGCACAGAAGCTGGTCTCAAGCAACTTTTTTGTGAACGAAACACATTGCAGTTAACAAGGGTCAGCATGAGTCTGTCACAAACAAATAATGCCAGACTAACATTATCTTTTTGACAGTTTTACTAGCTTAGTCAGTTAGAAGAATACTATAGGCATGGTGTATCTGGATAACAAGGAGTTTGATAGGTTATGTTACTATAATCACTTCAAAAAGTGGTAAAATATTATTTAAATGATATTACTGTCAGAGAAACTTACTGCATTCATTAATAGTTCCTGTTCAGCTTAGAGAGGAGAATTAAATGGAGGACAATAGGTTCCTATCTGGGTTTGGAGCTGATCATTGTTTTTATCAGTAACTTTGATGAGGATGTTGAGAAGTCCATTCCAAAGATTAAAGTTGAGAAAAATATGTTGTACAAATGCATACAATTCAAAGAGCATCAATGATACCAGGTTGAAATGAACAGAATTGAATTTACTAGAAAGAAACGTGAAGTTATTTATCTAGATTTTAAAAAAGTAAGTTACAAGTATGAGATGGGGTAGACCTGGCTTGGCAATAATTCATATCAAAAAGATTTGCATATGCTTGTTCTTCACAGGTTAAACATAAGTCAGCAATGTGATGAAGCTACTAAAAAGGCAACCACTATCTTTTAGTGTATTTATAGGATAGATCATAATATTCATAGAACCTTACTGTGGCTTCCTTGAATAGGGCATTGTTGTTTGGAGTCTATATGTCCCACATTGAGAACCACTGCTCTACTGGATGCTACACTAAGTAGATGTTTGTTCCTTTCCAATTCTATAATTTATGAAAATCAATAATGTTTTGTTTTATATTCATATTACTTATTAGTTTTTGAACTCTGGGAAGAAATATCCAGGTCCAGTTTCAAGCTGGGAGAAAGGCATTGGAGATAAAATGGAGGCTAGAGGTTGATTGGAAAGAGGGTCCATTTATTGATGAACAGAACCACATGGGTTTGTGGTTCTGGTGCAGCTGAATACATGGAGTTGAGAGTTGGTGGGGGGCGTTATACCTTCTCTTGGGTTTTGCACTTGAGCTTCCTGTTCCTGTGCAATAACATGTATTCTATTGGCTGTTGTCAGACTCCCATGGGGCCATGTAGGGGTTATGTAGGGGTCATAGCTGACTCTATAGGCAAAGTACAAATCCTAAGTGTTTTTCTGAGCTATGTTTGGATGAAGTTTCTGAGGATGATGGAATGAAGAGCCTTGTGTTCTGAAAGGGTGTTGGGTAATTCTTATTGTGGCTTAATGGCTTTCATCCTGTGTTGGTGATGGCTGCTTCTAATCCTACCATTCTGCCTTTCTTTCAAAATATCCTGTCTTGAATGGATTACCACATTGGCATTTCTAAAAGCTGGCCTCAGTATCTGCTGGGGCTATCCCAACTGTGTTGGGTCATGCCCCATAATGGAAAATGCATTTCTTGGCTAAATGCTGGACAGATAGTATTGAATAACTTTGCTATTTTTAGGTGTAACACAGGGTCTAAATTCTAATAACTTCAGATTGAACCCAGTAAACTTGTAACTTTTAATGTTATCACTAAGTAGACTGATCCACACCATAGGAGAAATTATGGTACAAAAATTATATCATAAAGCTCAGCAGGAATTTTGGGGAAAATAGCAGCTACAAAATGACAGAACTCAGATGAATTATTTTCTTTCACAATGAAAGCAAGATTTTTTTCCTCCTGTTTACTCTTCTGAGTCTACGACTTTTTAAACTTATTGTTTCCTTTTCTTTATTTAAAATTATACTTCATTAATTTTCTACAAACACATACACACACATACACACACACACCAAAGATGAAAAAAGGTTCCTTCACATTTATTATATTTCATAAATATATATTTGACACATCATTTTACATCTTTGACAGTTTATCAGATTTTAAATACCAATGATTTGTAAAATAATAGTTTATAAATAATTTACTTTCAAATTATAATTCAGTGTAAATTTCAATCCCTTAATCCACATATTCTTCCATGGATTTAGCATATTTTTTGCCCATTTAATCATGCAATCTTTATAACCTAATTGTTTTCAATAAAAGTCTATATATTTTAGCCAAAATATGTTTATCAATACAAAAATCTAGTTCAAAGTCAGTTTCCTCATTTGTGAAATGAAAATTCTTCTTATCCAATATAAATAAATGAACAGTTGACAAATAAAGCCTTCTTCCAGTTGCACTCCTAGTTGATAGTGGTGCTAGGTTCAAGGAAATCCATTCAAATAATATCATCTAATGAATAAATAGATAAAAAAATCTGCATCTGACAAAAATATAGTCATGAATTTTCCTGCCAAAGCATGTTTTTTCTTTCTGCAGGTAAAGGTTGTGATGATAATCCATAGACTTCATTTTGTGTTGTAATAATGAATCCATGTTTCATCAGCTGACATGAGACGGAGTAGAAATTCCTTACTTTCAAATTTTAATTTATAAAGCTTTCACCTTTGCTGTTGGCATGCAAGGGTTTACACAAACCTTCAAATATTAAGCAACTTCAATAATGTGAGCCACAATTTCTATGAAATACCAAATTTGACAGCAATTTACCTTTCAGTGTTCATCAATTGCCTTAATTTTCAAGCTGGTGAAACTTGTCATTTGCTGTCATAGGTTGACCACTTTGATCTTGATAATATGAACTTTCTATTTTTTTGGCTTTACCTTTTGTTGACCTACTGATGCACAATTGTAATATCAACCCAATTATCACTAAAAGTAACCTGCATTATGGCAAGTCACTATAAGTGACTTTCAATTGGAAGGACTCCTTAGCAGTGTTAAAAATTAAATCATTGCACATTGCTTATAGTGTACTGAAATTTTTATTTCATGAACAATGGCAAAACAATATCTCACTTCAACTTCTCATCAAATGAAAGAACAAATGCCAAAACACACCAGAGATTCTAATGCAATAGTACTGCCATCTGTTGATGAATTTCAACACTAAAGATTTTTTTCTCTTCTCTTCTATTTCATTTCATTTCTTTTTCACTATTCTGCGATTCCAGAAAAGAAACCACCTACAACTTCTTCCCACTTATGGGGGTGACCAAGCAGGCTCCTCAATATGATGTTGCCATAGTATTGCATTCCAGACATGCACTTTATCATCTGTCATTTTTCTGTTTTCTGTCTGCCAGTACCTGACACTCCTTGCATTTTCATGTATGTTTATCTCTCCCCAGTACTGAATAGAATTGTCTCAGTCCTCAGCCTGAGAATCGAGTGTGCAAATTTTATCCTCCAATTTGCTTCAAGTATCCTTCTCAACTATGGCACTATGGTGAAGCTGAAGACATTTCATCTGCTTTGTCATTCAGCAATCTACCCAGTTGGTTATTATAATAGTGCTGCTTGCTTTCAGTTAGCAAATTCATTGTTCTCTGAAAACAAAAAAAGAACATGACATAGGTTAGCAGAAAGCATTTCTTGCTTTCCCTTCAATTCTCGCTGCCCTTCCCTATATAGTTGCTTTGACAGAGAAGGTGAACACTTAATAGCTTTGCCTCCTCAATTCTGGTGGCCTTTCCCCCCACAATTTTCTTACCAATTGTCCCACCCAGCTCTTGGTCCATGTGCACTCCAGGTACTAGAGCATCACTGGAGGTGAATAGATCTTGATGGAATTCCTCCATGAGATTAAATATTAAATTGTAATAATTTCCTGTGTCTTATATGCTTCTTATTTCCATTTCCATCTCATTTCTATATGCAGCATTTGATTACCTATATTCTGTCACCATTACACAGCACTTATTCTCATTTCTAAGCTATTGGAATAGTTACAGAAGTCTAACGTTTTTTTTATCAATTAAACTTCATAGGGGTTTATAATAAGCTTTGCAGGAAACAAGTGCATTAATATTAACTTCATTTGAATCTTGCTGGAGAAGTTTGAATATACAATGACTCCTTTCAAATTGAGTAACGGCTCCTTAGTCTTTCAAAGAGTAATCATATTGTCCATTATTTTTCATTGTGTATGCTGCCCTATTTTTTTTAAAAAAAATATTGACCCTTCCCTTCATGCAAGTCAAGTTTCAGCATTTCATCAACACTCCAGTATAACCTAGCCCTGTGTATGTGTGCAGGTGCACCCTAATATTAGAGAATCCTGGAGGTAGGTATGAATTAGTGTGTGAAACAGAATTTGGGAGTACTGTAAGCTCCTGAATCTGATCCCAATATATAATTGAATATGTTTAAGTATATAGACTAAGGAAAACACAAACCAGTAAAATAAGAAAACTTGTGATATGCATTCAGTCTCCCCCCCCCCCCCCCATTGTATGAATCACCTTTGGAAAGTCCTTAATCCATCAAGTTCAATTTGTTTTTGACAGATAACAGCTACATAAGATTTCACACGTGAATCTTTCAAAGTCCTAGTTGAAATCTCATTGAGGTTTTATACACTGAAACTTGTGACATTTGCTTCAGTCCTTCAGATGCTGTGGTAAAGTTATCAATATTTGTGATGGTAGACAAACTGTATCAAAAATCTCAATCATTTTACCAAATTATGGAATTAGTGTTATAGGCTTTTTAAAAATTTCTGCTCTGAGAAAACACTTATATATATAAAGCTAGAAGAAATATTTATCTTTCAGATTCAGTAGACATTACGGTATGTTTGTGCTTGCCTGACAGCACTGACCCAGCCAGTTACTACATGGGGGAGGGGAATAAATTTACCATGACAGCACACTAGTAGATATGCTCTGGTAAAATAGGAATCAACAATCTGGCTATCACTTCTTACTGCATTAAAACAAACCAACAAAAAATCCTATTGTGTTTTTAAAAAAACATCTGCTGTCATCCATTTGGGAATTGTCATCCATTTGGGAATTTGGCTTTGGAATAAAAAATAAAAACAGCTCATTATGATATGTAATAATAAAATAGCTATAGAACATAAAATATATACAAGGTTTTTAATAACAAATATGCAGTTTTTAACCTCATAGTTTCTCCTTTTTCACTTTCAATTATCTGAATCAGAATTCTATATATCTATATACTGGTACATCTGTAGACATTTCATTAGGGAAGGGAATTGGGCTTTCTTTCTTTTTATATACTAGAGGCTTATCCTGTCAATATTGGTGGGAGTGTTCTTGATGGTTCCTTGATTACAATGCTGCTTACTATTAGCTTGTTTGAGTTGGTAGTTCCTTGATTGGGATATTGTTTACTTCTCGATTGTTGGTCTAGGGCTAATCATGGTGTTAATCTGTGCTCTTTAATGATTAGTGAGGAGGTGTTTGGGTTCTGTTATTTCATTTTTGGCTTTTTGATTGTCTCTTTTTGTCTGAAATGGTATAGGATTTCCTGTCTAAGCATGGGGTTCGACTAGAACAGTGGTCTCCAACCTTGGCAACTTTAAGACCTGTGGACTTCAACTCCCAGAGTTCTGGCTGTTGAAGTCCACAAGTCTTAAAGTTGCCAAGGTTGGAGACCACTGGATTAGAAGACCTACAAGGTCTCTTCCAACTCTGTTATTCTATTCTAATCTTTTGAATGATATGTAGATTCTCTATGAATCTGTTGTCTGAGTCCCAGGCTTTCAGGAATTCTCCAGAGCATTTGGACTTGGCTTGATTTAGGTTAAACATTAAAATATCTGCTAAAAACCTGACCAAGTTTAGAGAATATCAAAAGCCTTACAGTTCAAATCACAGCTAAAAGTATTCTCTTCTACCATAATACTAAAGATTTGTGCAACATGATTTTCCAAAATTGTTTTATAGTCCTCTTCCCCTTTCAAAAAAGTTAAGATTATTATTTTTAAATTGATGAATCTTTATAGCAACAATATGAACATTCTTCAGAACTAGTGTAACTAGAACTGTGCCAGTAAAAATAAAATAAAGTTACTTCATTTGTATTTTGCTTATAAAAAATTCCAAAAATTCCAACTATTATTTCACAGAACTTTCCAACTGTATTATCAGAATTTTTGATTTCTACTTGGTGTCTTAATAGCTTTTATTTTATGAATTTATAGAAATATGACCATTCCACTTAAGAAGCTTATAAAATTTAAAAATATAGTGGCATATAACAATAGCAATATTTCTATTATTACTACTGTAAGTAATAATAACAAAATCAAACAATATATGACTATCCCAAGTCCTTAGGAAGGATGATAGGTGGGTAAAAATGCCAGATCCAGTCTAAACATCTGGCTGACTGTGCAATGCACCCTAATAATAATAATATAAGAACACAGACAATAAAGATACTTTCCTGTAGCCACACTCAAATCTGTAAAATTCTGATTATATTTGAACAGTTTTTCACAACAGGGAATGATCACAACACAAAGTCATGCTATAAGAAATAGCACAGCAAAGTAGAAATGTGCCAAATTGCCCAGAAACAATTTGGATAGCTGGCAAGCAGGGCTGCCTGCTGGTTTGTGAACAGTATAGGTAATTTGCCACTCAACTCTCTCCTATTTACTTCAATAAATTGTAGGGTACTTAGTATCCTACTATCTGTTATCCATCTGTCTATATTTTTCTGTACTGTCAATGTTTGACAGTAGATCTGTCATCTTCTCTATGTCTGTAATTCTTGCTACTGTGGCCAGGAGCTGGAAAAAAAGGGGGATATGCTGTTTTGGGTCTGAAAGTGCATATATGCCACAATTTATCTATGTAGCCTATTAAAAAGGCTGATGCAAGTGGCATAGTAAAAGTATTGCATTTAAGTATACACTTTGGTAGCATTGTGTAAAGATAAAATTATAATTCACAACATGCAGAACACAAGAGCTTAAGGCATGTAACTCCCCAAAAAGAGATCTGAAAATGTGCTATAATATGCCACCCAGAACTCTTAGCAGTACTTGAACCGTTCTGCTCATTAGGTCTGAAATTAGGCAGGATTAAAATCCTCTTACATAGGGAGTATAGCAGAATGTAAAGCAATGTGACAAATATCTATGTGACTGTAAAGTTTGTTTTCTTTAACTAGATGTTCCTGGGAATGACATAGAAAGTTCCTTATCCTGATTGAGATTGCAGAGTGAATCCTGAAGGGAAGAAACTATGATAATCTATTTTCAAACATAAATGTTTTTGTTGATTGATTTAATTGTCCTGGTAAACAGCATAAAACACCAGCTTATTGGAAATTACAGTAACTCATTTCAGTCTCCTTTAGAATTGGTTATCATCTAATCATGAAGATGTAGCATGAGCCATGCTTGTACATCATATTTCCCTTGACTTATGAGACTCAAATTTGATTTGCTGGGCTTAGCAACAGCACGATAGCTTGACTTATTTTGGCATTGATCTCGTGTGTGTGTGGCTGAAGATATTTTGAATGATCCAAGTACTTATATTCCTTTTAAAAAAATAGTAATTTTATTTAAAAATTACAATTACTATGGTAAACAATACAAATTAAAAAAAGAAAATAAAAATAGAAGGTGCAGAAAATACAACAGAAAGAAATAGAAAATAAATATGTAATGAAATAACTTTTCTCTTTATCATAACAAATATAAACAATTTTAGTAACACATCATCTTTTGAAATGCACAAATGATCTCTTTTTCCTACATTCTATTTGTTATCTATAAACGAATTTTAAAACTTCATAATTTCATTCAGCAAAAGTCCATTAAGGATTACCAGAGATGAAAACATAACTATTTTAACCTTAATTAGATAAACCAATATTATATTTCTTTTATTTTTAGCAATCTTGATCCTTAGTTCCTTCAAATAATGTCTATAACTTGGGTGACTGTGCTAGGAATTTATACTCTTGGCATATATTCCTGACATTCTTCATTCGTCCATTCCAGAAGCAACCTTCAGACCAACCCACCAAAATAAGACAGCATACTAGAAGTTTGGGAAGAGGATTTTGTCTAATAAGGCAAGGAGAAATAACAAAAGTTATTTCACATGACTTCAGACTATTTCTATTTGTATCTATTCAATAAACAAATTCAAATGAATGACTTAGGCTGGCAGGCCTGGTTCAAGGGACATTCCACATATTGTGTCTAGAATAACATGGGAGCACACCTTGTGGAATTATATTTTAAATTGTGCAATAACCTTTATGGTCACATCACTGAACTTTTCTAAAATCCCAGAAAAATAGCATCATTTGGCCCTTCTAAATATTATATTCCTGCACTGATGGATGGTTATTGTTATTTTATGATACACAATAGTTACCACATATATCTTCTCAGAAGTATGTCCTATAGTATTATATATTCTTTAATATGTACAGATCTTTAAAAATTGACTGAGATCATATATTGTGATTGTGATATAATGTTTAAACATGATATATCAAGTAACTAGATTTGTACAACATGTAAACAAGCCATTTTAAGCATGGCTTAAAAAATAAAATAGTTAGATCTGCATAATATACTAAGCCAGAATCAAATTGCTGCTATAATTCTGCTGAAACTCATCATGAAATTAAAAGGCAAGTGCAAAGTCAAATAGGCAAAAAAAGGATTGCATTGATATACTGAAAGTGTAAGAATGTAGCTTCAAAATTTTTCTTCTTTAATCTGTTTTTAGATTATACAGCAACAGCAAACAATTGTGAAGCCTCATTAATAAACTTAATGAATTGATTTTGCTGTTAAGGAGTTCAATATTCGCTGAAACTAACATCATGAATATTTAATCAGTCATTGATCTCAATCACTGTCTTCAAACATCAGTCAATCAGACTTGATCAATGCTGTTCATTTAATTTGCCTGTTTTTTGTTGTTGTATTCAATAGACCCATGTTATCATTTCATTACAGAAACATTTGCTATCAGAATTATTGGAATTTTTCTTTGTACATTGAAAATGTCAAGCTCTGCTTTATTACACTACCTGTTTTATGGATCAAATAGCTTTCACTATTAGAACAGCAAATGCAGATTGTAATCTTATACATATATAAATGAAAGTAAGCACTTTTATTTTCAGTAAGACTTATTCTGAGCAGACAACTTTGCGATACTAATATGGAAAATGCTTTTTAAGAAGATATACAGGTTGTTTTCAACATATGATGGATGTTGGAACAAGAATTTATGTTGGTAGGTGACATGGTCATAAAGCATGACTGCATCACTTAGTGATCCTACAGTCCCAATTGCCATAATTAACTGAATCCTACAATTCTTAGGTGTGGCAATTTCCTTCTAGATTCCCATAACCGAAGTCAGATACTCATCCCATCCAATTTTGACTCTATTATGTATGATAATTTAATGATAAAAGAAAGAGATGGAAAAAGTGTAGATGAGGCAGTGACACATTCATCCACCCTATTTACATCATGTCATCTCAGGTCTCATGTATCTGTACAATGTGTGGTATCACTAAGAGGATAGGAAGCTGACACATAGGGAAAATTTTATGTGAGACTGTTGTTGTGTCAGAGAAGAATATATACACTTAGTTCCTAAAATTAAACAGTGATTATTTCACATTGATAGGATGCCAGGAGTTCAGCCGGTTGCAAGACTGTGAAATGGAAATAATTTGGATAAGAGGGGCCGTAATTAAAGTGCAACTACAAAGAATTACTGGGAATTTTGGAAACATTGCAAAAGTCATATGAACAATTATCTGCTACAGTTCATAACCAAGTGAGATCTCCCTGCACTGAGTTCTAGTTCAAATTTGACATGTTATCCTGTTAATGCTACAAATGTGATTACTGATGAAAACTAATGAAAGGTAGAAGGTTTCATACTTTGTAAACATAAAAAACAAGAAGCTTGTAAAATTTGTTTATTGTTTCTAGTATAGTTTATATACTGTATATCTGCTATAGCCTAATAATCATTTAGCTCAGTAAAAAAAGTGTCTGTGTGCGTGTGCGCATTTCAACTTATTAAGCTCTTTGTTACTGATTTCTTTGTTATTTTACAGTACAGTGTCGGCTGTGACCAGGGGGACCTTTGCCCAGGTTCGCCTGGTGCACCAATTGCGACCCTACCTGGATCGGAAAGCCCTTAAGACAGTCACTCACGCCCTTGTGACCTCAAGACTGGATTATTGTAATGCGCTCTACATGGGGCTGCCCTTGAAGAGTGTTCGAAGACTTCAGTTAGTCCAGAATGCAGCCGCGCGAGCGATTGTGGGTGCACCCAGGTACACCCACGTCACACCTATCCTCCGCGAGCTGCACTGGCTACCCATTAGTCTCTGAATCCGCTTCAAGGTGCTGGTCGCTACCTATAAAGCCCTACATGGCATCGGACCTGGGTACCTGAGAGACCGCCTCCTGCCGATTACCTCCCTCAGACCAATTAGATCTCACAGGTTAGGTCTCCTCCGGATTCCATCCGCCAGCCAATGTCGGCTGGCGACCCCCTGGGGGAGAGCCTTCTCTGTTGCAGCTCCAGCCCTCTGGAATGATCTCCCCATTGAGATCCGGACCCTTACTACCCTCCCGGCCTTCCGCAAAGCCACCAAGTCCTGGCTGCTCCAGCAGGCCGGGGGGCTTGTGAAATATCCAGCCCCACGGAAATTGTGAATGTTGCGGTTTTGTTTTTAAAGTGTTGTCTTTGTCCAGTTCTCCCCTTCCCTTGTCTATTGTGAGCCGCCCGGAGTCCTTCGGGAATGGGAGGCATACAAGACAAATAAATACAAATACAATACAAATACAAATCTAATCTTTGGGTTTCCTGATATCCATCATCAAAACATACAGCTTCTTCTCTATCTTTATCTCTCTTATTTATTTAAACAATATTTTTATGACAATAGAACTTCCATTTGTGAAACTCACAGACATTGTTAACCAATTCCTCCTGTATCTATTATTTAATTAATTATATGCCTATGCTTGGGTTTAGATTTAGAATTTTACTGCACTTTTTTCAGTTCTCACGTTAAATGGTTTATAGTGAAATATAAACATTAACTTTTAAAATTGGTAGAATAGCCGCTTTCTACAGTCTTAGAAATGTTTACTATAAGAGAAGGCAATGCTTTAGACTGTATTTGTATACCTTCTTGTGCAGCCTGTCTATAGTTTTAATATAAATTATCTGGGATCTTTTGCACCTTATTGTGTATTGCTTTGGCAATCCATTTGTCCTTTTTTTCTTTTCTCTGCAAATGAATGACTCAGTGCTAAAGCTGAGGAAAGCAGAACTCTTCCATGAAAAATGTTGCCATTAAAAAGAAGAGAGGAAACTGCATAAATTACAAATGAGTTACATCAGCAGCAGCAATGTCACCTGATTATACATGTATGTTTCTTTGCCATTAATCCAAGAAAATAGCATACTGTGTGTGAAGCTCATTGTGATCCAGAACTCTTTGTAAAGAAATACCAATTTTAAATTAGGTAAGAATGTATGGGCTTTACATGATGATGATAAGTTATAATGCTAATTTAATAAACACATTTGTTCTCCGCTTGGTTTTGACATGCCTAATGGTAGCCTTTAATAGCAGTAGAATACAAAGAAGTGACTGATGCCTGCTAATCTGATGAAGGCAACATATTCCAAGCAATTTGTTTCTTTTAAATTATCTATAAATAGCTCTTTACATTTACCCTCTTTTGCTAGAATACTTAAATGTAATTGTATGTGATTGTGTCTGAATTCTTTATTTTCCTGAACATTTAGTTTTAAGAAATCATTTGAAGACTTTTGTTCAAATCATACTTTCTATCGAGGTGTTACATCAATGCACACTCTGAATTGATGCCTCAAACAGTATGGATAGTAGCAATTTACTTTAAAGATACAGATACCAGAGTCACCTGCCTTACTTTCTTTGTTTGAATGTCCCCATGTTGCCAGCTGGTACCCTAGCTGGCTAATGGGAAAGTATAAAAGATTGTAGACAATGCTTGTCCTACTCTTTTGCATGCTTACTTGGGGAAATAAATAGCAAAAGCTGTAAGCAAACAGTCTTTCTTTGTGCTCATGGATATTTCACATATTGTTTCAATGAATCACTTCCTGGTTTTAATGTCCATGTCAATATATCACTTTGATTTGATCATTATCTGAAAGGCAGGACTGGAAATCTGCACATTATTGGACAAACTAGGGGATGTCCTATTAAGCCAAAGCTACAGGAACAAGGGTAAATGCCTTCAGATATATTGTATGTCAGCCTTCAAATTAAGATATGCAAGATTGGCGCACATGAAATATTAATGAATAAATACTTGTTATATGATTCATATATTTGAACTTAAACTCATTTATTAGAAAAAAATATGTGACTACCCATGCTACAAAAAACCTAGGCAGCATTAAAAAAAACTATTATATAATACCAGATGCCTTAACGTTATCCTCTTAAAACACAGAAATGCTTGTCTCACCTGGACCAACAGCTCAGCAAAAAGCCAGCCTTAATGCCTTCTAGAAAGGTAGGTGCAGTTGTGAATTTTATGAATTTTGCTGTTTCCCACCATTTTTTCCTACAAAGAGTAACACCTCTGATGTTACTGAAGTAGAGATTAGAGCAAGAGTAGAATTATGGCATTCTTCTGGGACCTATAAATACATGGAGTTTTTTGTGTGCGCATGCAGAAAACTGTACCAAGATTTCAAAGCAAATCCCTTCCCAGTACCTTTAAAGACAAGTTAGTACCTAGAAGAAAAGCATATTCTTGAAATGTTTTCAGTCATCAATGAGGTAATCACCTGTTGACAGAGGGCCTGTTTACCAGTGCTCACAGCAATTCTGTATTGACACTAAGAGTGGCTAGGACAGAAAAAAACATACAGTGAGGCAAATTTAGTTTTTAATAAATGGAAGAAATTCAACATTTATTGAAAGACAGAAGCATAAGAATCAAACAACAAAAGAGGAAATGAAGGTGTCCTATTGCGCAACTCCCCTTTAGATTGCCAATTGTTGAACTGAAAGGGAGAACAATTTTGAGGAGCACTGGACTTTTTGTTCCCAATTTGCCAACACTGAATGCAAGATAATTTGCTCATAGGAGCAATCAAAGCAGAAACTGCATCTCATGGAGAAATTATGAATGAGACAACTGAAACAAGGGATTTCCTATTTTTTAAAGGAATAAGAGGTGTTTTTATTATTTTTCTTTTTGGTTTGTAATTATCTAAAGCAAATAGTAGCAACATTGAGCATTTTTTCCAGTAATTTGTATTCAGTAGTTCGTATTTCCCAATTTAGTTTCTTGAATGAAGAATTGAATTGTGAAAACTTCCAATAAGACATTAAGTGCAAATGTGGCTGTAACAATTTGAGGGACTGTTTACTAAATAATGATTGCACAGTAAAGGAAAAGAAACTAAATTTATTATAGTGATTAAAGAAAACATGACAAGAAAGGGGGGAAAAACAAATAATAGAAAAAAGATCCAGTTGCTAATTATATATAGCTATATAAATTTAATCCCATAGTTATATGTATCCAGTTTCAATCAGAATAGAGCTGGAAGGGAACTTGGAGGTCTTCTAGTGCAACATCATGTTCAAACAGGAGACACTATACAATTTGAGACAAGTGGCTCAAATATCCTTCAATGTAGACATAATATTTTTTGAAAAAATGGATAAGGAATTTATTTGATTGAGTAAAATTATGTTCTTATACTTTAGGATTGGTAGAACCAATTATCTTCATGAAATAATAAATTCCATATTTCATATAATATATGAAGATCTATATTGAGATCCTGGAAACATTTTTCTCAAACTGTATACATGTTTATTAATAATTTGAAACCAGTAAAGGAGGATATAGCAGAGAAAAATCAAATCAGATGAGTTAAAGCACCTTCTACTTTCTAACACTGCTGCCATGGAAAAATTGATTAAACATTCATCGGGGGCTCCAATAAACATGCATTAATAATTTCTGATTACATTTTTAAATAATAAATATATTTCACATTCTTTAATTCCAGGACCCATTTATTTTCCAAAATTAGATAGTCATTCCAATATCCAATACTGACTTAATATTTTATAAAATACAGCTGTTTGTTCCCATTTAAGTGCTCTATCTCTTGAGAAAATTAACATTACAGGTACCTTGGAGGTTGTTAAGGGTATATGGCCATATTGCTTAATTAGTACATTTTTCAATTGCATACTAAATTGCCAAACATATAGGTGTGTTAAATTCAAGACAGAAGCCAAACAAAACCCTTTAAACTATGTTAGAAATCTCCTGTATCAAAATGTTAATCCCTTGTTTACCCCAAGCATTCCAACAGAACATTTTATCTACAGTATTTAAATTTGGGTTATTCCACAACATCAGTTTTTCATATGATTGAAGATTAAAATATAATTAAAATGTAACACATAAATATGCCTGGTAGCTTTCCAAGATGAAAATGAAGAAATCAGTTTAATATTCCTGGACCTTAAAAATTAATATATTTCAAACAGATTAACATTTCCAATTGGTCCCGAAGAAGGAAAAGCCATGGTTTTGCCAAATTGACCATGGTCATGTACAATGCCAAAAAGAATAGCAGCTGTTAGTCATAAATTTTAATAGTGGAATTGAGATATCAGAGACAAGGCACAGCATGTAATGTAGCAACTTGACCAGAGTTAGGTGGCAATAAAGTACCACATTCAAGAACTACTTCAAAAATTGTTCCTTTCTCTAATTAGATGTAGACTTCTGCAGAATGTTGAATAGTGCCTTGATTAATATTACTCAACATTTGAATAAACTATGCCTAATTAGAGAACACAAAAAATTTAATAAACAATCTAAAAAGAGAAATAGAAGAAGTGGAGAGACCCAAAACAATTAAATTCTCTGTGAAGTTATGGCCTAATCCTCTATGGATATTTTCATTCATCCAGGTCATGGTTGCCCCAAAGGTACTTTTCAAAACTCAACTGGACTTTCTTAGTTTCTTTCCTTGAAAATGTTTCATTTCTTATCCAAGAAGCTTCTTCAGTTCTCTTCTCAGAACGGAAGATTTGTAGATGAAAAGTGTTCAAACTAAGAAAATCAAGTTGCCTTTTGAAAAGCACCTTTGGGGCAAAAGCACCGTTTACTAACCCAATCAGTTTTTTCTTATTATTTTTTTGTGCTAAGATTATTAAAGCAGGTTTCTTCATTGTATTGTTACTTTGTAGTAAAATTAATGACATTTTGAAATGCATATAGTTATTTATGAAAAACAATGAACTTATTTGAATGTGTATTTTTAGTACTGTCCATTGTTTCTAGACAGCTAAACCTAAATATTTTGTTAGAATGAAAGTGTGCATGGAATATTTAATATTTACCATATTTGAAGATTAAAAATAATCAAGATAGAACTTAATAGAAGAGGAGAGATTTCTCATTTACAATCAAAACATTGTAGATATTATATGAATAAAGCTGTTATTAAATGAGCCTTAACTGGTAAAATCTAGCAAGGCAAAATCTGCTGGATGAATTACTAGGGCAAAAATTGATTTGGAATCTTATTAATAAAAAGCGTGTTTCTTCATATCATTTAACCAAATTATATAACTATATCAGGTGTGGTATAATGGATTAAATCTAATTGATAAAAAATATGCCATCATTTATAAATAAATCAGATCTGAAGGAAACCCGAATAGAAAAGATTTGAAACTGCAAACTTCATATATATGCATAGAGAGAAGCACAACTGTAACCAATAGGGAAAGTACAATTTCCCCCTTGCCTATATTTTGGACAGAAGCCAAGCTTATGGAAGTTACAACTTTTTCCCCGTGTAATAGCTTCAAAGCTATTTCAGAAGAATAAAAAAATTCTGTATGTTCTCTGTCACTTGCCAGCTGCTAACCGATGAATAGAAAGAGGCCAGAATAGCTAGAGGGAAAGTCTGATAATCGCTGAATGGCTAAATTGTTGATGGCGCCTGAGTGTGTTGGGGAAGGAGCTGGTATTTTTTAGCCTGCAGCATATAGCTCATCTAAAGAAGACAGAAAGCACGAATGTGGGAAGAGAACATTGTGGGACAGTCAGAAGAGAGTGGAAATTATTTTGTGCTGACTGAAAGAGGCAGAGCAGAGACACCTGAAAACTACATAAAAGCAAAGGTGAAGAAATCTACAGAGAAATAAGCAGGAAAGTTTAAGAATTCACCCATATTGCCAAGACAGAAAGACTCTATCAGCATGACTCAGTAGAATAAGAACATTATGTCCTGTAATGATATTTGTAACACTATCAAATATCCACATCTGCCTATCCCAGATCCTTGGAAAGGACTCAATAGGTAGAAAAAACAAAAACAAATCCAGTCTGGCTTGATTGTATGACGAATCATAACAATAGACCTGGACAATTCTAGTTATTAGCTATGCAGTGGCAATAGTGGATTAGACTCAAATTTAACTAGAGATCTGGATAGGAAGACCAGAAAAATAATGACAATAAATTATGCCTTTCATCAATGCAGCAATGTTGAAAGATTTTGTTTAGCAAGGAGAATAAGTGAATGTGGAATGTTCAAGTACACTAGACAGTGGAAGAAAAAAGAGAATTGGAAAAGTATTTGAAAAACAGTGAACAAGATACATTGACACTTACTGAGACCAAACTGGCCTATAAGAAAAACTAATTGAATAATCAAAAAGAGACATGGCAGGGTAAAGTATTACATGGCCAGTACATAAAAAACTAACATAAGTACATAAAAAGGTAGATGACAACAATGCCTGGCAATGCTAAGAGAAGAAAAGCTGAAGAAGGAGACAGAGGATCTAATTCTATCTGCACCCATAACTTGGGTATGGCTAGCTGATGAGAGCTAAATAGCTTGAAATAGATCTATACTAGTCTCCCTTTATTTATTTATCAGCATAAATATAACTATATATATATATATATATATATATATATATATATGTATGTATGTATGTATGTATGTATGTATGTATGTATGTATGTATGTATGTGTATATATATATATATATATATATATATATATATATATATATATATATATATATATATATATATATATATATATATATATATATATATATATATATATATATATATATATTGAAGTGAAGTGAAGTGAAGTGAAGTGAATATATGAAGTGAGAAGTCAGCTACAAACAGCAGATGCACTCTCTGCAAAGAAGCTGGAGAAATAGTGGACCACCTACTTAGGTGCTGCAACAAGGTAGCACAGATTGACTAAAATAAAGGCATAACAAATAGCAAGAATGATACTTTGCAATACCTGAAAGAAATATCTTTGTCCTGCAAGTAAGAACTGGAAGGACCACAAAATAGATACACAAAATGAAGAAGCTAAATAATGTAATATAAATATAAAAAATGAAGAAGCTAAAGAGCTCACAATAGATACAAACTTATGATAAATCACTCCAAACTTGATTGCAGAAAATATGATTTCAGTAGCAGAATTGTCAATGCCTGGAATGCACTATCTGACAATGTAGTTTCCTCCCCAAACCCCCCAAATTTTAACCTCAAGCTGTCTATTGTTTACTTCACCTCATTCCTAAGAGGTCTTTAAGGAGCATGCATAAGTGCACCAGTGCCTACTGTCCCTGTCCTAATATTCCCTTGTATTTGTACCCATTTCATGTATTCATAATCATGTTTGTATATATATATATATATATATCTGTTATCTAATTCATGCTTGACAAAATAAATAAAATAAATAAAATACACTGTGTGTTTAGAATTCAAACAAGCATCTGCCATACAACACTCAACACTTAATAATTGTTGATAAGAAAGACAAAAAGGTCTTGATGGTGGATTTTGTAGTTGCTCTCAAACAAGAAGAAGAGAAGAGAAAGAACTGGAGAAATTCACAAAATAAAGAGCTGCAAATAGTGATTATGGCAAAAGAAAGCCAAGATAGTAGCAATAGTAATAGGTGCCTTGGATGATATACCAAACCATCTGGAGCACCACTCGAACACCATTAGCATTAATCCATGGATCCATCTCCATCAATCAATTGCAAAATGCACATTTTCTTAGAAAGGCTTAATCTTGTGATAATAACTTTAACACAGGGGTCTCAAACTCAAGGCCCAGGGGGGCAGATCTGGGCCACAGGGTGCTTAGATCTGGCCCGCAGGTCCGTCCTAGAAACAGTGAAGGACTGGCCTGCAATGCCTCTGCCAGCAAAAATGGAGCACAAGAGGGCTGCACATGGCCCTCCCAAGATCCATTTTTCCTGGCAGAGCACTCAGGTCACCACAGGTGCCCCGACATGAGTGATGTTAATCTGGCCACACTCACCCTGGTCCCCCAAGGTCAAACACAATTCTGATGCAGCCCTCAATACAATCGAGTTTGACACCACCATCAATCAACAAGATCTGCCTTACAGAGGTCTTTGGGAAGGATTCAATAAGTGGACACAAATGCCAAATCTAGTTTAAACATCTGGCCTTCCTGTGTGACCAACCATAATAAATGTAATTTATATGCTGCCTGCCTCCCAATGAGTCTGCTCAGTTTACAATCTCAAAAACATTTTAACTTAAAAAGCAATCAATTAATTAATCATTAATTAAAAAAATTAAAAAAACAATACAGAAGAACAACAATGATAATGCAAGTGCATCCAGAAAAGGAAGAAAGGAACATCAGTCATCCTATCCAAAGTGGTGGATTAATTCTCAGAAGTTAGCAACTTTATGATTAAATGTTAAGCAAAAATTTGCTTAAACATTAAGCAGAAAATTATTTTAAAATGTACTTCAATATAGCACAACATTATCCAAATAGGTATATATAGAGAGAATGAAGGATTCAATAAAAACTAAATTGGAATCTGTTTTCAACTTAACTTTTCTTTGCCATAAAAACTACGAAATATTCCATGCAAAGCTCTATTAAATTGACTATCTCACTGCCCAGGCATTCAAATGAACTATAGAGGTTATTAAGTTGCCCTTGATAAAATGATTTATTTTTTGAGGATAAATGCTTCTATAAATACTACATTTGACAGTTTTACTACATATTGTAAATAGAATATTCTGCCAGATTTTTTTATGACAGCTTTCACTAAGTCTTTCAGCCCTTATTTTCAATTTTGAATATGCCTTCTTTTTAAAAATATATATTTTTAATATGCACTTTTTATATCAATGGCTAGCTTGACTTGCAAACTTGTTATTTAGATAGATTTCAATTACACCTTCATCAAATGTCTTCCATTAACAGGCTCTACTACAGAAGCAGACATTAATTTACACATTCTGCATTTATAGCCCCAGATTCTTTAAGGTTCTGCAATTACTGATAAAATTTACAATCTGTTCTGTACTCAGCTATATACTTCTGCTAAGGTCTCTGAGTTGTAAACAGTGGGTGTCTTTGTACCAACTGCAGCATAAGTAGTTTAAAATTCATTGTAATGTACATATTTTAGTATAATAAAATCAAAGGACTTCCCAGTCTACCTACTAAACATTATAAAGCTGTATATCAAATATATGTTTATATCATTTTAATTGCTGTTCTTGGACTATTCTCAGAAAAAAGTCATATTTTAAAATATAACAATACTTATTTTTGTATTAAATTAAATTTTTTATTATTTACAAAACATGCTGCAAAATATTGTTTGTAACTTGGATACTGAACATATGGACATATTTTTAATTTGTAGTAAACATTTTGAGTTATGATTTGGATCAAAGTGTTGAAGATTTTATCCCTCAGATCTCTGTTGCATATCTATATGGTTATCTGTGAAATACTTCCTGATCTTCTCCCTTCCTCTCAGTATATAGTATATTATGAACAGGTTTATAGTTTCTATGATACAAAGTTAATTTGAATTTTGTCTAACATGTTTTATTTTTATACTAAATTGTTTTTCATTTTCTTACATTATTTTTTCAAGGTTGTAAATTAGTGTTCAGTATAAATCGCTGCTTCAGACTTAGATATAGGAAATATCTTCCTTTTTTATTTCACTGTGGTATCATATTTAGTTATTGTCTTATATGAATTGGCCTCATTTTTTATAATATATTTTTAATTCTTATACACTCATTTTAATTATATTCTTTTTTACAGTTTTATTAAATGTCTCCTTAAGATTGTATGCAGATGATGCAAATTTTAAATTTAACTTAATCCCCTTCTTAATGTTTAGCAGGTATTTCCATTTAAAATAGATAGTTTTGGTCCTTTTAAGAATCACCTTGTACTTGCCTTAATGAGAGGTTGTCTTTCATCAAGTGTATGTGCTCAATTATCCGGTGATTAACCAAATTTCCACATATTTCTAATTCTATTATGGGTGGAATATGTGTATGCAAAGCAAACACATTTTATTCATTCATTCAACTTATATCGCCAAGTGACTTTGGGTGATAAGCAAAATTTTAAAAAGGAAAAAAAAATGAATAATACAATTTAAAATATATAACACCGAAAAATAAATCATGATCTATAAGGTGGGTGCTCTGCAGAAAAGACAGGCTCTTCCTATAAACATTTTAAGCTGCTGGGACCTGAAACTTGCACATCCTGCCTAACCAGATCAAAGGGGTAGAAAAAACTGGGGAGAGAGTTACTCAAGTTACTCAGTCCCAAGCCATGAGTGATTTTAAAGGTAGCAACCAGCATCTTGAATTTCACACTGGCAACCAATGCAGCTCATAGAATACAGATGTTAACCTGCACTGAATAACTGTCACTATTTATTTACTATCCATGCTGCTGCATTCTGCACCATTTGAAGTTTCCAAATGTTTTCAAGGGCAGCCCCAAAGGTGATGCACATGCTCAGTTAGAGTCTATCAAAGGAATATGATCTGCAGTTCTTCCCAACTTATTGCAATGAGTGGTATGTATGAATAATATGGCTAAACCGAGTTATTTATAGGTTTGGTCCTACTGCTTAACAGGTTATCACCTGAGCAATCTTTGCAACTGGTTTTTCTTCCAATGTCAATCATTAGTGCTTTTGGAGAATAGAACTATGTATATTCTAACTTAATGTGTTGATTTGGGGGATATATTGTCTTGATACCATTGTGGAAACAATAATTTACTGCAATTCAACTTCTTTATCTTCATGGAATATTAGTGAGTAGAAGGTGATGTCTTAGGAATAACCTGGAATGTAGTAGCATTATGCAATAGAGTAGAAAAAAATTCCCTAAAAGATAAATTCTCTAAAATATCTTCTACATACATGTAATCCAAAAATACTTAATTATTGTCCCTCTTGCAATGAGTTTGTCTATGATGTGGTAATTGGTTTAAATATTACAATTTTTTATATTTATAAGTTCTGAATATCAGATATTCAGCAATGTCTGATGTTTCAAAATACAGCAGTTAGGTGAGATATAAAATGTGAAATGAATTTCCTCATTAAGATCCAATCTAATTCCAACATGCTAGGTTGATTCTGATAGACTACTAAAAATATATAATGATTGGCTGTTGATTAGTGAAAATTCTGTCAAAAGAAAGCAATTTTTTAAGCAGGCTTGAAAAACATAAGTTTCTGTTCTACAGATTTTAGTTGCATTTTCTCATATTCATGTAATTGACACACACTTTCATAATTTACTTCTGTAAATGTTTTTCATTCAGCTTTGCCTGCTAAAAAGGGCAAGGATGTGTGATCTATTATTATATACACAATGCTATTAATGCTTAGTACAAAAACACAAAACATACCACCATCATTGCAAAACTGTAAAGGCTACATCAGAAATGTTTAAACTGAACATTCACTTCACCTTGATTTTTATTCTATAGATATGTTATAAAGCATGCCCTATGCACCATTCTCCCCAAGATGGTTATGCTGCAGGACCATGCCATGTTGATGTGTGTTCCTGGGAAGGATGAGCAAAGAATACTGGAAATATACTACAGGGACACACTTCCCAAATGACTGACTAGAATATGTAGATAATCCTAGCTTGGAGCGCTTGAGTTTTATTGTCTAATTTACTTTGTGCACATTTCTTTTTGGTATTGTCCTACACTCCCCTTCCTTTTTTGATTGTAAGCCGCCCTGAGTCCCCTCAGGGAAAAGGGCGGCCTATAAATAAATAAATCTACAATCTACAATCTAGCTATCTAATTAAATCAACAGGCACCTATAATGGACAGTGGCAATACAGGGCTATATTAAAAGTGGAGATCGATCTGTGAAAATTGAAAAAGCATTATTTAATTTTGTGTGAGAAAAACTATACCTAGCATCTAGTAAAAGAAAATCCAAAGTTACAAAGACAGAATTGCAGTGGGAATTTTGAATATAGCAAAAACATGTCGGAGGTCAACACAGAGAAAGAGGAAATGAACTAAAAATGACTTCTTAGGCATCAGCAAATTGAAATGAACTGGAATTGGGCAATTTTAGGCAGAGATTGTTCTGAAAAGCATTAGGAAAGAAGACATTCTTATAAGAAGATATGGAATACAATATATATAACTAGCAGCCATTTAAAGTGGAAAGTTATTGTATCAAGGTTCTGCTAATGCAGAAGAGAAGGTTGGTGAATTTTATGATCAAGTTCAAGAAGATTGTTGGAGACCAAAATTCCAAAAATTGAAATGTAGTAAGAAAATGTAGCTGAACAATATGGCTTAGAACATAGAAATGAAAATGATTGCTAGTTTCCCTATTCTATTTCTTTATTATTAGCACAATCTTCAAATAACCAAAATGATGTCTATATAAATGGACATTACCAGATCAAATTGACTGCATTATTGATACAAATTAGTAAAAGACCTCAATTATAACACCAATCGTATGCCAGAGGCTGATTGTAGAATGGATCACAAGTGACTCTTATGCAACTTAAAGTAGAGAAATAAAACCAACCAATTTCCACAATATGATATCGGGCATGTAGTGCTATTTTCATGCAGAACCACAAGATTGCCTTGAAGAAAATGAGAGGACATGTGAATGAAATTTTTAAAAAGTTTTTAAAGATAAATATGAAAAGAGACTGCCAAAATGAAGAAATAAAAGAAAACAAACTGGTGGAACAAATTTGAATGCTAGCAAGTAAACTACTTTGTTTCAATTTTTTTTCCTCAAAGCTTTTAATGGAATTCAAAGAACTGATTGAAAGCAGCTAATCAAGGTAGCTAAGCTTTATGAAATTGAGCAATGATCTTTGATGCTTTACATAGAGGGCCAAAGCATTATATTAACACAGTGGTGGATTGCAGGCGGTACGCCCTGGTACGGACATACCGGTGCCTGCCGGGAGCACTGGGTACCATTCCGGTATGGTGCTCTGGAGGGCCCACCTGCCTGCCCAAGCTCCTTACCTGTATTTAGATAGATAGATAGATAGATAGATAGATAGATAGATAGATAGATAGATAGATAAGTTTATTTATATGCCGCCCTTTTCCCTGGGGGGACTCAGGACGGCTCACAACTTAAAAGGGGGGGGAGGAAGACAAACTTTTACATATAAGACAATACATAATTAAAAACACAACATTCATACCATTCGGGCGGGTTACAGTCTTAACCCCAGGCCTGACGGGATAGCCAGATTCTGAGGGCTGTGCGGAAGGTCTGGAGGGTGGTGAGGGTACGAATCTCCATGGGGAGATCGTTCCATAGGGTCGGAGCTGCCACCGAGAAGGCTCTCCTCCGTGTGGTTGCCAGTCGACATTGACCGGCAGATGGAACTCGGAGGAGGCCTAATCAATGAGATCTAATAGGTCGCGTGGAGGTAATTGGCAGTAGGCGGTCTCTCAAGTACCCAGATCCACTACCATGAAGGGCTTTATGGGTGACAAGTAGCACCTTGAAGCATAGCCAGTGCAGCTCGTGGAGGATAGGTGTTATGTGGGTGAAGCGAGGTGCACCCACAATCGCTCACGCGGCCGCATTCTGGACTAGCTGAAGTCGCCGAATACTCTTCAAGGGCAGCCCCATGTAGAGCACATTGCAGTACTCCAGCCTAGAGGTCACAAGGGCATGAGTGACTGTTGTGAGAGCCTCCCGGTTCAGGTAGGGGCGCAACTGGTGCACCAGGCGAACTTGGGCAAATGCCCCCCTGGTCACAGCTGACAAATGATGTTTGAAAGTCAGCTGTGGGTCCAGGAGGACTCCCAAGTTGCGGACCCTATCTGAGGGGTGTAGTGTTTGACCCCCCAGCCTGAGAGATGGAATACTTGCCAAATTGGTGGGAGGGAAACACAACAGCCACTCGGTCTTATCTGGGTTGAGCACGAGTTTGTTAGCCCTCATCCAGTCCCTAACAGCTTCAAGACCCTGGTTCATCACGTCCACCGCTTCATTGAGTTGGCACGGGGCGGACAGATACAACTGAGTATCGTCCGCATACTGGTGGTATTTTATCCCGTGCCGCCGAATGATCTCGCCCAGCGGTTTCATGTAGATGTTGAAAAGTAGGGGGGACAGGACCGAACCCTGCGGCACCCCATATGTTAGGGGCCTAGGGGTTGATCTCTGCCCTCCAACTAACACCGACTGTGACCTGTCCGAGAGGTAAGAGGAGAACCACCGCAAAACAGTGCCTCCCACCCTCACCTCCCGCAGTCGTCGCAGAAGGATACCATGGTCGATGGTATCGAAAGCCGCTGAGAGGTCAAGGAGAACCAGGATGGAGGCGTAGCCTCTATCCCTGGCTCTCCAGAGGTCATCGGTCAATGCGACCAAAGCGGTTTCTGTGCTGTAACCAGGCCTGAAGCCGGACTGGAATGGGTCAAGATAGCTAGCTTCCTCCAAGGACCGCTGGAGCTGAAAGGCCACCACCTTCTCAACAACCTTCCCCACAAAGGGGAGGTTGGAGACTGGACGATAATTGTTAAGAACGGCTGGATCCAAGGATGGTTTCTTCAGGAGGGGTCTCACCACCGCCGCTTTAAGTGCGGGGGGAAAGACCCCCTCCCGAAGGGAGGCGGTAACAACCGCCTGGATCCAGCCCCGTGTCACCTCCCTGCTGTTAGCAACGAGCCAGGAGGGGCACGGGTCCAGTACACATGTGGAGGCACTCACAGCTCTCATGGCCTTGTCCATGTCCTCTGGGGCAACATCCTGAAACTCAACCCAGCGATGGTCTACCAGATTATCCCCCTGTGCCTCAGCTGGATCTGCAGAATCGGAGTCCAACTCCGACCGAAACCGAGCAACTTTGTCCGCTAAGAACTGGACGTAATCCTCAGCCCTACTGAGCTCTTCGGTGCTTCTGCACATGCACACGGAGCGGACAGCGCCTGCGCGATGCTCCACCAAGCAGCTGGAGCATCGTGAAGGCATCACAGAGGCATCGTGAAGGTAAGGACACATGCGCATGCTGCCCGCATGCATGTGGGGGATGCCGGGCCCCATTGCAACGTACCAGTTGCACCGGGATTTGGAACCCACCACTGTATCAACCTCAATATTTTAGTCAAGCAACAAGATGAGTGGTACCTACTTTCCTCAGGCCTAGTTTTGATCCCATCAATGATTTCTCATTATTAGAAATCCAAGCAAATAGCTCTGCACACTTAAGGCATTCTTAAAATTTGTGTGCAATATGAAATTGCCAGCAAGAGCACTCATTTCTTATTTATTGCCTTAAAGAAACTCACATGAATAATTTTCTTTTTAAAAATGTAGATATATAATAGCTAGATCTGGGCATTAAATTAATTTCTTCTACCCTAAGATAAGGTTTTTCATGTTCTTATTTATTTAGGAAATTCACATGAGCAAAGGAACACTGTGAAAGATTAGAATATATAATACAAACTGGTAAACAAATCCTTTCTGTTTAGTTTTAGTGTAGCAAGTTGAACAGAGCAATTATGCATTTCTTCAATATCAGTCATTTGTGTAGCAAGCTTTTTAATATGTTTATAATTAAGGGCTTTGCATTTTGTTCATTTATTTAAAACAGCATACTCCTATTCTTTGTTTTCTATTAGAAACAATAATAATCTTTTTCACTGATTGTAGAATTAAATCTTGTTTGTCACCTTTATATTGCTGTTATTCAAGCACCACAGTTTTTTTTTCTTTAATATTTAAAATTACATTTAAGGAAGAAATATTTAAAAACCAATATCTATTTATAATACTCAAATATTTGTGTGAGTTAAGGTTAGAAGTAGGATTTTTTTTTGAAAAATTAAGATAGATAATATTTTAAGAAAAACTCAAATAAATTAAATGTAATGTGTAAAATATTAAGAATTAGCTAAATTAATATTGTGAAAATGATATATTTACTTTTAAGTTCTACATTTTTTGCCCTGCTTGATTAAAACTGTGCCATTACTAACTGCTTCTGTTAGAAATCAGGAAGTCATATTCTGCATTTTTAGATAATTTTCAAAGTTAGGCCCAATATGGTATGTATGTTCTACACATACATAAACATTTCATAAACATTATATATATACACCCAAAAAGTGCTGTCCTGGCACTTCAGTATAACTCAAAAGCTGGTCCCTGAGAAGCCACTGTTGCAAATAGCCAAATAAATAAATGAATGAATGAATGAATGAATGAATGAATGAATGAATGAATGTATGTATGTATGTATGTATGTATGTATGTATGTATGTATATATACGAATATATATATAAGATTTTTACAACCCCCGGTATGCCCAAATATGGGAGGAAGATCACTGCTTCCATTCTCTGTCCTTCGGCTCGTCACAAGAGACCATCCAGGCAGAAACCCAATATTTTTACTGTTGCCTTTTTGTTACATTTTGTTGTATTTGTGCTGCCTTTATTTATTTATCAGCACAAATATAACACAAATATAACAAAGGCAACAGTAAAAATATTGGGTTTCTGTCTTGATGGACTCTTGTTACGAGTCGATTGACAGATAATGGAAGCTGTTAGCTTCCTCCCATAATTGGGGCATACCAGGGGTTGTGACACTATATATATATATATATGTGTGTGTGTGTGTGTGTGTGTGTGTGTGCGCGTGTGTGTGTGTGTATGTGTGTATGTGTATGTATGTATATATATGTATATATATGTATATATATAGATAGATAGATAGATAGAGAGAGAGAGAGAGAGAGAGAGAGAGTTATATATATAACAATAGTTATTGTTAACATGTGCAGCTATACTGAGAAAAGAGTTACTAACCATGATAAATTTAGAAAAAAACTACAAATTATATACTTAATCCTTCAGGAGGATCTCATTCTTCATGTCAAACAGGAAAATATCTTCATCTTATTCTAATAATTATTTCATCTAAAATATCCTTGATGATATACTTGGCTACAGCATGACAGAGTGCAACTATTGTGCTACAGTTGCTCAGCATGTTTCAGATGGTTTCTTTTTTTAAAAAAATATCCAAAATGGTGTGTGTATGAGTATGTGTGTGTATGTGGCTCTATTTGTACCAAGAATCCAAAATCTCTAAGCTGTTTGATATAGAATTATACAAACAGTTACGGACTATGCACACAGTAAAATGTGCTATCCTAAGTTTCCAAGAATATAGTAACGTAATAATTCAGCTTATGGCTATGATCCAGAGAAGCTACTGCCAGGTGACAAGAGGTCTGGATTTGCAGACAAATTGCTGATTGGAATGCAAATTGCTATGTGCAATATTTTGTTCAGCAATGATCACAAATACGTGCGGCTCTCACAGCCATCTTCTACTTTATATCAAATTGCATAGTAATAGAGGCATAACTCTTTGCGTAACTGTTTGGTTAAATGTGGTAATGAACATTCCGCCAATGAAATGCTACCTTTATATACAATGATGTAGTTCTCAATCTATAAATAATACATGAACTTTAGTTTTCAACCTGGTGGATCCTTAAACCACAAACTGGCTTCTTATGAGCTTCCACAGAAATACTATCTCAATTATCCTCAATTATTTTTTTAGCAGTATATTACCTTACTTCTAGTTAATTTAAGTTTGCTGAATTCTTAAATGTATTGTTTTACATGCTCACAACTGTACTTTTGGCAGAAAAAGAGGCTCACAAGGGACACGTCTCTTTCCCTAGGCAAAAAATGTGTACTTTTAGAGTTGCAAAGTTCTGTTGAAATCGGGTCTTTCCATACTGGAAACATTTGCAGATGAGCCAATTCTATTTTATAAATAAATAAAAGATACTTACAAATGAAGGAAAATATACATGTCCCAGGCTAATGTTGCAGATCCTACAAAAGATGTTTAGGAAGTTAAATTTTTCCTCATCTACATCCATTTTATTTCAAAATTCCATATTTCCATTAGTATAACGCTATACACTTTTGTCGCACTAAATTTTTCTTTTCATTTATTTTAGGAAGGGTACATGTAATTATAGTTTAGTTTCTATTGATTCTTTTGTTAGATTAATCTCTCTTCTAATACTTTTTCATATAGACTTTTGTGTCTGCTTTTCTTGTTATCATTCTAATTTTAGTCTCTTTCTTCCATTTCTTTCCTTTTCTAAAAAAAATGTTTCTTCAATTTTTCCTGCTATTCACTTTTAATAATACCTGAAATGGTTTGACCCAGAACCTCTAATCACCATTCATCTTCCTTGGGATACTTTAGCTCATAAGATCAGACTAGTATTAACTTGTTGAATTTTTTAAAAATGTAAAAATTGATTTTTAAGAGAGCTCATGAGGGAGTTGGGATGAGTTGAGAGCCCCCATCCTAGGTTGTGTTTGGATGTTTATTGTTCCTAGTGGCCATAGCTTCTCCATATTTTTTTTTGTTACCAACAGATGTTCTTTTGTCATATTCTTCTATTTTAATCTTCTTACTATAAGAAGGAAATATAAGCTGATCAGAGTCCCACTAGATTGAAATGGCATATAAGCTGTAATAAATCAATCAATCAATCATAAATTAACAGGCAGTTCAAAATACATTGGAGATATCAGTTATGCTGCTATTTTTGGGTGCCTAAAGAAAATTGGATCCAATTCATACTTTCTTTAGTAACTACAAATAAATGTAAAAACTTACATGTACCAATTTGGAGAAAGAGGAAATGAAAAAAGGGAAAATAATAAAACATTAACTGGATTCTAAACATTATGCAATAATTTTAAACTATCCTGAAAAATATAAATACATGTTTCATAATTGCTTAGTACAGATTTGTAGAATATTACTACAAAGGAAATT
Source organism: Thamnophis sirtalis (assembly GCF_051295495.1). NCBI lineage: Eukaryota > Metazoa > Chordata > Lepidosauria > Squamata > Natricidae > Thamnophis > Thamnophis sirtalis. Next base: position 44,554,012 of record NW_028261388.1, on the reverse strand, counting down.
ACTTCTCCTTACTACGGCACAAATTCTTTACGGGGCACAATCAGGAATCCTTACAAAGAGAGACTCGCTAGAAATCATACAAACTAAATTCCTGCGAGCCATCTTAGCCGCACCCAATGGAACTCCAAAGGCCCAGTTAAGAATTGAGACCGGCATGCCTCAAATTCAAGTAAGAGCCTGGAAGAAGATGATCATTTATTGGCTTAAAATGCATTTCTTTCCAGAGGGACTGTCCCCACTAGTGTTGACTGACAATTTCCCATCCCTGTGGAAAAAGGCAATTGATCACAAGCTGGGCTCTTATGGGCTCTCACCATTATTCTTAATGTCCCTACGCTTTGAGCAAGCAAAGCAAGTAGTAATTAATAGAATGAGGGACATGGAGTTCCAATAAGAACTAAATAGGTTGCCTCTCCACAGTAGGGACAGAATTGAACAGGGTGTGTGGGAATCGGCAAGATATCTAAATGACCTGATCTCCCCAAAACAAAGAATAGCTTTCTTCAGAGCCAGATTTAACATTCTTCCTTCAGCACTCCTCCAGGGCAGGTAAAAGAGAACACCTATAGCAGAGCGCATTTGTATATGTGGTAAAGGAGAAGTGGAAGATAATTCACATGTTCTATTACACTGCGAGCTATACAGAGCTTGTAGGTCTGCACATATTCTCCCCTTATTAGAGAGATTGCCAGGGAGGGCAGACCATTTTTATGTAGGCTTTCTCCTCCAGGACACTAACCCGATTACCACGTAGGCATGGCAAAGTTCTGTGCTGCTGCAATGTCCATAAGAAAAAAATTGGCTACAGAAGTATAGTACCATCTTGTGCCAATTATCTGGACATATCTTTAACAATCTTTGGACCATTATGTTATTATCCACTTTTAATGTCAATACTTTTTAATTATATTTTAATGCTAGTATTTTTTTTAACATAGTGTAAAAACTAATGTGTATTTCTGGTCTTTGACCATAATAATGATTTTACTTACTTACTTCTCCTTGCTACATAAAGGAGATAATGTGATGGAATATGGTGGGCCAGATTGTCAGGTGGGAGGGAGTACATTTCAGAGGAGTAAGAGGCAACTCAGATGATTTGTATGAGAGAAAGAGTGATGACAGCCCCTCTTTAATAGAATACATGTTTGAGGTAGATGATAGGCTGCTTCAGTTTGGTAAGATTTTTATCTATGAGCATGGAACAATAGAGAAACCTGATTGGAAGTTTTACCATGTGCTTCTCCTGGCAGATGAGGTACTTACAATAACTGATTGTATAATGTAGAGGAAAAATGTGAGAGATGGTGGAGAAAGAGAGATAGAGAGAGAATTGGTATGATGGACTATAAAAGCAATAGTTTTTGTGGAAGGAGAGTGCACATTTTAGAAATAGAGTGGGACATGAGACAGAAGAAGATTTAAAAAATGTATACAGTATCCTAAAGGTGCTTTTTCAAGAGATAACTGAACTTTCTTGTTTTTTTTCTTTGGAGACTTTTAGCTTCTCATCCAAGAAGCTTCTTCAGCTCTGACTGGATGGTGGGGAATGGTAGGATTCATGCAACTTGAAAACAGCTTTCATTTGCATTCTTTTAGAGAGTCATTGAGGCCACCTGGAGGTTTATCTGTGTTGTCAGGGTTGCCAAAATAGTGCAAATGAGTGTGGTGCCTTCTTGAAAGTGTTGAAAGGACTGTGTTTTAGACTGGATACATATGGTGTCTGCATCTCAAACTGAAGCACAAATGGTCCTTGTTGTCTGCAATGCATCTGTAATGGCTCCTCTCCTAACTTGAGAAAGTAAAGACTCTTGAAATGGATTATCTCAAAAGGAACCTGTAATCAGGCAGGATGGAAACCATTAGAGGCAAAGCAGTATCTGAAAACCTTTAGTCCAGGCAAATGGGATTAAACTGATAATGACCCCTTCCCTTTGTCCAAATGCAGATTCTGATCAATTCACAGGTGTGAAGATGCTTCCTTAACTCTTCTGCCCTGGGAGTCAATAAAACACACGTTCCTATAGCTAATGATTTAACTCCAAGGCTCCCCTCCTCCCAATTGAATGGCAGTATCACTTTTAGGGATCTGACAGCATCCCTTCGATTGATACAGGTGTATGAATGGATTTCTAGAAAAATTGCAGACTAGAGGAACCATTTGTTTCTTTTCTTTTACTTTAAATATTAATTTCTGTTAATTTTTATCTTGTTTAAAACTCTAATAAAGTTATTTAAAATGCAATTTTCCAACATGAAATACAAATGGGAAAATGATTAAAACTTTGGATTTATAAAAATTTAGAAAAAGAATTTATTTCAGTGGGGACAAACAAAAAAATAGAGTTGTCTTATATATAAATTACAACCTAAACTAATAATGAATGATGATCATTAATGATATAGAGGGGCTAAAATTAATTTAAGGAAAGTAAGATTATGATATTAGGAATAAATGCCTCAAATGAAAATAAATCCATATTTTTAAGGAATTTACAAAAAATGAAAAGACCTATGTTATGAAAATTGGTATTTTGGGAGAGATTGGAATGAGTGACTTGCCCACTAAGAAATAGAATCTCTTTGAACCTCTCTCTGAAAATAATTAACACAAAGTAAATTACCAAAAATATGTTTTGATCTTAGAGATGTTTGATAACATTAAAACAGTGACTTTAAAGAACATATCTATTTCTTTGCAAGACACAAATCTTTTGCAAAAATAAATATGTATTGAAACTTACTACAAGTCTCAAAGGTGCTTTTTCAAAAGGCAACTGGACTTCTTTGTTTTTCCTTGAAGATATTTTGCTTCAAAGGAAAAACAAAGAAAGTCCAGTTGCCTTTTGAAAAAGCACCTTTGAGACAACTTGACCTGAATGACAGAATTTCCATAGACAACTTGCTACATGCATTAACAAAATGAGGATACTGCCAAATACTTACTCAGATCATAACCTGGTAACTCTAAAAACAGATACAAGAGAAAGTTACAACTTCTATATGAAATTTTGTTACAAAAATAATTGAGAACTGTACATATAAATTGAAATCATTCTTGAAATTCATTTAAATAAAAACATGGATATAAGGACAATATGGGATGCTAATAGAACTTTTATTAGAGAACAATTTATACAACAAATTGAAAGAAAAATAGGAGAGTTGATGCAAAAGAAGATTAAAAATTAAATTATCAGTGGAAAAAATAAATAAGGGAAAGTATCTTACATCAGATTAAACTTTTACTGTGCCAACTCTCTATGTTAATGATTAAAGAAATGGAATAAAAATGAATTTCACAAAACAAAAGAACTTTAAGTCAATCAATCAACTGAGAAATGGTTAGAATATAAACCGAGAAAAGAAAAGGAGAAGTAAACATTAAAGTTACAAAATGGGAGGTCAATGATAATAGATTGTTAGTTCTAGATGCTATGTTAACAGGCACCTCTAATGGGCCCATTTCTTGGAAGGACAGAACAATTTTATGCAAGCATTCTGTTAAGAATTCTAAAATAATTCTTGTTGTTTTTACCTTTTGTTACTGTAGTGGGTAGACTATGCTCTTTATTAATAGCAAAGCTGATGAAGTATAATCACGAGCCTTTATGTAGAATATGTTGCATTTTTTTGTGTTGCTTGGTCCATGATTTGTAAGATAAAAGGAAATTGTGAATTTTTATTTCATATATTTTTTGGTATCCTGTTTTTATTTTTAAAATTGTTGTACCCCACTCATAGTTCATTTGAACTGGAACAGACTATAAATATTATTAAATGTATAAATACATTTGGCTGACTAATATTGAATAATTATTCTAAACTATGAGTGGGTAGAAGTTTGACTAGTATGTCAGTATCAGATATTTAAAGTCTGAAACTTGAACCTTGCAGGTCTTTACATACTCCATCTTTAGAATAAAGAGATGTACTGAATTAATTTAGTACTCCAAATAAACAGTTATTTGTTGTGGAACATGTTTTTTTTCCAAAAGTTACCATAAATGAGAGATCCAAATTGATGGCTGTCCTTGGAGATATAAATATAATCATGACTGTCAAAACTGTAGTCGCTTCACTGTCAGTCATGGTGATAGAGTATGTTTAGCTCTTGAGGATTTCTGCAATGCAAAATGTGCCATAGATCAGCCAAAAATCATCTAGAGATTTCATTTGTCATTTCATGACCTTATGGAATAGATGAATTTTAAGATTCTATATTTGATAATTATTTCTGCCATTTGAATGAGCAGATAATTAAGAAAAAGGTTTCTGTAAAGCTTTAAAATAGCAAAATAAAAATATCATCTCATATCAACTTGGTTAACAATCATTCCCTTCTCTCTTTATAGAAAAATACTATACAGATAGTCCTTGCTTAATGATCAATCACTTAGAGATTATTAAAAGTTACCATGGAGCCAGAGGTGGGTTGCTCCTGGCTCGGCCTGGTTTCGCCGAACTGGTAGTGGCATTGGTGGGAGGCTCTGCCAACCCATCTGGATGCTTCTGTGCATGGGCAGAAGCATTGCACGCATGCACAAGCCCATGGAAGAGCACCAGCGAACTGGTAGAAAACCAGCTAGCAACCCACCACTGCATGGAGCCTCCCCCCCCCAAAAAAATCTACTTGCAAACTGACCACTGCACATTCTCCCAACATTCTCCCACAATCACATGACTTCAGTGGTGGGTTTCAAAAAAATTTGGAACCTTTTCTGTAGGTGTGGCCTGCTTTGTGGGAGTGGCTTGGCAGTCATGTGACTGGATGGGAGTGGTCAAAACGATGTCACTGAATTCTTTGCCCCAATGGATGATTTACAAAAAGAGATAAAAAAGAAAATGTATTATTTTGTGTACTTACTACTTAAATAAGATTAAAATAGGTACACAAAACAATAAAAGACCTACTTATAGAAGGAAGATGACTGTCCTTGCCAGTCTTCAATATCACTGAGTCCAATGAATGACCTGCACAAAGAAGAGACACAGAAATGAACTCTTTCATTGCATGCACTGCATTAGGATGAAACCAGCACACAAAATAATAGAAAAGGAAGATTACTGTCCTTTAATTGCTTGCACTACTATATTAAGGATGAAACAAGCACACAAAGCAATAAAACAGCTACTTACATAGGAAAGATGACTGTCCTAGTGGTCATACACCAATGCCTCTTCGTCCTGTTAAATAATACGAACTGCAGAAGAAATAAAATGATATTGGACTTGATTGTGGTTGTAAACTGAGGATTACACTACAGGTAACAGAAGGGACCTCTGTTTTCACCCAACAATGGGTGGGTGAAATCAGGAAGGATGTCCCCCAACAAACAGGAAAGATAGTTTTTCATCTAAGAAGTTAGATCAAGAATGAATGTCATAGATAAATTTACAGAGCAATTTCTTTTTCTGAAATTTATTCCTCAGTTCAAAAAACAGGAATATATGAATTAGGTTCAGTACTTAGGACAGACCAAGTAGCTATTCAAGAGTTAGTGGTGTCATGGTTATAAGCCAGTGCCAGGAAGCTCACAGAACCAGCAACTACCTCACAATTACCTAAACAATCCAATATCACACAGAAACACACGAAATCTGGCAAAGCTGCCTTGCACCAACCTGGCCTGCCCATAGAAAAGCAGCCACTTTGAGACACATAAACCATGCATCAACCTGCACACTTAAAAGCAACATATTGCATCACAAATAAAACATTTGCAAAAAGGAGTAACATTTCTTGTAATAAACATATTCTATAAACAATAAATAAATAAAAATTCCCTAATTTCTTTTAAAAAGATATTTTATTACATAAATAAATAAATGAACTCAGGATCCTTTTAGCTGGAATATTATCACAACAAGATTTATTTTTTTATTTATAAGTTTTATATTGTTATTAGTAGAACAGCCTCCATACATGCTACTTTCATGTTTCTAGACAATTCCAACATTGTAGGCAACTCCAACATTCCATCTAGGAATATGATGGCTTAGATAATAGCCATATCCCCCTATTTCTGTTTGGGATTTTGATCCTGAATCATTGACAGTCCAAATCTTTTACACTAAGAAAACTAGTGTTGGTGGGCTCTGTAACTCCAGGACCAATGAGGTCCCAGTATTCTGTTTCAACAGCATTCAGAGCTTTCATGAAGCTAAATTTTGGAGAAAAGGCCACTAAATATGCTATATCTATTCCTGTTCTTTTGATGTAGGACAAACATAATAACTGTATTTCAAAGCCTAATTTAGACAAAAGTCTTTAAAGTTAAAGAAATCTACAGGCTTTTCAACAAAAATGGAGAGAAGAATATAGGTCATTGGCTTGCATCTACATCACATTATTTTGCTTATTTAGCATCATGCCTCTGCCACCATAACTCTTGCATTCTACAACTGAAATTATTAAAATATATTTACTGTTTACCATTTTTTACCATTTATTTACTGTCTAATTACCATTTTTTCTCTTTCTAATGGCCAACCACTATAGCATCAACATATCAGAATATTAGTTATCTGTCCTGTACCCATGAATGTCTGTGACTATAGATTTTTCCTGTGGAGACTTTTCCAGACTTTCCTTTCTTTATGTTAAAAAAAACTAAGAGGCTGGCAAACTGCAAACCAAAACTTTATTATAAGGAGTTTTTTTATGCATGTGAATCTATCAATTTAGTTTTCATTGGCCATGTCAAGCATGGGAATATGCAAGAACAAAATAATATGCATCTTAACAAATATATGTTTGTAAAAAGAAACTAACAGAATCAGAACACTGCAAGAAGTATCTGTAATTACCCATTGCTTTGGTCACAAAGATAATTTGTGGCTACAGAAACATATAGGCTATGATTCCTGTGTTAAATAGAGAACTTAAAACTACTGCAAATGTCTTTGGTTCTTAATAATCATGATACCGTATATTGGAAGGAAAAGTTTTCAGTGTCATAAAATGAGAATTCATTCCTTAATCCATATTATCAAAATACAACCTACAGTAAGATATAATTCCTACCATTTTCAATTTCATTGCTATTGATTGTAACAGAGCTTTCCCAGCAATAGTTAAATATTTATTCGCCTTGTACATCAATGATAGTACATGAATAAAATATGATTATTCTTATAATTGATAGATGGTAACAATAATTTATTTAGCACCATTGTAGTATATGGCAAATTTCAAAATTATGTAACACAAATGATAGATTCTTGCCAGGGAGTTTGGAAAATAAAAGTTGAGTGGGGGAAAGCAAAAGATCTTTCAGCATGTTCAGCAAGGTTTTATTATTAGATTTGATGGTTGATAAAACTTGTTCATTCCCTCTGAATCTGCTCAGGTTACTTTTTTATTTTAGTCCTTTGCAATCCATTGATTCTTGGGAAATTATAATCAATAATTGACAATAAAACATCCACAGAAAAGCAGTCAATGTTAAGATCGATATGCATACACACACATTAAAATATGTTTTAACAAGAGCATTCAAACCGTAAGAAATAGCTAGATGCATCCAAAAGTCAAAATTCCTCATAGAACATAGAATAATAGGATTGGAAGAGACCTCTGAGGTCTTTTAATCCAGCCTCTCTGCTTAAGCAGGAGATTCTATAGCACTCTGGATAAATGGCTATCTAGTCTCTTCTTGAAAACCTCCAGTGATGGTGCACCCACAACTTCAAGAGATAAGCCATTTTATTGATTAATTGTTCTCATTGTCAGGAAATTTCTCCTTAGTTCTAGGGTCCCTCTTTAATGATTTTCCACCTGAATAGCTCTGTTTTTAATAATTTTTGTAAAATCTAATTCACAAGTACATTAGCTCCTCATTATGAGGGAAATACTGCCAAAGTTCAAATAAATAGATTTTTGTGGCTGGTTACATTTTAATGAACAGGTGATGCATCTATCTGTGAAATTGGATTAAAGTTTTAGAGCAATTTGTGCCATTGGAGACTTAAATTGACAGAATAATAGGTTCATAGTGCACAATAGTTTATGTGCACAAAAAGCATTTTCATGTTGTTGATATTGACCACTAAGTTTTAATATGTAACCATATATATATATATATATATATATATATATATATATATATATATATATATATATATATATATATATATATATATATATATATATATATATATATATATATATATATATATATATATATATATATATATATATATATATATATATATATGTGTGTGTGTGTTTTTATTTGTGCTGATAAATAAATAAAGGAAGACTAGTATAGATCTATTTCAAGCTATTTAGCTCTCATCAGCTAGCCATATCCTTACTGGGAATCGAACCTGTTGATGAGAGCTAAATAGCTTGAAATAGATCTATACTAGTCTTCCTTTATTTATTTATCAGCACAAATAAAAACACAAATATAACAAAGGCAACAGTAAAAATATTGGGTTTCTGTCTGGATGGACTCTTGTGACGAGCCTAATGACAGAGAGTGGAAGTGTGACCTTCCTCCCACACTTGGGCATACCAGGGGTTGTGACTTTAAGTATATATATATATATATATATATATATATATATATATATATATATATATATATATATATATATATATATATATATATATATATATATATATATATATATATATATATATATATATATATATATAATATTATATTATATGCAATATATAACTTCTATATCTCATTTTGAGAACTTAAGGGAAGATGGCATATACAATTCCAATAGAATTTGCATTTGGGGGAAGTTTAAAAAAATAATGGCTATATATATATATTTTGCAGACACTGCCAAATACCATGGAGGATCTGAAAGGAGGATCTGAAAAAAGACATGTTCAGACTTTCCAAGGATAGTACTAGTAATTATAATGCCCTCTTGAAATTAGAATGAAAAAGCCATTGCTCCTTTAAGTGTTTTTTTGTTCATATTTTACGAAAAAAGAAAACATCTGCAAAACATGTTTTTTAAAAACTTGGGTGAAAGGTTGGTGATATTTCTTATATCTGTTAATGACATAAAATAGCCTTGGTGGTGCAGTGGTTAGAGTGCAGTACTGCAGCCTACCTCTGCTGCTCGCTGGCTGTAAATTTGGCTGTTCAAATACCACCAGGCTCAAGGTTGACTAAGCCTTCCATCCTTCCAAAGTGGGTAACATTATAAGATAACGAAAAAATGCAAATGGAATTTTAGCACAAATAAAATATTTTTTAAATTAGGGGGAGAGCATAAATGTTGCTTTATTCTCAATTGGTCTTGTCTTATTTTGAATTCAGTTCTTGCACCACGCTTTAAGTTTGATGAGATTATGTATTGGGCTTTAAGAACATGAGAAGTAGGGGGGCTTCTATTTTGAAAAATGAAGGAGAGTTAGATGATAAATGCTGGATATATTATTTCATTGATTTTTTTCCCTCCTACATGTATATTTTATCTGTCCATTAAGAAACTCAAGTAAAGGCAGTGTATATGATGTCAGTCCTACTTTTTTCCTTCTTCACAGAACACTTTTGCAAATCAAGTTTAGCCTACAGTAACTGGCCAAAGTGTAAGAAGAATGCCGTGTTAAACTATCACAGAAGAAATCAGAAGTCTGGTAGCATCTTTTCAGAATAGGTCCTGCCAGGTTCCTTCTAATAACTTGCCAGATGTCTTTCATAGACGATTTAATACAAGTTCAACATTCTCTATAGGATATTGGGGTGGGTGGGTGGGGTAATCAGTGTCCATGAGCTCACACAGTTCTCTTGTTAAAGGCTGAATTTTTGAACCACCTGACTTTTTATACAAACAAAAACACTTGCCTCGTTATTCTCCCAGTTAAAACATTAGGTGGACAATCAGTATATTACAAAATGAAGCATAAGAAGTCAGCATCTTCATAATTTCCAAGAATCTTCTGGGTCCCATATATCCTAATATACATATCCAAATAGACATATTTTCCAAACCTTTTGTAGGTTTTAGATTTATAAATTTTCAGAATTCTAAGAAAATGACTAGAGGATGGGCAACTCTGAGAACTGAAAGCCATTCCTCTGGATATTGCCACACTTGAGACATTTTTAGAAAATAAAAATGACAATCCATATTATAAATATAGGATATAATAAGATTAGATTGTTGCATGGGAGACCAATTGTCAGCTGTCTGCTTAGTGAACCCAGAGTAAGGAAACACTCTCAGGAGCTTTGAATTCCCAAAAGTAAAACTTTATTGGATACACCATTTTAGTACTGAAGAATCAAAACTAGCTCTGGTTTTCCTGCGCAAATGCTTGCTTAGTTAAACAATACTTTCCCTTTCTCCCCACCCCTGCGTGATCACATTGTACAACTATGAAATATCATTTTGTTATGGGAAAAATCCATCTCCTTCTCAAGCACCTACAGTGCTGCCCTTTATGGTTGCCATGCACACATTCTCAGCATTCTGTTTTTCCCCTTCCCTCTCCCCAGTTCATTGGCTTTAAGTTCATTAGTGTTAAGGTTTGAAAGATGTAAAGTGGTTCAAACTTGATACCAATCTAATCTTGCCTTTTGAAGAAGTAACTTTGTATCTCTGTGCATAATAATCAATTTTGGTATATCATCTACTTTAAGACAAAATTTTAAGGCAATTTTTATCTAGACTTCAATGTCCCATGAAACAACTATCAGATGTACAAATCAGTTTTACAAGAGACAGAAGCATCATATCGCTAACTTCTGATTGATAATAAAAAAGACAAGAAAATACCCATAGATGTCCTTTATTAGATAGATGGTAGATAGATTTTAAATGCAGAATATACTATGACTAAGTCTACACTAGAAGGAATTAAAATCAAAATTAGAAACACCCACATTCTCAATTGTAGTAATGTTATTTTAATGGCTGTTGGTTAGAAAGACTTAAATGCTCTCTTGTTAAAGCTGAAAGAAGAATGCAAAAAATCTAATATGCTGCTCTGTATTAAAAAGAAAAGAAACAGCAACTAAAATTATGTCAACAGATAATGTCCACACAATTGAAGTAGAAGTTGCAATCTTCTTAGAATCAAAAATTTACAGAAGTGGTTATAATAGTTGTAAAAATAGATGTTCACAGCTTGAGAAAAAGACTATGACAGTTCTGTATGAAATATTAAAATGCATACTCATCATAGTGACAACAAAAGTATGTATTGCCAAGACTGTAGTTTTCTCAGTTATAATATATGGCAGGACCATCAGGCAGGCTAAATGAAAATAATATTTGGATTATGCTGCAGATTAAAATTTTTGAGAATAACTTGAATCACAAGCATAACAGCTATTTCAATACTAGATGAAGTAAAATTCTACTGGACGCTAGAAGCACTGTTAAGGAAACTAAAGTTTACATATTTTGCATGCATGACACAAGCAATATTTTTTTATAAAATATCCTATTATAACAATAGTTTTTTGATATAATTTTTTAAATGCAGAAGCAGACTAAGTTCATTCTTAGTGATGGTGGCACAGTGGTTAGAATGTAGAACTGTAACAGAGCCAAGGTGGCACAGTGGTTAAATGCAGCACTGCAGGCTACTGCTAGATCAGCAGGTCAGCGGTTCAAATCTCACCGGCTCAGGGTTGACTCAGCCTTCCATCCTTCCGAGGTGGGTAAAATGAGGACCCAGATTGTTGGGGGCAATATGCTGACTCTCTGTAAACCGCTTAGAGAGGCCTGAAAGGCCTATGAAGCGGTATATAAGTCTACTGCTATTGCTATTGCTATTGCTACTTCTGCTGGCTGACTACAATTTGGCAGTTTGAATCTCACCAGGCTCAAAGTAGACTCAGCCTTCCATTCTTCCGAGGTTGATAAAATGAGGACCGAAATTGTTGGGGGCAATATGCTGACTCTGTAAACTGCTTAGAAAGGGCTGTAAAGCACTGTGAAGCAGTACATGTAAGTCTAAGTACTGTTGCTATTCTAATCTCAAAAATAAACTGGCTTATCATTCTACTAAAATGTGCCATAGTAGGAGCACATTTTTGCTGTTTGCTGCAAGGACACTAGCCAGATGAATACTGCTCCTCTACGGCTAATGTGCCAGGGGTGGATTCTGGCAGTCACTACTGCCGGTTCACTCATTTTCATGCCATGCACATGTGCGCTTGATGCATGCTGCATGCACATGTGCAGTGCAATTAAAATTGTTCTGTGCATGCACAGGACTGAAAAATAAGATGGCGGTGCCTATGGCGCCACCCAGAGAACTGGTTCGGCTGTGTGGCAGGCATGGGTCACTGCCAGTTCCAGTGATCCAGGCTGCCAAACCACTACTGGTTCAGTCGAACCGGGCCGAACTGGTAGGAATCCACCACTGTAATGTGCGTCTTATGGTCTGGTGCATCTTATAGTGCAAAAAAAAATAAATGGTAAATAGCCTCAAGCAAACCTTTGTGCACCCATACATTTTTAGACTTTTTTTTTCTTTGAAAGGACAAATGATAAGGCTATTTCTGTTAGCATTTAATCCAGAAAATTTTCACTGAGAAAATTCCTAGAAAAATCCATGGTGAAATTCTTTTATAACGTTATTATTTTCATTCGTACACCCACCACCCATCGTCTCCACTAGTTACAAATGTAATGGAAATGTAAAGGGAAAATATAGAATGTAAATTTCAGATATTGGGATTATGTTTCCATGATATATTCATTTAATGAGTGGTAGTATTCAAGTGAATTTATTATTTATTCTGTTATGCAAACATAGAAATAAAAGTTGTTATTGTGTTTCATTATGAAGGTGATCATTGAAATACCTTAAATTTAATTATAAGTACAAATTAGTAATTTTACTGCTGAATAATCTCTTCTTCCCCAAGAATATTCTTGGGTATAATATGGTAACAAATAACCACAAAAGTTTACATTGTTTTGGTTTCATTCTTGGGATCATGAAGTTCAAAGCCTTTATCATCATTGTATAGAACAAAATTGTTGTAGCTTCTACTGGTGCAGTCCATAGAAAAATACAAGACATTTATTTCCAATTCATTTTAGAAGCACATATGAAAACTTCAAACTACGAATGTAGCAGCTGAATAAGCTACAAAGTAAATAGTTAAGACAAAAATGAGAAATATGATTTTTTTTCTCCATAGTCATTGTGTATTTCCCAAAATCTTAGACAGCGCTGCAGTTCCAATATACAGTATATTGTGGGCACCAGTTTGAAAAGCTTGCCCCAAAGATATTCTGTGTGTGTGTGTGTGTTTGTGTGTGTGTGTGTGTGTTCATATACATGTATCTGTACATGTTTCTGTATATTTAAATAGTTGTATTTCATCAAATTCTAGAAAATATTTTTAAAGGAAGCTAACTTAAAACTGATATGATTATAAAACAAGTTAAATTTTGCCTGTGTTCATCTGAGCATATCTCTATATATGTGTTGTGTTTGTTCATGCACACTCTTTATTGTCTCTTTTTTAAAAAAACTAGCAGCTTGTATTTTCCAATGTCTTCGATATTTCAGATAGATGTAAAAATAATTTGTGTAGCAAATATTAAATCTTCTAAAGCCTCACACTAAATTAAGTAAAGCACTGCTTACGTGCAGTTAAGACTACAGTCTGAAGGAAGAAATTTCCTCCACACAATAGAGATTAAATACACTGTGTGCATACTGTATTCTTTTACTCGGTCTTCAGCATTCTGAATAGGAGCTCTGCTAGTTTTTATCTTGAGCAGCTTTTTCTTGATGATTTTCATGCCTGCTTTTACCTACCCAAGTGGCAGTGACACCAGCTTTTACCGAAGCCTTATTACCCTTAAAAGAGCAATTTGGTTGGTTGCACGGCTATTAGGATCAGACAGTGAGGCTTAAAGCTGTCAATGCAACTGCTTCTCATCTGTTCTTTATCCCTTCTCTCTCTCTCTCTCTGTCTTTCACCCTCCACAATCATGACATCTTTTCTCTTTTCTACTGGACATTGGCATTAATGTTTTTATCATTCTCAATCACACTCACAGTGAATGCTGAGGAATCTATTTTCGCTGAAGCCAAAGTGAGAAGCAAGAAATTCTTTTACAGATCTTCTAGAATCAGCAGTGCTGCCTGCACGTTGTGGATGGGAGATGCTAGATCAGAGGAAAACGTGGCATTCCTCAGGGCTACATCACTAGATGTTACCTCAGAATGGCAAAGCCTTTCCTTCTGCTGCTTTTCACCTGATTAATAATTATTTTCCAACCAAATGGAAAATGGAGAAAATAAGGGGGGAAATGTAAGGGGGCAAAATTGTGGAAAATAACTTGTGGAAATGCTATCATCAGAAAGACAGAGGGAAAATACAGTGCTTGAACTTCTTTTTATTTTGATGTTGCTCTTCTCCGAATCAACTCTTACCAAGCTAAGCAGGACCAAAGGCAAGCACTGGAAGGGGGGTAAGTGATAAAAAGTTTCATAAGCGTTGTCTGTTGGAAATCTTGAATGGCATTATCTGCCACAGTACTAATAAATATGCTTCTTTAAAGGTTTTCATTTCCCTCCGTACTTCAAAATAATTAAGTGGAACTGAATTGCCTGCGTGTTTTAATGTGTAAAGCTTTGGTTTTTAAATGGAGATTATGAATTTAAATAATAACAAACATGCATGGGAGTCACTGGAAGGAATATATATATGTGTGTATATACATACACACACACACACATACATACATATATGCATACATACATACATACATACATACTACGGCAGTATTGCCCAACACATAACCAATATATATAAATAAATAAATAAATAAATCATTTTGTGTGTTGTTCCAATGGAAAAAAGAGCACTTCAGCCTGCTCAACAGATAACATTATTAGTACATATTATGAAATTATTAGACAGATATTTTTGAGAATATGACTCTTAAAGAAATGCAGCACCAGCATTACTGACAGGCTGATGGACTGTATCATTGTTGATGTATTAATAAATATAAATTTCATTAACTTCATTGAATTTCTTTTTGCTGTGCTAACAGAAAGATACTTACTGCTTTTAAGAACTGTTTTTCTTCCTTCCTTGTAAACTTGGAAGAGTACTTATTATATACAAGATCTGTATATTTCACCAAATATAACCCTTTACTTAAATTTTAATTTTCTTTCCCAAAGGAAGATTTTATGGAGAAGCATGTTGGAAATAGAAACAAGTGATATTGAAGTATGGCTGTGAATGTTAATTCTGCAATATCAATACTTTGGAAAATGTGTTTGTGTTAAATGTTTGACAGCATTTTTTTTACTTCCCAACTGTTCTCTCTGTAATTGTTTCCTGATATTGTTGATTGGATGCACCCCATGACTTATGTTTCTCCTAAGTTGATTTCTGCTTTAATAGCACTTTCCATTTTCCTCTTCTGTCAGTATTGTGATCTGAGGTTAAAGAGTAACATCAACATTAAGAAGTTTTAATAATTCATCACAATGTCTCAGCAGGAGACTCCCATTCCACCCTGCTTCCTCCTCCCTTCCCTTTCATCACATGAAAGCCTTTACAAACCATCCACGTGCTGTACCTTCAAGGGAATTGTTTCAGCAGGAAATTAGCCTGAACTGTGTAAAAGCATAAAGTAGCCAAAAGATTATGGATCTCTGTCCTTTCTTCTTTATGCTAGCAAAATTATGTTCAACTTGTGATAGTTTCTCCAATGCTATAATATTATATCCATTGGATGCTTATGCACATGTACCTACTGAGTCCCTATTTTCTGTTATCCAGCAGGAAGTAGAAGAAAGGTATGTATATGTTTGGTGTGTGTGTGTGTGTGTGTGTCTATGCATGTGGGTGTATGTATACACCCACATGTACACACATATGTACAATACAAGTAATTGTTAGGTCATATAGTAATTTATGCCAAACTATTTTACACAACAGATAATAGTTCTGCCTTCTTATAGATGTCCATACAAATATGGAATCTCAAGATTTTAGATGTTAGTTATTGATGAGACAAATAAGTTATTGCTTGATGGTTATAGTTAGGTATAAAGCATTGTGTGTTTTTCCATAGTTTTTCTTGTTGTCAGCATTTGAGTATTTCAGTATGAAAAGATTGTGTATATTTGTTGTGATGCATGATGACAGATTTTGTCTGAGATAAATCCTATGATAAAGAAACAAATTGAATTCCTTCCTTCCTTCCTTCCTTCTTTCCTTCCTTCCTTCCTTCCTTCCTTCCTTCCTTCCTTCCTTCCTTCCTTCCTTCCTTCCTTGACAGGCATATCTTCTGTATGAAGAAAATTAATGGGATCAAAGAGGCCCATCTTAACCTACTCCATAGAAGTTGACTAACACATATATAGTCAGTTTCCAAGACACTGTAACATGTCTTGTTTCCTTCAAATAAATCTATTAAATGAGACTATGAGACTAGCTTTGTTAACTATGAGTAGTTGGTAGGATTAGAACAATGCAACCATTAATTTATTAATCAAATTGATATGGCTGTCTATGTCATGGAACAATTCTAGATGGTGTACACTCCAATATATAAAACATTGTTAACTAAAACCATTATAAATAACTTAAACGTTAAAAGCTATAAAAGCAGAACTCAAAAAGAAAAGGAAAATAATAGAGAGGATATCAATAATAAAATACTCCAAAAAGATCATATATATATATATATATATATATATATATATATATATATATATATATATATATATATATATATATATATATATATATATATATATATATATATATATTAAAACATTTAATAAAAGTAAAAAATGCCAAAACAAGATGGTAGCCCAAACTTCCACTAATGCCCAAATGTTCTTCAAAAAAAAAAAGTTTTGATATCCTTGTGAAAAGCCAGCAATTTGGGAGTCAAAGAAACCTTATAGAGTAAGATATTCCATCTGGTTGGGGACATTACCAAGAAGGACAATCTCTGGCTCAATCCTCTTAACTCATATGGGCTGGGAATCAAACACAACTCCTCCAGAAAACATTACAGGACCGGTGAATTTGAGTTATAGGAGGCAATCCTGAATATACATAGAAACTATGCCATATTGGGCTTTTGAAATATAAACCAGCAATATTAACTTATTATATATGAAAAAACAGCAATCTATTAAAAGCCATCCCTATTATTGCACTAGTAAAAACTCAGTGTTGTTTGAAATTATTTATCTCTTGTTTTCTGTTGAAGACTTTCTATATTTTGGCGAAATGTTGTAGATTAAATATGTAAAAAAAAATTAATGTAAAAAAAACCTAATAGAATTGTCTAATAGTCATTATTTGGGAAGGGGAGGGGTAATTAGCTTTTCATTGCCTCTAGATAAATTAGATAAATTTTTCTGTCTAGGCCATGTTGTATAATGGTCTCTAGGGATTTTTATATCCCTGCATGCACACAAAAAACTGAAATTATTATTATTTAATTAAAAAGAGAGTAATAACATAGTGACAGCTGATAAACGGAAATCCCAATAGAATAGTATACTTTCATACAATAAAATACATGGATCCAATTTGAATGGAATGCTGAGACAAATCCGACTCTCTTTAAAAGATTTTAAAAGAGTCCTGCAAATCATTTAAGAGGAAATACATGCCTTCATTTTGTAAACAATTCATATTTCATCAGGACACAGAGATACTTTATGTTTATGTGTTTGTGTGCATTGCATATGTGTGTGTGTGTGTGTGTGTGCGCACAATATGTGCAAGAGTTTATATGTATTCCTACTAGTTTGTTGCAAAATGAAAAAATTAAAAGAAAACTAGAGAGTAAGAGGTGAGTAAGTTGATCAATGGTGGAGAATGTAATCTTGTGGCAAACAAAGAAATTTTCAATATATGTCCTAATATTTAGAACAGTGTTTCTCAACCTTGGTGACTTTAAGTCCTGTGGACTTCAACTCCCAGAATCCCCCAGCCAGCTCTGCTGCCAAGGTTGAGAAACACTGATTTAGAACCTGTAAATAGGATAAATTAGGAACTGTATGAGGATATAAATACAAATAATATAAAGAACAGAAAATGTGCCTGTGTCTTGCGACTTTTTCCCATAAGAGTCAAAAGTAATTGGGCAATAATTATATCCCTCTTCTTGTTTAGTGGATGACTGTTTTTGCCATTAACTGCCAAAACAGATTTGTGGAAAAGTTCCCAAATGCAAGCTCGCCATCGGTTTATCTCTTGGTGGTAGAGGAACAGCATGGAATTACCTTACGGATAAGTATGAAAACTGCCAGCATATACTGTTCCTTGATTTGAGGGTTTATTTTGGTTCTTTGAGTTTTTGGTTTTGCTGCTGTTTTATCTTGTTCCATTTTAACAATTTGTAACTTGGCTGCTTGTGGTATTTGTAAGATGCTTTCATTCTTTTCTTTGGAGGGGAAATAACTGGATTTATATTTCTCAAATAATACTTATGATGAGGGGTATTCATAAGCTTCAGGCAGCCAGGAAATATAGGAGTGGGAAAGGAAGGAATAGAATTAATATTGCCAATTTGCAATGCAGTGTTCGGTATTCAGACTGAATCTTGCTCTGAAAGAAAGCGGATACTCCTTCATTCTGAAATAATATTGCAGGATATGGGTTTTCTAGACAATGACTTATCCTTTCATTTTTTTAATTTCTACAGTCATTCTATTAATAATATTCAGTCATATCAAGGTAAAACAAAGTTCTATTTTTAATTGTATGCACATTCCGCAGTTCTGTGTATGATACACTTTAATACTTTGGAGAATACAATAAATGTAAACTATAAGATATGAAGTAATTTCATTGCTGGAGAATATGAAAATAATTCAGCAGTATTATTGAAAGCCAGTAGTTGCTTTTTTTTGTCAAGCACCTAAGTAAAAAAAAAAAGATCATTATTTACACTGAAGTATCAATGTGAAGAGTCAAGGAAGAGCAGCTTATCTGAGAGACACCCTTTATCTGATTACATCAGCCTGCCCCATTAGATCTGGCAGAGTGGCATGTTGTGGGTACCATAAGCTAAGAAACTTCATTTGATGGCTACCAGGAGATGTGGCTTTTCTGCTGCAGTGCCCGCCTTATGGAACATTCATACCCTAGAAATTAGACTAATTCCATCTCTTTTCATCTTCCAAAAATCCCTTAGTCTTGGCTACTTTGTCAGGGCTCCCAGGCAACTGGAAAGTTGCTCCATTGTTAAGGTGGCAAATTTTATCCTCCCTCTCTCTCCTGTGATTCGTATCTTTCACTTTTATGATATTATTAATAAGGTTTTTTATCTTGCACATTTTTGTTTTTATTGTTTCTTTCTGTTCAGTCAGATAGGTTGCTATATAAATTTGACTATTACTACTGCTATATGAGGCTAGAAACTATGAAAGTGTGAGTTGTAGCCCAACTTGGGTGACCGTGGGCCAGTCACTTTCTCTGTCTCTAAAAAACCTTGCCAAGATAACTGCAGAGATTTGCCAAGGCAGTCTGATTCTTTATCTAGGAATCAGACATGATTAAAAGGAAGGGGGAAAACATGAAGTTTTTATCACAGTCAACAGAAAATAAAATATCTTCCTGCCTTGAAGTACACATGGGATAATTATGTGATTTTTTAAAAATTGAGTTATATTGATATAACTCAATTTATATCATATATATATGATACTCTGGAATTCCTTCCCAATGGAGGTCAGGTCTGCTTCTTTCCTGTGAGGGTTAGGAGAACAGTCAAGATCTCCACTAATGCAAGAAGAGCGCATAATGTGATTGAAGATTGGAATTTATCAAACACAAGATTTGTTATTTTCTTTCTTGAAAATTTTAATAATACTATGGTGTACTATGGATAGGTTTATTTATTGTTTTTGAAGTGGTTCCTTCAAAATTGTTGGTCTCCCATAATCTTTAGGATTAGATTGTTGGTCTCCCATAATCTTGAAAAAAAAATAAGCAAATAAGCGAAGGTAGTATTAAAGTAAGCTGCTGCTAGGACATATAGCTCTAGTTAGGTAGGAGATAATTATGGTTTCAATCAAAAGAAAATCTCTGTATATCCTAAGAACTACATATTGCTATACTCATGGCCAGCATCATATACATTTGTTCACTACCATTTCCAATTATTTTTCAAACATTTATAAATATACTCCGAAAGGAGTACAAAGGGCAAGTCATCTTTCCACATTATAACAGGAAACTCCCAGCCCACAATACTGTTACACTACAATCAATAAATTTGTCTACTTCAGCATACTCAGTTGAACATTGATTTCTCTACCTTTTTTCTCTATTATTTCTTTCCCCTGTCTCCCATTCACAGATTCACATACCTACATATATTGTTTTATTTATTTATTTTTAAAGTGTATTCTAAGACTCAATTTTACCAGATCTATTTACCTTCACTCACCTTGCAGGCTTGCCATTATAGATGAGGGCAGTAACAGTAGTTCTCTTAACTTATTGAAAAGTTTCACAAGAGATCAGAAAGTTGCTAATTTTAATTCCTAAATCACTAGAAGATCATCTGATAAAGGAGATGACATGCTGTTCTAACCTCGTATTGATTTAAAATAGTCTCTCTCCCTTTTTCTTTTAACACTAAGCTCAGAATTTAAACAATATAGCATTATATGCATCAGAAAATTTCCTTCATGCTATTATAGAGGCTACAACAAAGAATATTCTCCAGGTGAAAATGCGTAGAAAAAAAGGATGTATGGATGCAAACAAAGTAAGGAAAATACTTTCAAGTCTACCACATAGAATGGGTATCCTAAATATGCTTATGAATGCAGGTTGTCCTCAACTTACAATCACAATTGGGCCCACAATTTGGCTCATAAGTTGCCTCAGTCATTCATTAAATATGACACACACATGACTGCCTTGCTTGATGACTGTATTCTCAACTCCTACATTACAATCATTAAATGATTACATTCAGGGAGTGGAAGAGGCCCTGGGAGGTTTGGAACCCACTGGCATGCAGAAACTTGCCATTGACTGGGAGGGCTTGGCCATCTAGGCCCACTGGTATATGGGCCTTGTCCCCCATTCTATCATTCCCAGAAGGTTTTGTCCTTCTCTTGGTTCCACCATCTCCTGAAAGGCTTGCGTCTTTCATCTCCCCATCACTTCCCCAGAAGGCTTGGTCTTTCTCCCTGCCCCATCTCTGTCCTGGAAGCCTTGGGCTTTCCCCTGCCAAATTTCACAGGCTCATGTATTTTCCCACTCTGATCAGTGTTGACAAGAATGCCCAGCCAATGCAAACTACAGCTACTATGGAAAAGATAGAAAAAGCCCCTGAATTTTGTGAGAACTGGTGATCACAATGTTTCACAATGTTTTTGAATATAGAAAAAGCCTCAAAATATTGCAAAGATTGGTTACTTGTCTTGCAATATTTCTTAAGGCTAGAAAGCACCTCAAAGAGGTGGGATGGGGATAGGCTGGTTTCCTTTGCCAGTGGACCTAGCTGGCAGAGGCCTCTGTGGTGAATACTTGTAGCAGTCCCATGACTGTAAGAAAGGTGCAGCAAGAAGCACCCACATTTTTGTCACATAATCACAGGGCCATTGGAATGGTTGAAACTTTGGGAGGAAGTTGTATGTCCCTTCATTTAGCATCATTGTAATTTCAAATATCACTAAATATATGGTGATTGTAAGTTGAGGATTGCCTCTAGTGAACATTCTCACTCCTGTTATTATAGTTAACAAGTATGCATTAAGGTTTTAATAGTATAGGAGAGTACTATGTTAATAGTATAGGAGAGTATAATGGAATCTGTAGATGACTAGCTTGATAAAAAAAATTGAGCACATCTAAGGGCTTAAATTCTAAGTTGAAATAAACTTGCAGTTCCTTCAGAATTTAATTGCTTGCTATAAAAGACAAGTTGCTTTACCCATTTAATTTCCTAGGTAATTGGCTATAGGATAGCTTTGTTCTTCTCTACTGATTAACTTTTTCTCTACTGATTCATATATTTCTATAGGGTTATTGTCTGGAATTATCTCATCTTCTAATCTAGATAACTTTAGTACATTCCCTTTTTGCATTTTGCTTGCTTAATTGTTTATTAAAACAGGCTTAGAAGAAGTAAAAGTAATTTGGGGGAAAAGAAAAGAAAATCTGCAAAATTTCATTAGGATGGAAAATGAATGTGAGAATGTAGCTTTGGAACAGTTATAAAGTATTATCATGCTAGAGAATCAGCAGGCAAAAGCAATGTTCCTTAATTAGTATGACATGTAAAGCAAATATTTTTTTAATGAAAGTGTGCCATTAAATGTTTGAAAATTTCAAAAGTTATAAATAACGAAATACTTAAATATGGACATTGAACTGTTAAGGAAAAATAATGCAAGTAGTTTAGTTTCATATTTTTTACTTTTTACTAATTTTTCAAATTGCAGTTAGTGTGGCTAATAAATACTCTGTCAACATTTCATTATTTGAGGGTACTTATCTCAGCAAAAAATTGTCTGCAGTGATTAATCTTGACAAAAATAAGACATCAAATGTTAATAATAAAAACTTTATTTTTTCATTGTTCGACTCAGATTCTTTTAACCATAGGTTCATTATGAAATGTTATTTTACAGCAACCCATCCAGTACTCATCCAAGACAACAAAACAGGTACATTGGATGCTATGCTAAGTGAACATTAAGACATATACTGTAGCTCTCCAATATCCCAAAGTAGAGAGGTTGTCAATATCTTGTCAATTGCCTTACCTGTTCTGTTATGGACAAGCAACAAGAAATATAGGCTATCCCCAATTACATTTGTCTAAATGAATTACATGAACGCTTTAAAAATTGGAAGAAAAAAAAAGCTAACATAGGAAAAAATACTACTGTATGCCTTTTCCAAATGCAAAGGGAGAACTTATTAGCTTTCTAGTTTCAGATAGTTTGCAACTCTATGCACAACATATACATTTTTGGTAATATTATGCATGGCTTTAAATATTATTATACTTAGACTAGACTTTAAAGATATACTAGATGTTATAGTCTCAAGTTCTTGGGCTTAGTGAATAGATCAGGTACCAATCATGTTCACCTATCTCGCTAAGCTAAATTCTGATTTGGTTAGCTCTGTTTTATCATGTTGTACAAGCCATCAACTTGTGTGTATAAAGTACAGTTTAGCAAATTTTATTTTAAAACAATAGCCAAACCTAACCCCTGGAAGCTTATGGGATATTTTGATGACTGTACTCTAAACATGGCAAAATGGAAATAAACAAGTGCTTATTTTTTCCTCTTCTCTCTCTCTCGTTTCTGATTTAATGAAATTAAAATATCTTATTAAAAGGCTTTGTACCATGTATTCCAACCTCATTGTGTAATGAATATTGTACAAGGCAAGCAGAATTCTGGAGAATTGTTTTGAATTTGAGTATTTTAGATCCAACAAATTATTATTAGTATTTATATTTCTTCTTAAAGATTTATACACTTGTTAATGCCGCATTGTGATTGCCTGATTAGATTCCAAACCTTCTAAACTTGTATGATGTATGAACAAAGTGTAATTTTTGCTGCTTATTGGTAATTCCTAGCTTTGATCCTATAAACTTTCAACTTAAGATTTATAATTGGTTGATGTAGCTGTTATTTATATAAATTGAAAGTATTTGCTACGCATATGGTTTGCACTAGACAATACAGAAAGCAATTTGTTTATATACATATTGTAGTAGAAGAGGAAACAGAAAAGAGACTATTTAACCTAGTTACAAAAAACCATTAGAATGGGATGAGATGAACCTGTCTTGCAAGCAAATTACAAAGTTTAAGTGCAGCTATCAGTAATATTTTATTAATCCCATCTAAATACATTTATAGGTCACTGAATACACAAAACACATCCCAAAACAATCTCAAAATGAACATAGGATTATACCATGAAAGTTGAAAGATAGGAGTTGTACAATATTATGGAATCAAATGAAGGTGGGATAACCTGTTTTAGAGATGTCAAACCCAATGAGAATTATATACACAAAAGGAAATGGAGTATTGATCCAGAATCTAAAATTAATATTATGAATCAAAAAGCTTATGCCTTTAGAATACTAATCAATCTAATATATTTTCTCTGTATGATCCCTAATATGTGTTTAATGCATCAGTTCACTTTTACAGTTAGCTCTGAATTGTTTCCATTGGAAATGCCTACAATATAAACACCAAGACGATCATTCATACACACACACACACAATGCATAGATATGTACACTTGCACCATTTGAGAATATATTATTACAGTATATAATACTTGTAGAGTTGTTAAAAAGTTTGATTCTTTTCCCAAATATGAATGCATATAGAATGTAAATGAACATTTATATTGATTATTTACTCCTTCCTATAGATACTAATAAATATAAATCTCCAAGTCAAATTATACATACATACTTACCGTACATGCATGCATGCATACGTTTGTGTGTGTATGTCCGTGCGTGCATGCATACATCCATGTATACATACATACATACATACATACATACATACATACATATATATATATATATATATATACACACACATACATACACACATACATACATACATACATACATACAATATGTGTGTGTGCATATACATATGCACACACACAAATCAGAGGTATGTAAGTATACATTTATTCAATAATCATGGTGCACTGTCTATTCATTCATACAGGAATGAAAATTGAAAAATACAGAAATATTTTTCCAGATAAAAAGCAATTTGAAGGAAACATCAGAATGACTGATGCTGGTGCTGTACTACAAGATTATTTGTTTCTCTGATATACTTTTCCTCAGTTCCATTAATTTAAGGCATTTGCTACCTGCCCCATGAAACCTCTATGATTTAGTTACAGTAGATAAAAATGATCTTAATATTTAGAGGAGTATTTAGAAACAGTATTTGAGTATAAAGAAAACACAAAGCAAGGAGAAATATGAAGAATATCTCATTCTAGTTTTCAAGCATCCATGTAGATTGGGAGCTGTACTTTCTTTTAAGTTGTATATAACTATAGATGTCAATTTCACCCTCAAGATGATAGAGTACTGTTTGAAGATAGTAGGCAATTGTTATCCATTCAGCAGCTACACAGTTTGATGAGTCCACCTACTACTATTTTCACTCTGATATACAATCTTGTTCTGTAAATCACCAGGCAATTGTACTACTCTCAAGGATTTATCTCTGCCTAAGCCTCAGAAAGTTCTGTTTGTACACTAGTGTCAATACGCTGTGACAGACTTTAGAGTCCCTGAGTTCATAAAAATATAGGAATGTACTTTGATGACCCATGCAGAGATGAAGATGGATAAGGAAAATAAAAGAACTTTCTTGCTTTATAAATTTGGAATATGACCGTGCCAGGTCCAGTGGTATGTGTAGTGTGTACTAATTTTGTAGTATACAGTATGTACTTGTTTGTTTAAAGTTGTCATTACTGTTTTAAGTACTATATGCATAATTTGTTGGTAAATTACACTTTAAAGTAGTAAGAATAGGTGTCTGAATTAGCATTCATGTCCAGACCTGTTTTCTATTTAATTAGAATTGCATACAATCTGCTCTTTATCACTTCAGAGAATGATGCCACCTTCTGCCATTTGATTAAATCATACTACGTGGTTACATACCACACTATGCCAATAAGCCTGCCATACAGCAGTTAGGGTAGTCATCTTATCATGCAATGCAGTAATTCTGGCAGTATGCACAGAAAGTCATTATGCAGAGTGACATGAAAGCTGTGTGAAGGTGGCACTAATGATAGTATTTCAGGTAACAATTAAATGGTACTCTATTTTTGAAACCAACAGATAGAGATGAAGCATGAATGTCATGAATATCATACTGAATATCATATGTAATATCTGCTATGTGATATTATAGCAACCTACTTTCAAAAATAATGTTTTTTTAAAAAAAATGAATATTATATATGTAGTTATATTTGTTTTTCTACCAGATCAGTGATGATGGCTCTAAAACAATATCCTTCATTTTCTATTAAAGCTTAGTGACTGGGGCTCAAATGTGCATTTTGAACTCTGGGCAATAAAATTTTTAAGAGATAAGAAGCTTTTTCTATTTCAGGCTTGCCATTAGTTTGAATAATGCATAAACAAAGGAAAAGGTTTGAAGTACTACTAAGGATCACCAGTATAGCTTCAATTAAATTATACATCATTATCACAGCTGCCAAGACTGATGTGGGATTTTAGCCTCAGATCTCACCAAAACGTTCTATGTAGCTGTCTTGTCTAATTTTTTTTTATTTCAAAGCAACCAACAACTCTCCTTGCAAAAGGGAGAAAATTAAAATGAAAAAACCTGGTTTCAGAAACATGCCGAACACAATGTGGTTAATCATTGTTGTATTTGCTATGTCAACAGTCAAGCAGTAAGGGAAAAGACTTCCAACTCTATTGCATCAAAATGAAACCTAAGGGAGGAATCAAACCTTAGTGTGTCATGACATATTTCATTCTTAATGAAATAAAGGCCTACATGTTATTTCTGTTACTGAAGCAATGAGTTGTATCAGACAAGCAAAGCTTTGTTAAACTTCTCATTGTTCTTCCTTAATGTACATTTTCAAATTGCTTTTTTTATGGTTTAGAAATATTTTTTAATGTTCATATTAAAAAAGCAAGAGTTAATACACATTTTTGCTCAACTTCTGTCATGTTTATGACAAATAATATCCCCCCTCTAGATAGGATCAACAGCCAAATTTCCCTAAAAGTAATAATCAATTTTCCAACAACATTTGCTATCACATTTTGCTAGCCATTCAATTTTCAAAGATCTCTCACAAACTCTATGAAAGAGACAAAATTTATGAAAAGAAAAACTTTAATGAAATTTTTTATTCTGACTGTCAAGCCATCCCCTTTAGTGCCAGCTCAAAATAGTGCTATTCTGCTCAGAATAGTACTATCCCCATTTTCTAAAACAAAAATCCAGATTAGAAGTTTTCCTTTATAAATTTAAAGTAGCTTTAAAAAAGAATGAACAATGTAAAGAACAAAAAAAAATACCCAGAAAAATATATTGACAGTAATAAAAAAGAAAATAACTTGGTATAATAGATATCATATAACTTTGAAATCTAAAATTTTGAAAAATTGAAATTTTCTCCCTTTTTAATGCTTTCATTTTTCCACAGTATGAATATTATATTTTTATAATTATAACAAGTCATGGTAGTTCAATTTTTGAACAATTAATTAAACCTAAACCTTGTATTGTAGTATAGTACTATCTTGTGATATATAGAATAATCTAATTCTTTATTCTAGCATTGCTCAAACAAACTCATGTTTGTTTCTTTGTTTTTATTGATAATACTGAACAGTTTGCTCTCTAAAAGTCTTTTCAAATATGATTAAAACTTCAGAGGATGCTAAAGCATTAGAAAAAGCAAAGATCATAACCAACATTTTATATTTGTTTTATATTACTGTCTTAGTAAAATCTATCTTTAAGTTGATGCATGCTGAATATGATCATTCTGAGATGCATCAAAAGTTTGCAATCACAGCAATCTAATTTACTTGAATAAGTTCTTAGAATCATTGAGATATTACATGTAAATGGAAATACCAAGTGTCTTGCACTTGTCAGTGAAAAAGTGCCTCAAGCTTCTTAACAAATGGAACTGTTATCTATATTTGGAAGCCTCATGACATATTAAAGTAGTTTATGAGGCACAATTTGTTTTGGTGGTCTGCTCTGATTTATGACATGCTATCTGCCACTGTTTCATCTGCGGTGGAATTTCTGTAATAAATGTTAGTAGCTGGACAGTGCTAAATGTGTTCTGTCTAAATCATTCCTTACTTATAACAAGTTTCAGTGTATATGAATCAAAGGTTGTTTATAGGTGCTGTCAGATTAATTCATCATTTGAAGCAGTTCTATCATTTCAAATGGGATATCAGAGACTTGTACCTCAGAGTGTTTAATACTCAAGCTAATATATATTTTAACTGTTAAAGTTATCATCATTGTTTTAACTGTAGTGAATTCAATACATTTAATATTCATTAATAATGTATACAATAATTTTTAAAAGCAAATATGTTAAGACTAGAGTTTTAGAGGAATAAGGAATACAATTTCTTTAATTTAAAATATTTTATATAAAAATATAGCTTAAAAATATGAGAGATATTCTGTTCCCTTTCCTGAACATGTTTTCTGTTCCCTTTCCTGATGAAAATGCACAGTAGCAGGACAAAGTCATGAATCTACTGGGAGCAAATACAAGTAGATAAAATATGACAACTGTATCTGGCATCATTGTCATCTGCCTTTCCAAACATGCAGGCCAATATTTTCATAAATATCAAATAAGCTTTCTCAGAACCACAGTTAAAACTATAATAGAACTTGATAATTAAAAGCTTAACCCACATTAACAGTGATCATCATCAAAGTGGTATAAGTATTAAATCAAACTATATAGAAATGCAAGCTTTTTTCTGTAAGATTTGAACACTATTTGTAAATCAATGGGAATTGGATATATGCCCTTCAAACCAGAATGTAAGTCTTTGAGAAGTTGAAAGGCAAAGCTCCTCTCCCACATTTGAAATTGGGATTCATTTACTATCTCATTACTAAATAATCTCCCCTAAAAAAGTTTTTAGGTCTGTGTCACAAGGAATTTTTTCTAAGGCTACATACAGTATATTGGTCCTGCAGGATTTTTCTCATTACTAATTATTTCCTTTCTCCTTTTTCTAGACTGAGAGAAATGCTTTTAGAATAACCATTTTGATTTTTTTAGAAAACCTGTGACTTTCTCTACCCAGAAGCCAATGTTGAGAGTAAAGATAAGATTGGACTTTCGTACTTTAGAACAACCATATTCTAATAATGACAATAAAAATAAATAACAATGTGTAGGTGGATCTACATTTTGTTGACTAGATTTTATTCATCAGATGTCATGATAAGTTTTTTTCAAATGCAAATTCTTTTCTTACTACTCAGAATCCCCATGTCTCAAATACCAATTGTACCATGGTTTAGTATGTCATATTGAATCCCAATGGTTAGAATTATAAACCATGATTTATACTTTGTCTTGTTTAAAAAATATTTAAAAATCTTGTCATATCATGAGTATGAATTCAATTTTTCTGTAAATTGAAATTCAGTGAATGCCATTCATTCACAATATAAAATTTCTTTGTTTTTTTCATAGTCATTTCTGAATCTTGCGCTTGACTTATTATACACATACACACACACACACCAGAATTTCTTTAATCTTTTACTCTTCTCATAAACTTTTCCATCGGTCTTTTTCCTACAGTTCTATAGATATGCAAATGTTTGTCTTGCTTCCTCATCCTATTCTCTTTAGTATTTACATAGATATTCTGTGCCAAATATAGTTCTTTTCTGTAAAAAGGTTTCAAAATCTGAGTAGTTTCCTAGGTCAACAGGAAAGATATAAAATAAACTATACAGGACTCTAAGGAATAACAGTATTAAATACAATTTTAATATTTTCATTTTCCTTTGTCAAAAAAGAAGTGACAAAGAGCAAGTTATAGCTCATAAAGATCTGATTTGTTGTTGAAATTATATGAAGTTCTTTGATTTATTTTAACAGTTAGGTGGCTCATAGTCACTTAATAACATGGTACCAGTTGTCATGCATACATCACATCTGCATCTGATGGCATAATTAGGAAGCAACGTCATCACAATTTCATAAACCAGATCCTACTCCTATGAAGAGACTAGAAGATTTTAAGAAACTAAAGTATTCATGAAATAATTTTAATTTATTCATTTATATACCACCCAACTCCCAGCTTGAAAGAGTAAGAAAATAAATATAGGTATTATTATTTTATTATACTACCAGGGTTCCAATAGTTTTATTTTGAACATAGAAGATACAGCCCTGCTGTCTCAAATACTATATAGAGACATAATTAGTATCTAAATTTCTCTCATTTTATATGGCTGCTACCCATGAGCACACTACAAAGCCATTTTGATTACAAATGCTTCTATTGATCTTCAGGATGCTTCAGAGAAAAATAGTTTTATTCTGTTTGACCACTCCTCATTTACAGTTTAGGCAACTTTCAGTAAAGGACTGGCTGTGCCTCAGCAAGAGTTATTCTTTTTATGAATTATGGGCATCGGTTGCTATCTTTCTTTCCATAACCTTCATACAATTGCACTGTGAAAATGGCTCTCCTTTGCTTCTATCTGACCATTTTTCAAGTAGGTTAATAGAGCTGTGGTAACAATATACCAAGCCATATTTCTTTCAACCAACAACTTTTCTACCATAGGACATTTCACAGTATTTAGCGAGGAACAAAAATCTATACTAACAATATTGACTTTGTTCTTTGGAAGGCTAGACAATGACAAATAGCACCTGAGAAGAATGCACATCCCTTCCTTTTATCCACTTTTGCACCCAATACTACAAGAGCAGCCCTTGTTTGTTTCAAAGCACTTAAATTAGTTTTTCTACAAGCATGCTGTGCTACTGAGTTATGTACATTTACTTTTTGACAAAACAAGTTTAAAAGAAAACACTGTTAATCAATATATATATATTGCAGAAGAAATAAAAAAGAGCTACAATACTATATTTTTTAAAGAAATAAAATATGAGAAGGATTCAGAATTATGTGTGATACTGTCAATGAAATGCATTTTTGTTAGTCACCTTTCCTGCAACTTAAGACATTATCTGACTAAAACAATAGTTAATAGTCTTAAATATATTCTTTTGCCAAGATAATTTTTATTTTAAAAAGAAGAGTACTTAGGTAATTTTTGAATAATTATGAATGTATGTTCATTTCCCTTCTTTCTTGCATTCTGTTCTTTTTGTGTGATCATCACAATTGAAGCAATACATTATTTTTTACAGAACTAATGTCCTTAGATTTTCTTCTTACTTTAATTGGAAACCACAATGATTTTGGTATTTGAAAATGAGGTACTAAGAGATACATAAGTTTATTCCTTTTCCATTGCTACCATTCTTCCTTTACCTGCCAAAATTTCCTGTCCAGACACTTTTCCCTTTATCAAATAAGGGGAAGATTCTTAAAAGGAACATTGGCAATTCCATTCCTGTGTATTCTTCTTTGTCCAACACAAGTTTGCCCTTTCAGGCAATCTACAATGGATCATTAAACAACCTGGAATGAAGTCTTCAGGCTCACAATCTGCTAACTCCTATTGGCTCCCTGTTGCAGGTACACTCTTCCATTTCACAACACTGGATGCTGTGACTCTATTATTTTGTCTTGGCTATAAGAGAGATCAAATACCTAGTTTTCATAAACTTTTTTTCTCTTTGAATGTGACTATCAGTCTCCTTCAGGAGATTGATATATTACAAAAGAAGATGATATAACTCAAATCCTAAACTGCCCTCTTTAAAGAATAGCTCTATTGATATCCTAATAGTTCATCTTATTTCAGATTTAAATGGATTGCTAGTTCATTTAGCAGGCATATATAAATCTAAGGAGTATGATGTTTTACTTATATTGCCTGAAGGAAAAAGTTGAAGTAACATGTTATATGGTGATGACATTGTTCCTTCATCACAGTTTGACTATTGAGCCAAATCCTAATTTTCTAAAAAGTTTAAAGTTAGATCTTAATTTTGGTCTATCATGTTGTATTTTTAAATGCATGATTTTTAGGAAAACAAAAGTTTCTTCTTAAAGAATTGCACTACACTATTACTGATAATGAGAAAGACTTGTAGAGAATGGGCAGAGATTAAGAGGCACTGAGGAAAGAACTGAGTCAATGTGCCAGGACTATGTCCTCTTCTTCTCTATAGTGAGCTGCATGCAAGTTCTAACCCTGTTCCTATTATGCCATAAAGTCTGACCCACTGAATCTGCAGTGTCCTTCAAGATTACTGCAGAAGATTCTCCAGAAAGCTAGTCTAGACTGAACACAAAATATCCCAAGGCAGTAGTGTCCCAAAGACCCAATTGGTGATAGATGCTGTGCAAACAATTTCCTGTCTGGGAGCAATAGAAGCTGCTGAAAAGTCCAGAAGACTTATCAAATTTCTTTTCTAATACAATCTGGTACTAAAAGACCTCTTTAGGAACCATATTTTCAACTTGAATTGATAGTGGGTAGCCACATACTGCAAATAAAATGCATTTTAAGTAGCACTGCAGAGAAATTTATGTAATCCATATAAAATTAAATATATATATGATAATGCAAGATCTTGAATTGTAGATTTGTTTAAACTGTAACATAGGCACACATTGCCTTAATAAGAAGACTGAAAACTGTTATTGGCCATATGCTTTTTGAAATAGTATCTCTACACATTGTAACATTTACCATTACAGCATAATTGCTGCTCAAAAGCAATGGCAGCATGAAGATCAGTGCTATACACATTCATCTTAACTGGGTGAGATACATAATAGCATGCATATATTTTAATTTAATTTGATATGTAATTATCTTGACGTAGATATTTATATTTACATTTTTCAGTGTCATGGTGTCAGAGAAAGCAGGTTATAGCAAAGTTAAGCAAATGTATCATTTAATGTTTATAACTAGGTCATTGCTTGAATTGCAAATTTGTCATTGAACAAAGTTCAATTTTAATATCCCCCAAGAATTAAGGAATGAAAGGGATTTTTAAGCTCTCAATTTCAAAATAAAAGATTCATTACATAATAAGCACTGAAGTTTTACAGATATATTCATTTTCTGACCAGATAGGCAAAATACCACCTAAACATTTTCTCCAATCATTTTTTCATGTTCTTTTTCATTCATTAAGTTATTTGCAGCTTTCTCTTTGATGCAATTTTTTTCTCCAAATATAGCTAAGTTTTGATTAGCTATTTGTAAAATTTTCCCTAGTTTGACTACATTGATTCATAATTATTAAGTTTTACTCTAGCTTTTACTTCCTGTTTCAGAAAATGTTTCTTCTTGCAATCAGTATAATAATGCTTAGCATTATTTTACTATGAATTTCATCATATTCTTAATGTAGATTCATTTTGAAGGGGATCAGAATTGGCTTACCAATTAATAACTATAACGTCGATATGAACTTGAAATAAACTAATACATATATCTATCACTCTATATTGATGGATCCAATTATGTAAAGGATAGAAGCATATAAATATCTGGTTCTGATATAACATAGGTCTAAGAATTCTTGATGTTAAGAAGCCAGATGTTTTGGTAAAATATGTATCATAAGGATTGATTATGTGAGAAGATTGTAGGAAGATCAACCTCCTTCCACCCACCCAAACACACATACATGCCACATTAATATGCCCCTTACTTTCAGTGAACTACAGACAGCAAAACAAAAGACTGCTTAAGCCTTTATACCCCAAGCTAATGCTAACAAAGCACTTATTTACACAGGAGAAATTGACAAATATCAGCAAGTTATCTAAATAAGAGAATTCCCTTTAGATGTTGTAAGATCCCCATTTCTTCACACAAACATCATCCCCATTTTCCTCACATACGTAATACACCCCTCCCCAAAGTTGCCACCAGTAATTTACCAAAAATAAATATGAAACCCCTCCCCAGGAAGTCAATCCGTATCTACCTCTCTACAGGACTCTCTAAGAGCAACTCCCAAAAGTTAGGCTGAGTTTATCCACTTCCTGGGGACAAAGGAGGATTTTTCTGTAAAGGTAATCACTTTTAAAACTGTAATCTTGTAACTACCTTCAATTGATAAAGACTGTTGAATAAACTTGGCTTCAGCTCCAAGCAATTTACCCTGAGTGTTCTTTGGAAAACTTGGTCTGGACTTGAATCAGAATTTTCTTCTAACAGTTATACAGCTGTTGTTGGCAACTAGATTGATTTTATTAGGCATATATGTCATTCTGGCCATTGTGAGCTCTGAATTGACTACATCATCTATGTCATCATAGATTGAATATATATATATATCTTACACACACACACAAAATTGAAGGGCATTTCTAAATTTTGAACATAAAAATACTTGACTAAGGCAGTGTATTTGAATACACTTTGAATTGTGATACACTTTTTCATGTAAAATAATATTAACCTTGAAGAACCATACTATTTTAAGAGTAAATAAATCTTATATTCAAAATATACTCCAGTGTATATGCGAATATAATCCTTCAATTAAAAAGTCCATAAATAGGTATTTACAGAACAGATTGTAACAGCCTCCAAGGGAGTAATTTGGCTTTCCAAGTCAATTCCTGTCTGCCTGAATGAGTGTTTTAATTTCTTACATGTATAGTCACATGAATACAAACCATGTTTGAAAAATGTAATCAGCATTATCATCAGCAACACATATACAGTTAGAATATTAGCAAAAATTGTGCAGAGTAAAGGGTCCATGTTTTAACTAAAATCATCATCTTTGAAATATTGAAGAGATTAATTCCTAGAAGAATAAATTATAGGGAAAGGGGTATAAAAATATAATACCAGTATATTTCTCTAAATACTATTCATCTATTATTAATCAGAACAAAGATTGGTATACTGCTTCTCACCTCTAAAATTATATTTTAGTTTCTCTTCTCTTTAGAATTCTTTAAAACTAAGTACAGTAATTTCCTTATTCAAAATGTAATACGTTGTTTTTAAAAAATAAGTAACCAGTGTTAGAATCAAGTTTATCTTCCTTGGTTCAAATTACACCCTTTAAAATGATTTTTAAAAAGCATGCACATGTTTCCATCTTCAGTTAGAATACTGTTGATCTGTCCTTTCATATCTTGTCCAACAAATATTTATTATTATTACTTTATTGGGTTCATCAAATAGTGTGAGAACAATTAAAAGGTTCACGGATGTCTGTCAAAGTGTAATCACACCATTCAATACTTAGAAAATTGTACAGATGACAGCTATTCATTTTTGCTAGGCAGAGCAAGGGCACAGCATGCAAAGATGAAGAAATACTCTGAATATTATCCTAATAACAGTTTATGCATTTGCCCTGCTGTTTTTTCTAGTTTCCCACAGGGATGTGGGTCTTTTTGTTTGAGTTACTATAACCTTGGGGAAATTGCATATAACTTTCTACCTACAAATATTTTCTTATGTTTAAAAGTCCTTGAGTCTTGTAAAACAACAGTTCTTTTTCTGTGTACTCTTCTACTAGACAATATGTGGTGTGAACATAATTTATGCTTCACTAGAGAAAACTACGTTTTAAATATATAACATTTTTCTTAATGAAATTTTTGACAAGATAAAAACAATACAAATATTAGAAAAGAAAGAAAGAAAAAGAAGAATAGTGAATAAGTGAGAAAGAAAATATAACAAAAAAATAGAAATGAAAAAAAGAAAAAATATATACAAGTAGCTTCCAATCTTTTTTCCTCTTTTTTTTATTATCAAAAACCCTTTGGGGTTTCCAGTCCCAATAAATATAGTTACTGGTCTTTCTGTAAACAAGTAAGTTAATTTCACTTCTCTGCTAGTTCTGTGATCTTTACCAACCATTCCTCCATTACGTATATTTCAGAATCTTTCAATTTTTGGTACATAATCTACTCACACAGTAATCATATATAAGCATCATCTCCCACCAATTTTTTCTATCCATTAATCCCAACAAGGAAAGTTCTGGTTTTAATATTATATGTATCTGAACCCAAATTTTCTGGATATAAGTCAATCAGGATGATAAAAATGACCTTTCATGTTATCCACATTTCCAACTTATTCGAAGTACCATTCTAGATATTTTTCCTGGACAAAGGTTCATCATTTAATAAACAAAGTTTTAAGTTTTAATACATTATAATGTAAATTTTAATTGTTTTAACCACATCTTCTCCTCTGTTTAATCAGCATATTATATACAAGATTCTTAGCTAACTTTATTACATAGTCCTTCACTTGCTCTTCTGTTCCAAATTTCAATAAAAGTTTATATGTTTTGGCATATTCATCATATTCATCATTTGTATGCAGTTCAACTTCAAATGCTGCCTTCTGCTGGTCAAATACAAATGTCCTATTTTCTATTTTGAATAGTTCTTTTAACTGCACATTCAAAAACCATTAAAACCTATATTGTGAATTGATCTCAAAGCACCCCTTGTCAAGTAATATACTGTATATCAAAATTATACACATATTTCAGAAGGAGATAGCAGGATAACATACATTGAACTTACTGACTAATAATTTAAATATTTAAATAATTTAAATATTTTTCTTAGCTTTGTAAAGTGCTGAAAGTACTTAATTAATTGCAGAGAAAGTTTACTTCTATACAGACTAGAATATATATCTATATATCTATATATCTATATATCTATCTATATCTATATCTATATCTATATCTATATCTATATCTATATCTATATCTATATCTATATCTATATCTATATCTATATCTATATCTATATCTATATCTATATCTATATCTTTATCTTTATCTTTATCTTTATCTTTATCTTTATCTTTATCTTTATCTTTATCTTTATCTTTATCTTTATCTTTATCTTTATCTTTATCTTTATCTTTATCTTTATCTTTATCTATCTTTATCTTTATCTTTATCTTTATCTTTATCTTTATCTTTATCTTTATCTTTATCTTTATCTTTATCTTTATCTTTATCTTTATCTATCTTTATCTTTATCTTTATCTTTATCTTTATCTTTATCTTTATCTTTATCTTTATCTTCTTTATCTTTATCTTTATCTTTATCTTTATCTTTATCTTTATCTTTATCTTTATCTTTATCTTTATCTTTATCTTTAATCTTTAATCTTTAATCTTTAATCTTTAATCTTTAATCTTTAATCTTTAATCTTTAATCTTTAATCTTTAATCTTTAATCTTTAATCTTTAATCTTTAATCTTTAATCTTTAATCTTTAATCTTTAATCTTTAATCTTTAATCTTTATCTTTAATCTTTATCTTTATCATCTTTATCTTTATCTTTATCTTTATCTTTATCTTTATCTTTATCTTTATCTTTATCTTTATCTTTATCTTTATCTTTATCATGGTCAAAGACCAGCAATAGATGTTACTTTTTACAATATATTAAAAAAGTACTGATGTTAAAAGTGGATTATAACATACATGCTCTCAAGCTGTTTGGGTTACTCCCTGGTTTACGTGAATGAAAAGCCGATAAGTATGGGAGTAAATATAATGATCCAGAAATTGATTAGAGATATTTCCAAATAATTGGTACAAGATGACAGCTATAATTCTATAATCATTTTTTTCTTGTGGACATTCCAGCAACACAGAATTTTGCCACTGCATGCATGGTAGATGGGTGTGAATCCTGGAGGAGAAAGCCTACATAAAAATTGTCTGCCCTCCCTGGCAATCTCTCTAGTAAGGGGAGAATATATGCTGACCTATGCACTCTGTACAGTTCACAGTACAATAAAACATGTGAGATATCTTCAACTTCTCCTTTACCACACATGTGTTCTCTTATACCTGCCCTAGATGAGTGCTGAAGAGAGAATGTTAAATCTGGCTCTGAAGAAAGCTATTCTTTGTTTTGGGAAGATCAGATCATTTAGATATCTTGCCAATTCCCATACACCCTGTTTGATTCTGTCCCTACTGTGGAGAGGCAACCTATTTAGTTCTTCTTGGAACTCCATGTCCTTCATTCTGTTGATTACTACTTTGCTTGGTCAAAGCCTAGGGACATTAAGAATACCAGAGAGAGCCCATAAGAGCCCAGCTTGTGATCTATTGCCTGTTTCCAGGGGGAGGGGAAGTTGTCAGCCAACACTAGTGGGGACAGTCCTTCTGGAAAGAAATACATTTTAAGCCAATGAATGATCATCATTTTCCAGGCTCTTACCTGAATTTGAGGCATTCCTGTCTGGTTTGTATGGTTGGTTTGTATGGTTTCTAGCAAGTCTTTGTGAGGATTCCTGTTTGTGCCCCATATAGAATTTGTGTTTTGGCCCCAAAAAGTTTTAAGGCAGCAGCTACTAACTGCCCTCTGCCTGTGTAAAAGAAGTGTTTAATTGCATTTGAGGACCTATTAGACCTATTGAGGACCTATACACCCTAGGTTCATAGAATAATCCACATTTGATCTAGACCAGTGGTCTGCAACCCACAGTTCTGGAGCCACATGTGGCACTTTTATCTCTCTGCTGCAGTTCCCTGTCGCTCAAAATGTGTGTCACAACTGCCAGTGTGTGATATCTGCTGGCATGTGATTTATTGAGGTTTTCGACCTATCTTTTTTTTTTTAGTTCAAAATATTTTTGTTGCTTGCAGAAATAAAAAATTGTTTTCTCTGTAGCAATTCATTGATTTCATAAATGCAACACACTATCGTTTTTTTAATACATAGCATAAAGGTAAAAAAATAATATATGCAGTGCTATCTTCATTTTAGATGTCAAAAGGGTTTTGTGGCTCCTGGTGTTTTCTTTTCTGTGGGAGATGGGTCCAAATGGCTCTTTGAGTTTTTAAGATTGCCGACCCCTGATCTGGAGAAAATATTGTGATCCAGAAAAATTGAGTGATTATGTTCTTACACAGGCAGCCAGAGCACCCCCATATTCCTTCTGGATGTTGGATTAAAATGGATTAATACCATTAGATGTATCTGAAGTTGTGACAATAATGCCCTCACCCAAAATGGTATATTTTATACAAAGAAGGAAGGGTTAACTTCATTAGTCTTATAACTATTCAATTTAAAGAGAAGGAAAATCTTCTTTTATAAAACAGCATTTGTCAGCTATATTAATCCATAGATATCCACAGAAAGTGCAAGATGGGGCAAGTGACAGATGGCAACACCAGAATGCAAAATCCATTTCTTGTGTATTTTGTGTGCAATGTCCCAATGCTAGTACAAAACCTAAAGTTTCATCAATTTGTGTTCATCACATTTTGGAATAAGGTAAAAAAAGATAAGGATGTCCCCAGGTTTTACTCTGCTAATGATTGACTTTAGGCAGTGGTGTTCATCTCTATTTCTTAAATCAAAGAGTCAGTATTGTCCAGCAATGTTTCTGCAGTCATGTGGCTGACATGATGTCAAATTGCAGCATAAAGTGCACGGCAAAACATGGAACACTGCTACTTTCCTGCATGCTTAGTATATGAGATACCTATTCATCTACTTGCATTTGCATGTTTTCAAACAGCTAGGTTGGCAGGAGCTGTACAATCAGTGGCAGCTCATTTGGTCTCATGGCACTTGAGACTCAAAGCTATAGATTTTTAATGGTCTAAGGCTCAATATCTTCATCACTGAACCACCATATCTCCTTTTCTTAAAAAATATTTGGGAATAGATACCTATATGTTAACCAACATATCAGTCACTTTTGGCTGTTTCAATCTCAATTTCAAATTCAATCATATGATAAATGGCTAAGGGAAGTAGGTGCATTTAACTTAATGAAGAAAAAGGTTAGGGTTGATGTGATAGCCCCTTTCCAATACTTAAAGGGCTGTCACAGGGAAGAGGGAATCTATTTATTATGTATAGAACCTGAGGCCAGGACAGAGAGCAATGAGTAGAAGCTTGTCAGAGGGAGATTCAACCTGGAATTAAAAAAGAATTTCCTGACAGAACAATTAATCAATGGAACAGCTTTCTTCCCACAGTTGTGGGTATTCCGTTACTGGAAGTTTCAAGAAAAGGTTGGACAACTGTTTGTCTAGGTAATGTAAGAATTTCTGACTTGGGCAGAAAGTTGGACTAGAAGACCTTCAAAGTCCCTTCAAGCCTATGATTCCATGATTACTGCAGTAGGAATGAACTTTTAATCCCATATTTATAGGTCATGCAGAAAGTTGGCTTCTCATTTCCTTTTTATTGTAAGATATGAAGTAAAAAATGAGATGTGAGAATATCAAGTATCATAATGTTCACTTAAATATCACTGCATTACCCTAAATATTAGGAGTGAAGGGAATTTTTCTTTGTATATTTTCCTACTTTCCTTACATGAAACATAGTTCTGAGTAAGGCACAATTAAAGAAATGGTTAATTTATAATGTTTCAGTGTGATGTACAAGAGTAAAGTAATTCCAGAAAGCAATTTAAAGTAAAGTACTAAATAAGGCTTTTAGTCAAAATGACTGCTTAAATGGTTTCTACTAAAATGCTGTTGTTAGATGTGTTGTGACTATTCTTGTTTATATTTCTTAGTCTACTATTTGCTAATGTCAATTTTGCAGACTGGCAAATTTTGTCCCAAAAAAGATAAAAACCACTTCTGATTTTCCCATAATTATATTTTTTTTACTTGTACCCTTACAATATTAGTTGGGATCTTAGAAACAGTTTTACAAATACAAATACAGATCAGAGAAACATTTTTTTAAAAAAACTGTACACATTTGAAAGAAAATGAGTCTTTATCAAATAATTCGTGAAAAGCTTAATTTGTGTTAACGTATCTTGATATTTTGAACTTCTGTCTGAACAATTATGGCAGCAGAAGATGAATGAATGCTCAGATTGCTGCTGATAAAATACCATGAAATTTTCCTTGTTAAATAATTTAGTTTATTTAAATATATAAAATACATTAAAATATATTTTATGTATAAATATGTATGTATGTATAAATACACTAAAATATAAAGTATATTTTAAAATATATAAACGAATTGCTAAGTTCTATTTCTTTTCTCTTCTAAGTTCTTCCTTTCCATGTAAATTATTAGTTCCTCCTTCTATTCATTAATTAAAACTGCATTTTGCTATACTATCTATTAAATAGCATTGAACATTTCATAGAATGTTGGAGATAAACTGAACTAGCAGTGGCTTTTTTTAAAGCCTTCTCTGAGAATTTTCAATATAGCACAAAAACAGTTTAGCAGATTAATTTTTAAAATGTATTTTGATTAAATAAAGATTATTCTTTTATTTCAAATTTAACTATCACTTCATTAAGATGCTTGTGGAACTCATCAAATATTCCTTACCTCCTTTCACATTTCATTTCACTTCATAGTTGTAGTTATAGAGAATACGGTATGTCATAAATGTTCTTGGTTGCTATTTATGTTGTTTTAAAAATCATTTTATTCCTTTTATCCTGGTTTTACTGTTAATTATCCAGAATTATGCATATAAATGGGTGGCCATGTAAACGTATTAAACAAACAAACATAAAATTAGCTTGTTTGATTAGGCAATGATTTTTTTACTGTAAAGATGGCAGGACCTAAACAGATAAAATAGACTGAGATTAAATTATTATTTTTACTACAGATATTTGTATAATCTCCATATTCCAGGACTCTTCAAATATAGGAAACATAACACCTCCTAGGTTCAATAAACTCTAATCCAGAAAAAGTTAAAGTAAAAAAAATCTAGTTAAGCATGTAGGAAAATATATGTATTTTCTGTATTTATTATGCATGCTATAATTATACTTAACTATTTGTTGCATATCTTAACTTCTCTAAGAAAGTAAGCTTGTTTTGGTTTTCTTTTGGTTTGCTTTTGTAAGTAGGCCACATGGAATAAATGGAAAATTTCTGAGATTATGATAACATTTGCTATTTATATCAACATGTGATTTTGGATTTGGAATTCTGCACTTATTATCTTTATGAATAATTCCTAAAACTGTATACTGAAGAAACCTAGCACCCACCCCTCCTAGAAGAATGAAATATTTTAGGAAATATTTAAAAATGCAGAATGTTATATTTCCCTGGATGAAAAAAGGAGAAATAGTTTTTTAAAAGACAAAGAGCGGCTCCTGCCCCTAGCAGATATTTGGTGCACTTTAAGAATGGGCCAGCCTATCTACAAAACAAAAGATCTCAGTTCCAGGGTGATAGGATTTAGACATGACCCTCCAGGATATAATAGGATTATCTATCAGCAGAGCTCACCACATGGCACAACCAAGCCCCTTCATTACATCACCCAGTAAGGTTCCACAAAACTTGATTCAGAAACATGACTCCACATGGGAGTCTGCAACCAATAGGATATATGCTCTTGCCACAGGAACAGGAAGCTCAAGTTCACAGTCCAAGAGAGGGTATAAATAACTCTCCACTCCATGTGGTCAGTTACCTGGAATTATATGTGCTTGGTGGTACTGCTTCACCATTAAACCATCCTTCCAAGTAGCCTCTATGTTAATAATGCATTTCGATACCATCGACCATGGTATCGAAATGTCTAAATTAATAATGCATTTCGATACCATCGACCATGGTATCCTTCTGCGACGACTGCGGGAGGT
Source organism: Thamnophis sirtalis (assembly GCF_051295495.1). Taxonomy (NCBI): domain Eukaryota; kingdom Metazoa; phylum Chordata; class Lepidosauria; order Squamata; family Natricidae; genus Thamnophis; species Thamnophis sirtalis. The sequence goes on along the minus strand of NW_028261388.1, from coordinate 44,511,721 downwards.
GGGAGTGGGAGGCACTGTGTTGCGGTGGTTCTCCTCCTACCTCTCGGACAGGTCGCAGTCGGTGTTAGTGGGGGGGCAGAGATTGACCCCTAGGCCCCTAACATATGGAGTGCCTCAGGGTTCGGTCTTATCTCCCCTACTATTCAACATCTACATGAAACCGCTGGGTGAGATCATTCGCAGGCACGGGATAAGATACCATCAATATGCGGACGATACCCAGTTGTATCTGTCCGCCCCGTGCCAATTCAATGAAGCGGTGGACGTGATGAACCGAGGCCTTGAGGCCGTTATGGACTGGATGAGGGCTAACAAGCTTGTACTCAACCCGGAAAAGACCGAGTGGCTGTTGTGCTTCCCTCCCAACAATTCGACCAGTACTCCATCGCTCAGGCTGGGGGGTCAAATTCTACACCCCTCAGAGAGGGTTCGCAACTTGGGAGTCCTCCTGGATCCACAGCTGTCCTTTGACCACCATCTGACGGCTGTGACCAGGGGGGCATTTGCCCAGGTTCGCCTGGTGCGCCAGTTGCGACCCTACCTGAATCGGGAGGCCCTCACAACAGTCACTCGGGCCCTTGTGACCTCTAGGCTGGAATACTGCAATGTGCTCTACATGGGGCTGCCCTTGAAGAGCATCCGGCGACTTCAGCTAGTGCGGAACGCGGCCGCGCGAGTGATTGTGGGTGCACCTCGGTTCACCCACATAACACCTATCCTCCACGAGCTGCGCTGGCTACCTGTTGATCTCCGGGTGCGCTTCAAGGTGCTACTAGTCACCCACAAAGCCCTCCATGGTAGTGGATCTGCGTACTTGAGAGACCGCCTTCTGCCAATTACCTCCCTGCGACCAATTAGATCTCATAGATTGGGCCTCCTCCGAGTTCCATCTGCCAGCCAGTGCCAGCTGGCAATTACAAGGAGGAGAGCCTTTTCAGTAGTAGCTCCGACCCTTTGGAACGATCTCCCCGTGGAGATTCGTACTCTCACCACTGTGCAGGCCTTCCGCATAGCCCTTAAGACCTGGCTAGCCCGTCAGGCCTGGGGACAAAGATAATTGCCCCTCCCGAATGATGAATAGATGTTGCTCATTATTTTATTCTATGTTTGTCTACGTTACTGTTTGTATATCCCTCCCTTGATTTTATGTAAGCCGCCCTGAGTCCCCTCAGGGAAAAGGGCGGCCTATAAATGTTAATAAATCTCTAAATCTCTAAATGTTTCCAGTATCTTTCTCCCTCACTTGAAACTGAACCCAGATGGACATTTCTTCCAACAATATTGTTAAGAATAATGAAGAGTGTAATGGTGCTAAAATATCAGAGGTTTAAATTTAGAAGACAGTGTTCTTTTGTGCATCTAGCATAATAAATTTATAATGTTTTTAGAAACATTTAAACAATCCTTAGGGAAGTGTAAGTAAGTGCCTGCATATATATATATACTGCTTTACTTAGGTTTGGTTTAAACATCCTCACTCCACTTTATTATAGCATGATATTGTTTAGTTGTGGGATTTAAGTGTTCTTAGGCACCTTTTAGAAGGAAATCTCACCCTGGGATTACTTTTAATGAAAACAGACATACAGTTTATATATAAAGCAGATAAATTAATAATGCATAACTTGTTTCCAGCCAGTTATCAAAAGAGATACATCCTTTTTGCAATAATAGATCTTAATATAATATTATACTTCATGTGTCTGTTTTAAACTATACATTTATTACCCCATCACTTCTAGTCCCAATTACCATCGTTAAGCAAGGACTACCTGAAGAGGTTTCCCTCTGCTTAAAGAAAATGCTGTGGTCCTGAAACCTAATAGATACATTCTTGAATGGGGTAACTAATTAGATGTATAATCCAGATTTAATTTGATTTATAATCTTCCTTCAGCTATGGCATGTACTGTCAGATACCACATTTTTTGCATTAAAATAATGCTAAAATAATATTAAACACAATTAACAATTAATAGCAATGCAATACAAATATTTTTATATATTTTCTAAACACCAAGATAACACAAACAATGCAATTCTGGAGGTATCTTGGTGGGATATCTTCTCAATGACCTGGTCACAACTTAGACAGTTGACCTCTGCCAAACATATTTTTAAGTAAAAGGCTGTGTCCAGTGTGCAACACTTGGTGATGGTTTGATGACACATCTTGTCAAAAACCTGGGAAATAAGACAGTTAAACCTCTACCAATTTTTCTTTTTGCTTTATATTTTTACTGAAGAACTCATTATGGTGTGATGCCATTATTTCTAAATCCTGGCAGGTTTCTGATTAAGAAGATCAAGTTGTTCTGTTTAGCTTAATTGTTGCAAGTAGAGATACAGCTAAAAGGCTTAAAGTAAACATGAATACATAAATGTTGCAAAAGCTCAAAGTGAAACTGGTTGCATTCAAATGCCAGCAGCTTGTTGAGGAACAGTTTCCAAGAATAGATATAAAATGTGGGGGGATTTAGAGCACAATAATGCATTTTGAAACGTTAGTTAACTCATTCTAACCACAAAAATAAAGGGAATCTATCTTACATGGCCAGAAGAAGAAAAAAGGAGCATACCACTGTGCCTCTTCTCGAGTTTTCCATGGTGACTCTATACCATTATAAAGAAAATTATATAGGAAACATTTAGGAAACTATTTGATACAGAAACCAAATCATGTAGGTCAACTATTGTTTTTCAATTTCTGACTAATACAGGTAGTCTTTGATTCACAACAATTTGTTTAGTGACTGTTTGAAATTTCAAAGGTACTAAATAAAGTGACTTATGACCATTTTTCGCACTTACAACCATTGCAGCATCCCCATGGTCACATGATTAAAATTCAGACACTTGGCAACTGACTCGAATTAATGACGGCTGCTGTGACCTGGAGTCATGTGATCCCCTTTTGCCATCATCTGATAACCAAAGTCAATGGGGAAGCCCGCTTCATTTAACAAATTTATTACTAATTTAACGACTGTGGTGATTCACTTAACAACTGTGACAAGAAGTTGTAAAATGGAGCAAAATTCACTTAACAGATGTCTCACGGAACAACAGAAATTTTGGACTCAATTATGGTTGTGTCGAGTTCTACATGTATTTATGAATCTGTTTCAAAAAATTGATACATAAACTATCTACATATTCCTATGTTCCTTGAATATTGTAGACATATTTAAAAATAATGCAAAATCAGAACTTCACTCAAACCAATTAATTGTTTTGGTAATAATAATAATGTGCATCTGCACACTATATATTGCATTATACAATAAAATTGCTTATGTCATTGCTATACTCTGTGTCAGTGTTAAATTTGAAACAGATCTATTGTAGAAATCATTTTAAATTTTAGACACTTATTCCTTAGACAGTTGAAAAAGTAATATTGTTTTATTGCTATCTGAAAATAGAAATAATAATGAAGGATTATTCACAGAGGATATAAAGTCAGAGCAAGAAACAAGTTCCTTTAAGTTTAGTGGAATTTTTTCCAAGGTAAATTAGTTTTAGATTGAATTATACTTCTATGTCTAATAATTAGGTGTTCTATTCTTATCTTACTGGATAGGATTTGAAAGGAGAAAAATACAAAGGTGGTTAAAAATCTCTCACGGACATGTTCCTAGATACATACAAACCCCCAAATATACACACACCAGCAGACACTGAGCTTCAGAAATCAGTGGAAATTTTCATTAGTTTGGAATTTATGGCATAATTATATAACACAAATTGTTTGTCATTTTTTATGGTATTGAAAATTGCCATGCTATTTTAAATGTTAACTTGACACATTCCCCCCATTCCATTTTTTTGTTTTTTTGCCTGTTCCTTATATGTATTTGTATTGAAGTAAAACAATTTATAAATACTTTTAATGTCACTAGCACAAAATAATGCTAAAATGCATTTAATTTCAATTAACACATAAAATATAAATACACACACAAAATCAATTTATATATAAGAGAAGTACACACAGTCAGTCATCAGGTGTGGTGATGCATACCTGATGATAACCACAGCTGTTTTGCATAGGTTTGTTCCAGGGATAAAATGCTACTAGTTAGGACTGGTTCACCTAAACTGGTAGTAAAAATGCTACCAGTTCGGGCAAACTGGTATTTCCGATGATCAGCTGGGCGACAAACAGCTGTGACATGTAATTTATATTAGCTAGAATCATCAGATTTCTGCTTTCTAGCTAATCTAAATCATGTGGTACACTGGATTCCCGCCCCCCTTGCTGTTCTATTTACCTTTGCAGACTCGGAAAGCTTCAAAATGTTCCTTTTTTAGCATTGCACGCATGCATGTGCAAAGCGCATGTTCAGTAGCAGACTCACTGAACCGGTAGCAGACTTCAGAAGTTTACACTGCTGGTTTGTTCCCCTTTAGTTAGGTCAGCACAAGGTTTGGTACAAGTTCAACAGTGGAATAGCCATCAGCTATCTCCTCTACATGAATGACAGCTCTATAGTGAGGACATTGAAATGTTATCTGACTGGGAAGATGCAATCAGATAATAGTCAGAGAGGGAAGGTAGTTAAGACTGTTCAGGTGGAATTACCATCAGCCCACATAGCAAACAGGCCAGCTATAGGTACTCTGGTATTTCACAGTTTTATGAGAACCATAATGAGGAGGCAAAAAAGACAGCAATATCCAAGTACCACCAAAAGATTAGATAGGTACTGAAGAGCCAACTCAATGGGAAGAACAAGATCCACAACATGAACATGTATGCCCTCCCAGGCATCAGATATCCTATGGACATAGTGAGCTGGCCAAAGCAGGACATGAAAGCTGATGATGTGAAGAGGCAGGTAGGATCTGGAATACAGTATGCCACAGTCATTGTCTTGGATAAAACCCAGAGCATCCAGAAGTAACTCAATAAGATGGTATCCAAAGATTAGCTTAAAGTAAGTATCATACAGTATATTATACTTGTTTCTGACCAATGACATATAAACACATGCTGCACCTTATAATATTTATTATTGGGTTAATAAAATTATCTGCTCCATCTTGAGATGTTTATAATTTTATCAAGAAACAATTATCTTTCATTTAATTATTGAACAAAGACATTGCTGTACCTCTCTTATGGATCTTTGGTTCCTAATACTTGCTATAGTTTAAATGACATTGGATCAATAGTGCTTTAAATATATTATTCTAGACTCCAGCTAGCCTGCTTGTTTTTGAAATAACAATTGCATAAGTTTAAAACAATTAGTCCCTCTTATTAATTTAAGCAATACAGCCAAAAGATGAACAGAGGTAGATGCAAGCATTTTGTATTGACTCATCAGTACATACATTACAGTAACATAGTTAAAATCAGCCTCAAATATAAGATCTAGCAAGAATATTAATTAATTAAGCCTGTAACCTATGCAGGAAAGCAACCAATGGCAAGCCTTACGCCTACAGGAGGCATAGATTGACATAAAGCTGTTTCTGCATGCACAAGGGAGGCTTCAAACAGTCAATGGCAACTGCCTCAGCAAACTGCAGGAAATGAGCGTTCCTGTGGGATAGTAGAACTTTAAACACAGGGTTTTGATCCACCTGGTGACCCATAGATAATAAGTGTCTCGCAATGACTGAAGGACACATTTTATGGCCACGATTTGCTGGATTGTTCAAGGCTGTTTGGACCCATTTTGGAAGATATTCTGAAAGCAAAACCCCTATCAGTTCTGCCGATGTAATTCTCTCCACAATTACAAATAAATTGGTAAACACAATCAGTTTTGGCTCTGATAGGTTGTACTTCCTTAATTAGGGACAGCAGTAGTCTCTGGGTTTGATTGCATAAGTATTCAATCACATTATTTAGAAAACAAAAGTATAAGAGGGGAATTTATTCCAGTCCAGTGAAGCACTTCTAGTTATTCCTCATTGCCTAAAATAAAAAAGGAAAAGAAAACATTTGGTTATATTTTCAGAATTCAGTAGGGAAGCAACGTACTCTCAAATGACATTCTAAAAAACTGAATGTGTATTAATTATATTTTTAACTAATTCTTCTTTCTGTATGATACTTGTACAAATGATTGTACATAGACTTTCCTGGTAGATTCTTATCCAACAAATGAACCAATGCAGATCAGTTTAGTTCTATGGCTAGATGAGATACTCATGATTTAATCCACTCTTTATCGGTATGGCCCTTACAAAAATGCAAATTTGTTCCCCCAAAATCTTGTGAAATCATTTAAAAATAATGTAAATATATGTAAAATTTTTATTCTTAAATATCCTTTGTGTTTGTGTGAGTGTATTAAATATATTCCTGTATCTCAAACATACACATTTCATGTAGCTTTTCTAAATATATTCAAAAGTCTTTTCATGTGCATGCAAAAACCCTTTCAATAAATGTGATATATTTTATATGCAAATTTTGAGCCATGAAATATTTTGAAATGGAGGTTTGTTGATCCCATGAATTAAGTATCCATTTATGCCACGGGAGATTTCTATTGAAAGATCATACTATTTTGCATTAAAAGTGGTTTATGATGAATTATTTTTGAATGCTTATTAGGTCCCAGTCATTTATCCTAGGAAGTACTGTTGATGATAATCATGGATCGCTTCCAAAAGTGGGAATTTTATGCTGACTTCTCTCTGATTTCTCTTTGATGTGTAGCATAGAAAACATCAAGTGACATAATGATATGCATTACTTATTCCCGTTCAATATTATTTGCAGAAAGGAGATAGGCAAGCTGAGAAAACAGAAACATAGAGACACAATATTACTTTATAGTTTGTCCTTACTTAATCACAAACTATGGAGATAAAAGGGCCAATCCACTGTAAAATTGAGTTGGATTTACTATCTAGGTCAGTGTTATCTTCAGTTTTGCTAAGAAACTTTTGGGAGAATTATGGCCTTTGGCAAAACATCCACATTATTAATCCATATTAATTTATATAATACAGGATTATCTAGTTTGAGCATACTGCTCTCTGTATAATTCGGTGTATTGTTTAGAATCAGCTATGAAAGTTATACAAACAAACAAAGTGCTTTTCATCTAGCCTATATTTCACATATAAGCTCATTATGGAGTAAAATATATTTTTGAAGTCTTTTTAACATCTATTTACTGAAGATTTTTTTTATAACTTCAGGACCCCATTCTTTTCATTAATTATGATGCATAAAAGTTTGATTTTAACAGCCATTTTAGTAGCATAATGGATATAACACTTTGCTTGAACTGGTGCCCAAGTAATATTGTAACTATAAAAGGATGCAAAAAAGCCAAATAAAGAAAAACTTGGTCCTTTACTAACAAATGGCAACTACAGCTTAATATTATCTTGAAGAGGCAATGACGTTATTTACTGCAACTTCTTCCTTACCTTAATAAAACTGAAAAGATTCATTAGCTAGGAAGCAGGATATTAATAAAGCATGGAAAGATTATATCATGGACAACAACTGCCTATTTATTAAGAGTCATCTTTCTCTCAGTTTGTCATTTAATGTGCACGCCAAGCATGTTATGTGTTAGTTTTCCAGTCCTGGGTTCATATTATTGTAGATAAAAGATAATATCACTTTGTTTTTCTTTCTATTTATCTTATTTATAAAAGTAATAAATTATTTCATAAGGCAAGGGTATTTTTCATGTGGAAGGTTCTCAAAATGGGCACAAATAAGAACAGCTGAGAAATCTTTTAAAGCTGACCCTAGCCAGTAATCCACTTTCTTTGCCTTAGTGTTATTATACATTTATGCGAAAATAGCCCATCTTGGGACCTATATGGTTAATAAGAAACCGCATGCAAGATTTGCTTTGATTTTGAATGGAATCAAAAACACTGAGCAAATGTCTTCTGTAGTTTCAGTCAGTCCTTGTCAAAGTTTCCTTATATCTTTTTAACTAAGTTTTCCTCTCCGTATGTGATATAGTACTAGTTTGTTTTAGAAAATCAAAGCAGATGTAGGGTCCACATGACATGGAAAAACTTTTGAATGAAAAGATCAAGATATTCCACATAGCTAGCTGAAGAAACAGGTGACTATCTGGTTTCATAATCATACCTTTGTTTTAAATGCAATAACCAGTCAGAATGGGGCAGAATTCAGAACAATCCCTTTTTGTATTCAGTAGCTAGCTCATTGTTTTAATTCAACAGATGTCTGTATTGAATACTGGATGAATTACAAGTTTTCTAAATTTAAATAACACCTTAATACATACCAGGCTATTTATCCAACAAATATTGTTTTGAGTTGAGTCAGCATGGAATATATTATTAAGATTTTGTTTGCAGCTTGAAAAATTAAAGAAAAATATTTTCTATTTTTCTTGAAAGCTTAACAATTTTTGTATTCGTGTTGTTGAATCTGTTCAATACTCATTCATACAGGTTTAATATCATATATTAAAGAATGTGTATAAAGTGTAACCACTTCAGTTTTACCAATGTATTATTTGCCTCAATTTGTACTCCGTGATAAATCTTTCCAGCTTTATTCTTAAAATGAACCATCATAAAAGCAATTTCATAATCAAGATCTATCTGAAAACATGCAGGGTGGGGTTTCACTTTAGATGCTTTATATTTATAAAATGGATTGATTTGTTTTTTTTTTTTCAGTGACTATCATCATTTTGAAACACAGGACACAAATTGTACTTTCTGCTTGAAATAGACTCATGAAAATATGTATTTTAATTTTTAAAAACCTGTTTAAATAATAATACAAAGGAATGTATTTAAAATTAAAGGCAGTGTATTTTCATTTGTCTAAATGGGTTTTTACACAGCTTCTCTTGTGGGAGGTTGGGTTATTACTTTGGTAGTGGAGCACTTGGTTGTGTGGGTACTTTTACAATAAGATTTGTATTTCTAATTTGCTGTAGTATATTTCTAATATACTACTGCTGAATGGGATACAGTATCTAGGAAGAAAAGTGTGTTATCTTCCTCCATTGTGAATTTTATTTCTTTGAAGATGGAGCCATTTATATTTATAAGAAGATATTTCAAAGTAGTATTAATTCTTTCCATCTCCTCAACTGATTGTGATTAATAGATAAAAAAGGTAAACAGTAATATAAAGAAATTAAAATAAGGCTTAACAAAATGTTCTGTGGATTGAGGTTGCTTGTCTAGCAAGTTGGACACCCCTTGAGTCCAAAGTCTGATGTTTACTAAAGCAGTGAGATATGACCAGGCATAGTGTTCATTATGGCAGCATATGAAAGGATGACAAATGAGTCACTTTCAAGAAAAGATCAGCTACTGATATTGGCATTCAACACCACTGTTCAGTACATGATAAAGACTAAATTACCTGTGTTGCATGGGCTCTTCTGGGAAGTAGTTGCAACAGGCTAACAGACTTAAAAGTTAGGGTTTGGCATGATGAGAGGTATGTCATGATAATTCATAGTTCATATTTATTGATCTATACCGAGGCCACCAAATATCACAATATGAGATGAGTAATTTAAAAAAAAACCTTCTATTTGGCCAATTGACTCACTGTCAAGACACTTTTAAAATTTCTGCTCTTAAGGAAGGTAAACATATGAATAATGAATACATTTCAGTGATGTTAGACTAGACCCATTTTAATTTGGAGAGCCTGATGGTTAGAACAGAGCTATTTTATGACAGTGATATGTATCTGAATGGATCATTTATTATAAAATGTCCACTCAAAATATTTTCAGCAGCGAACTGACACCACAAGATACTTCAGTTTTATATGAGAGCCTTGGACAAAATGTCCCAGTTCCCTGTTATATAAACATTGGCCAGCAAGTAGAATTATACAATTTATTGGGAGGAAGGGCAAGCAGAAATGGGTCTAAGAAGCATGGTTATACTACTGCGGGATGTAGGGAGAAAATATGAAAGATAGGAAAAAGAATGAAATATGGCATATGTGTCTTCAGCATGTGCTTGGCTAAACTCCTTGAATCAATTTTCTATATCAGAATTAATTTGATCAGCGTGAGCCATCCTAGTGCATAAGCATATCCCATATTTCATTGCAAAGCTTTTACTAAAACTGATACATTAAAACTTACATCTGTACTACTGGCTGTGTATTGACACTATTGCATGATCCAATAGCCATAACAGTTATGTTGATCGTGCTTCCCAGCATGAGAGTAGGAAATCTGTATAGGCAAGGGTTCTTTCTTGGCTGTTAAGCTACCAGTTTAAGAAGAGGCAAGAGCTTTATTTGTGCTGCCATTTCTTGTTGATATTAGCTACAATGGGTGTAGCTAATTGATTGTTACTGGTGGGGCCTCTGAAACTGAAGCCATTGCTTCACCTTGTGATTACTGCAGGATGTTCAATGGATTCCCTCTGTGCAGACAATCTATTTTTCCTAGATTGAAAAAATATGTGTATATGGATGAATATATATTGCACACATGGTGGAATAAAGAAATGCTAATAGTTTTTTGAGCAAACAGGAATGCTAATTGAGAATGTATAGCTGGTCAAATTTCATACTTTTTATACTTTCTTGAGCTTTCTTATACTTTCTAAGCAAAATTAGAACCTTGAATATTATCTTAATTTTAGCCTGATAGAATCTGATGATGGTTGCTTGTGTAAATTCTCTGCTTTCATGTTTCTCCAGATTGAGTAACTTTCCTACATTATGTTACTAACCTTGTCAAAACATGTTAGTTAAAACCATGGGTATATATGGTGTTTCTTACGTACTTGTAACTCATTGCCTCCAACAGATTTCTTAAAGGTCTTTCAGGCTGCCACTATAAGTGGTGTAGAGTTTCCTGTCTAAGCAGGGGGTTGGACCTCCAAGGTCCCTTCCAACTCTGCTGTTCTGTTCTATTCTATTCTTTCAAGGTTTTCCAGAAAATGGATATATTTGGTGGCAGTGCACTATGCTTCTAGTGTCACATCACATTTGTTTATCTGTTCAGTCTTTGAGCTTTTCATAATGTAAGTACAGCATAAAAATGTGTGTTTATTCCATTATTTATTCCATTATCCCATTAGTATTCTCAGGAGTGGAATTTTATTTGGACAACATCCTGTTGGGAATTTCAGGCTTAGTAATGAAAATTATTCCTAGAAATGGGCTTTATACATTCATTCATTTATGTAATGGGAATAAAAATAACAATGACTAATTAATGATCATAGGAACTTGTATGCTCTCCCTTTCATTATTTTGTAGCATAATAAAAGTATGCATATTAATTAAACTAAAAGTCATTTTTCTTTATTATCTCCCTTGGAAAAATATTCATTTTTCTTCTTCTTTTTTTCCTGTAGTAAATGAGAAATTAGTCCGTATATAAATAAAACAAATAATGAAGGCTTATAAACTATTCTTGATTATCAATTATAACTTTTTCCAATATTTCTGAAAATATGGATCTCTTTTTTATTTCAAACAGCTGGTTTTAGCCCTATATGATATATTTCCTTATATTTCTATAAACATGTTTCACCACATTGCAAATTAAATTGCCTACAGAAAATGGACCTAAATTATTATTGTCCATGGGCAATAATAAGTGTCATATGCATGATGGTTGCTACATGATACATTTATGCCATCGGAATATATGTACATAGCAGTGGTGGGTTTCAAATTTTTTTAGAACCTATTCTATAGGTGTGGCCTGGTTGTGGTTTTGCGGGAGTGGCTTGGTGGTCATGTGACCGGGTGGAAATGGCTTGGCAGTCATGTGACTGAGTGGGAGTGACTTGGCAGTCATGTGACTGGGTGGAAGTGGCCAAGTTGATGTCACTGAATTTTTTGCCCCAAATAATGACCTTCAAAAAGAAGATATAAAAAAGGAAATTTATTATTTTGTGCACTTACTACTTAAATAAGAATGAAATAAGTATACAAAACAATGTGTATTTACAGCTACTTAGAGAGGAAATATGGCTGTCCTTGGGGGTCTTCAACATCACTGACCACCTTACACACACACTTCCAGTCCCTCTGCCTCTTCCCTCTTCCTGGATTCACTCAGACGTTTTTAAAACTTACAGCCTGTGCACAGCACATACTTACAGCCCCTCTGCCTCTTCCCTCTTCCCCAACATCCTCCCCCACCACCCCAGCCACTCACTAGTTCTTTCTTCTGCTGGTTCTTCTTCTAAGAACTTTTTGGTAGCGTGGTGCGGATGGGTGGGGCGAATGAAAGAGCGAACGAGGGGAAGGAGCATTCTGGTATGGGGCCTCCTGTCCAATGAGTACAGGAAGGCACGCTGAATTTCACCATCCAGTTTGGCCGTATCAGTCCGTACCAGTTGAAACCCACCCCCGGCACATAGATTGTAACTAAAAAAAATGATAAGGAAATTATTTGACCTTTGAATGATGAATCAAGTGAAAGCATTCTGTTCCTATACTTGATAGTCCACAGTTAGATTATGTGTGCTACAACTGTTTCTCTTTGTGTTTCCATATGTTTCCCAGCAATTAGAACCTTATGTATATTTGTATGGTTTAACAACTGTAATCATTAATTTTCTTATCCTCACAAATGTATCTAATTTCTATTTAAATGGTCCAACTTGATGACAGTTACTAAATCCTGTAGTTGTTGTATTCTTTGCTACATAAAGTATTTTTTTAAAAAGCTGCAGATATTTTTATTACAATTTATTTTTTTCTAAAGCATCTAGAGCCAAGGTGGCGCAGTGGTTAAATGCAGCACTGCAGGCTACTGCTAGATCAGCAGGTCAGCGGTTCAAATCTCACCAGCTCAGGGTTGACTCAGCCTTCCATCCTTCCGAGGTGGGTAAAATGAGGACCCAGATTGTTGGGGGCAATATGCTGACTCTCTGTAAACCGCTTAGAGAGGCCTGAAAGGCCTATGAAGTGGTATATAAGTCTACTGCTATTGCTATTGCTACCCCAGCATAAGTTGGGTTGGATATTATAATGTGAAGCAATGGTCTATAGTGCTATGTCCACAACTGAAGCCAGTCTGGTTTTTTGCTATTATCTGCCTAGTAAACACCTAGTCATTCATTCTGTTTAAAAGTATAAGATAGAGCATAACTTACACTCTTAAGATTTATGACATAAAATTTGCAGGGTTTGTGGAATCTCTCTTTTTAAATATTGAAATTATTACGCTGTTTTCCCACTCTAGTGGGATTTACCCAGCAGCATTAGTATAAGCTTACAGGAAGGCAAGAAAAACTGTCCACCAATCAGGAAATGCTTTAAAAATTCTGGTAATAATATGTCCCCCACAGGGTTTTTTCAGCTGTCTGTTGTGAGATTATTCTTTTAACTTCTATGACAGTAGCTGGAAGTCATTTTAGAAATGTTTTTAATACCGTTCATATTATTAACTGTTTGATATTTTAATATCCTCAAATTTATTTTTGAAAAAGCTATCCAAGCTTTAAGTGAACATGCACTCTATTATTACCTTTCTTTTTTTGGCTTTGGGAAACTAATTCCCAGAATTTCATATACCTATTTTGTAAACATAAGTCTTCCTGCCACTGATTTTTTTTTATATTGTCCTTGTTTCCTTCTTCTTATCAGTACTTGATGCCTTTAGCATTCATCCTTCACAATTTAACTGACTATTCTAATCAGTTCCTTTATTTCATGTCTACATTCATTGTTAACTTGTAACCACTCTGGCTGTAGTCCTTTTCATCTGGCATATTTTAGAACACCAAGAGTTTAATATTGCTGGCCACATTCAGGTTCAGGTTCAGGTTTGTTTTATTTATATGCCGCCCTATTCCCTGCGGGACTCAGGGCGGCGAACAACCCAAAGGGAAAAGGGAAACACAAAAGTACAATACAAGCATTTAAAAATAGCCAACAGCCACACGGATCGAGAGGGGAAGGGAACTCATCAACCCCAGGCCTGCCGACACAGCCAGGTTTTAACGGCTTTTCGGAAGGCCTGGAGAGAGGTGAGGGTCCGAATCTCTGCGGGGAGTTCGTTCCAAAGGGCCGGAGCTGCCACAGAGAAGGCCCTCCCCCGGGGAGTAGCCAGATGGCATTGGCTAGTAGACGGAACCCGGAGGAGGCCAACCCTGTGTGATCTAATGGGTCTTTGGGAGGTAATTGGCAGCAGGCGGTCTCTCAAGTACATTCTCAAGTACATTCTCATATACGGTCTTTTCATTTTCTAGTTTTGAATCACCCTCTGCTGTAGCATTTTGGAACAATGTAGCATATATTTTAGAGTTTATCCTCCAAGGGAGATTTCCACCTTAATTGTTTCTTATTAATTCTACTGCCTTCTATAATATGCTGTATTATTTCCACATTTCCACAGTAAGTCCTTACTAAGTGGTAAATGTTCACTCTCTGGTCAATCTATAATGATACAACACTATACTACTGGAATCAAAGAGAGGTATACAAATATATAATCAATGACAGTTCCTCTTCTGTGCTGACTAATGTATAAAAACCCTCAGAGTGAATGACCTTTGTTAAATTGACCATTTGAAACACATATGTACATTAAATTGAGGTGTTCTAGTCATGCTTACCCTGGAACATCTCATGTGATGTGTGACATACCGGAAAATGGCTTTCTTAAAAAAAAGACTGCCACTTAAATATTTTTTTCCAAATTGATCATAGAATTGATTATTGAATCAAAATTCATCTATTTAAAATAATTAAATCTTCACTTGAGGAACAGGTAAAGGTAAAGGTTCCCTTTGTACATATGAGCTAGTCATTCCTGACTCTTGAGGACTAGTGCAACATATTAACTAATGTCTGTTCTAGCTTATCCCAATTTTCCTGTTGCCTGGGTGGCACATAGATGTTAACACATTCTCCCTTCTGATTTTACCTTCAATATTTGAATTTCATCTATGTTATAATTTCCAAGTTATATTTCTTCTGTTGTCATATAAAGATGTAGCACAATTAAGTTCGTTAAGCCCCATTCCATCTTTTGATCTCTCTTGACCCAAACACATATGACTTGATAATGCTGTAACATTCTTTACCATCAATCCAGAGGTGGATTCCTACTGGTTTGACCCGGTTGGGCTGACCCAGCAGCGACCCAGGCCTGCCATGCCCCCAAACCTGTTCCCCGGATGCCACTGTCTCTGCCGCCATCTTGCTTTTGAGTTCTGCACAAGCACAGAACAATTTTAATTGAATTGCACATGCACACACAAGAATGAACTGGCAGTAAAGCCAACCAGAACCCACCCCTGCATCAATCATGTTAGATAGTGAAAAATCATATTATAACCTTGTAAATAATAAAAATAAAGAATCCTTATTTATGTGTTTACCAACGCAACTGTGGAGGAGTAAGAAGAGACCACACCCAGGAACGCCAACGGGTGAAACAGGAAACCTAAAAAAAAAATCTTATCTACAATGATGTGTTTGTTTCAAGCAATAACTGTTCTGAGAACTGATGCCCCTTTTAAACAATTGAATTGTAGGATGTTCTTATAATAGTTTTTGTCAATTCTGTTGATTATCCCCATTTTGAATTTTGATCCAATGCTGCAAAGTTATTGTATTGAAGTATGACATACCTATTGACCTCTAGACATTTCTTCCTTTGAAGTATTTGGTTCATCCTGAGATCGCTTCATTTGTTTCATTAAATTTAAATATCTATGAGTGTCTTTGTAACCATAATTATTTTTAACAACAATACTCTCCGGAGCATAACATAATGTCACTATCATTTGGAGTACAATTTTCATACACATGTAGAACAATAGAGGAAGTGAATACACACACACACACACAAACATTATATATATTACAACCCCCGGTATGCCCAAATATGGGAGGAAGATCACTACTTCCATTCTCTGTCCTTCGGCTCGTCACAAGAGACCATCCAGACAGAACCCAATATTTTTTTACTGTTGCCTTTTTGTTACATTTGTTATATTTGTGCTGATAAATAAATAAAGGGAGACTAGTATAGATCTATTTCAAGCTATTTAGCTCTCATCAGCTAGCCATACCCTTACTGGGATTCGAACCTGTGCTGTATTACATCTTAGGCAGATGTTTTAACAATTAAGCCACAGGTCTTTATCAGCTTAAGCCAGGGAGGTAGGTATATATTTAGTGTCACAACCCCTGGTATGCCCCAATTATGGGAGGAAGCTAACTGCTTCCATTCTCTGTCCATCGGCTCGTCACAAGAGACCACCCAGACAGAAAGCCCAATATTTTACTGTTGCCTTTTGTTACAAATGTGTTGTATTTAAATAAATCCTCCCATAATTGGGGCATACCAGGGGTTGTGACACTATACACACACACACACACACACACACACACACACACACACACACACACACACACACATCCACTTTCCCTTCCTTGCATGTATATGCTTTATAAGATCAAAATATCTTCTCTTTCCTCTTGGTTTTACAGACATACAACATATCTATTTTTAAAGGCTTTATTGTGTCTATATTTTAAAGTCAGAGATAGCAGGATACATAAGGCTTGGAAGGGAGAATCCTCTCTAACACAGGATGAATAAGATCAGTAAATAGCTGAGTGATGTATTTTTGTTTGTTTACATAAAACTCATCTGTACTAATAAGGGGAAATATTCCAGTCTGTTGGAAGGTGAGAGACGAGGACAAAATGTTTTCCTGGCCATGTGAGTAGAGTTAGCCTACAATACTGCATTCTAACCACTGCACCACCACAGCTCCCAGAACTAATTTGCCATTGCTTTCTTCATAACATTGAGAGAGAAGAGATTGGCCCAAGGTTGGCTGGCTTAATGAATTAAAAATCACCCTCTCCCAATTTCTATCCCAGTTCCTTAGCAATTACATTAAACTGGTTGTCATAATTTGCAGTTACTACAACTACATATTGGTATTACTATATAGAAAATAATTGTACTTCTGTTTCACATCTTGGAATATTTGACAAAGACAGAAGTGGAAAACATGCAGCACAATCTTTTCAAGAACACTATATTTAGGAAATGTTACATAATGCAATATTGGAAAGTCCAGTAAGATCTAAGACTATATATTATTATTTAATCAATGTAGGTCATGGAGTGACCAAGATAATTCATATTTTATGTCTAAATAAATCAGATCAAGAAAATTTACTCCATGCAAAATTCTTTGAAGCTAACTAGCAGTAACTAGCAGTAGCTCAAGCATCACATTTATGACGATAATATTGTACATGTATTTGGGATAATTAGCTTCCTCAGCCATATTAGTATTTCCTTTGAAAAGGCTAGTATTCTCTCATTCTGCAAAGAATTTATACTAAATTTATATTAACTTGAACTCTTGGACTATGAAACTACTGGACAAATGTACAACCTCTTGTCTGCATCTTTAGGCTGTGCTAAATGAATTGCTGCATGATAAAATTGAATTAGATACTTTAGTAAATGGAAATGCATAAAATTTGAAAATGAGTTTGTTTGACTTGTGAGATAATCTCCATCTGAACAGATGATGATGACTGAAGATTTGTAAGAAGAATGCTCTGAAGGGGACAAATAAATAGGTCCTTAAAGCTAGCAAGAGATAATATCAACATGGTAGCCTTATTGTTTCCCTGTTTAATATTTGTTCTTTTATATAGGTTTTTTCCCCCCTACGGTATTCTTATGGAAAAGTGCAACAACAACTGGAAATGTACTACCTTACTAAGCCCATATCAATCCCACTATACTATTTGCTGGCATAATAGAGTGATAGCTGTAGGGAAATTAGATTTTAGTATATAACTGTAATGGATATAAAATAAATCCATAATAGATTTATTTTAAATGCATGAGCCCATCAAAATTAAATCTATCACACTACAGACAGTCCATGGGAATTTCAAAATACCATATGCAAAAATGCATATATCAAAAATATTTGCAGAAGCAAAAATGTATGAAATTGGAAAGTTTCATACATGCTTATCCTTGTTAAAATGCATATATTAAGGAATTATATTTAAAAATTGACAGGCATTTAAAAAGTAGAAGAAAATTTGACTATATTAGACTGACATATTGATTTCTAACCACTATTTATAAGACCTGTGGATCTTTCATTTCATTTCATGAGATTATCAGCCTAATTCATGTACTATGCAGGAGGAAAAACCCAATGGAACAGAAAGAAATCAAGATAATGAATACAGTGTGTATAGTAATGTATTTGTCATATCTATTTTGTAACTGGATTGGTGTGTCTTTAGTATCTGATATATTTTCATATTGATCATGGATAATTTTATGAATACAGGAGCTTTATGTACCCATAATTCTGGGAAGGTTTATAGGAATACTGTATATCTGTAGTTACAGAGACAAAAATTCATGGCTTCTGATTGATAATATGTTTAACCAGTCCTGACAAAACATTCACAGCATTGAATGTTTTGAATATTTGTATCTTTGGGATGATATGTGATAATGATGTATTGTGTTTTTTGTAATGTGGACCCTTTCAAAATAACTATCAGAGTAGAATGAATGAGAGTGTTGGCTATGTACATTCATTGACTGAGAGTATCTTCAAACATAAATGAATATGGAATTTGCCAGATCACTTTAAATTAAACTGATTAATAATACATCATGTTCCAATGAATTTTTCATGGTTTAGAAGCTAATGCTCTCAATTGTTTAGCAATGCAAAATTTAAGAAACTTCACAGACAGCACCATGTCACAAACCTTAGCCAAATGATAAATGATTTGATTTTTGAAGTTTTTATTTTGCTATTTTCAATTACTGTAAACACATGAAGTTTCCAGTGTGGCTATTTTGAATGGCCTCTTGTGAATATTTAACACTTAACATCTTTCAACATGTTTTATCTTCCACATCTGTTTTGTCCTTTTTTAATGGGGACGAAAAAGCACCTTGAGATAGAGCAAGTGCTTTTGTAGGATTGGTCCATTCTGACAGCTATTGTTACTGGAAGGAAACCTGAAAAATAATTTATAAAACTTTTCCTTTGAGAATGTGAAGGGTGATAACATCTTATATCAACAAAGATAGTCTTAGAAGAGGACTTGTCAACACCAAAGAGGACTTGTCAACACCAAAAGCACCAAATCTCAACACCAACAGCACCAAATCCCAAACTATTATGTAGAACAAGTATATCAAATTTGCAATATTTAAAACTGAACAGCTAATGCTCTAGAAAGTAGTGACAATACTCAAAATGTCCTTGATGGGTACATGAGAGGATCAAAAATAACAAAATTCAATTTAATTGATTCAAATGCAAACTTTGTTGGTTATAGAAGAAAAACAAAAGACAGAAATCAAATGTACATCTATGGAATACAGAATCACTGACCTCATAACAGTACATATGAAAAGGATCTTCTGTGTCAGCAGTATAATGTAGCTGCATTGTAGGCAAATCCCCATGAGTGTGCCCCTGAGTGTCTATCTGCATGTCCAAATATAACAAATGGTATACGTAGCATCATATACGTAAGCCTGTTTCTTTTACATGTTTGACAATTTTCCACGCATCCATAAGAGTTTGAGGGTTGGTATTTCCTAATCTGTTTGCAACAATAAACATTTGATTTTTAAGATGAAAGACATGATAATCCACTTAATTCTGTATTAGTTTGATGTAACTTGAAATACTGCATTGTTTGTGACCTACTAGCGTGAGATGAGTAGGTACGGAAATTGAATAAATAAATACATTTAATAAATCTTGTCACAACAGCCATATTAACAGTAAGAAGGTCACAAAAACAGAAAACATAAGTCTCATGAGAAAAGACCAAGGGAGGGAATTATATTTAGCTTTAACAAAAGATAATTATAATAATATTGTTCAAAAGCCTAATAAGATCAGAAACTGTTCACTTTGAGTATCGGCATCAATTAGTGACCTTAAGGTACAGAAGGAAGTTTCTAATTGAATTATTTGAATTATTATTGATTGTTCCTAATAACAAGAACAGTTTGACAGTGGAACAAATCACACAGTGGAGTGATGAGTTAGACATTTAAAATTGTTACAACCAGAATTTCATAGCAGATTAGCAGGAAGAAATGTAATTTAAATTAAAAAGTACATGACTTAAACATATAACGTAATTTTTCTAGCTTTGGAGTTCAACCTATGTTCTCTTGATGTTTTGCTCATCAGCATAGACAACTTAAAACTGAATTTAATTCCAATCTTAAAGGATGACATGGGAGGGAACACAGATCTAGCATTTTTTTAAAAGCCTGTCAAAGAAAAAGCCCAGCTGACAAATCATAGCACAGAGGAGAGACACAAGATGAACTAGAAGTGAACATACAATGATAAGTGTACTTTATTTCAAATAGGGATACAATGGAATGGAAATCTTGTTATCAAGTGATCACTGCTGATAACATCTAGTTCCTGCTGAATATACAAAATGGTGCTATTACCTTCACCAAAGTAATAAAAAACAGTTTTAAAAAGTTTAGTCTGTAAATTCTCTTGTCAGTAGAAGAAGCAGAACACATATAGTGCACTAATATGTAACAAATCCAGCAGTAGCATTTAGTAGTAGCCTAAGCAGGGGTGGGTTTCTGCAGGTTCTAACCTCTTCTATAGAAGAGGTTCCACAAATCTACTGTGCCATTTAGAACCGGTTCCAGTTCCCTCCCACTGTCCATCCGCACCACACTTGCCCTGCCCGCCGCTCACTGATTGGTTGGCTCACCAATCGCCCTGCCTGCCTCTAAGAGTCCTATCTAAAACTTAAAGTCTGAAAATTGTCAAGTTTGAACACCCCTGGTGTTTTTTTTCTAAAGGGTTAGGGGTGCAAGGGTCTTGTAACTTGACAGCTTTAAAACTTGTGTGCTTCAAATGCCAAAGTTTCTGAGCCAACATTTTGGTTGCTAAGCAAGAGCATTGTTAAGTGAGTTTCACCACATTTTACAAGTTGGCCACACCCCCTCAGTCACATGACTGCCAAGCCACTCCCACTAGGTCACATGGCTAGCAAGCCACTCCCACAAAGCAGGCCACACCTACAGAAGAGGTTCTAAAAAATTTTGAAACCCACCACTGAGCCTAAGGCAGTATAGAAAGTTCATTTTGAATCCCCAAATCAGGTGAGCAACCTCCCATTTCATCCTGCATCCTTTTTCCATGCCAACAACCTCTCTGCTGCACTACTTCAGGACATGAGTTTACTACTCTTTCAAGAGAATGCTAAATTCTTCGAGCTAATAGCCTTGCTGACAGGTAATAAATGTGGAACATCTCTGTCCCTGTCTCCTGTTAGTTGGGCAATTTAATAGAGATTAACTCTATCATTCCTACCACATATGCACCTACAGTTATCCAGTTCCATTCCACCCTTCTTACTGAAAATTCTGGTTGCTTTTCCTGACAGCAGATGATGCTTGATGGGAAGCAAGACAAAGCCAGGGGAATCCACCAAATGCTCTTCTTGACTTGTCTCCATTAAAACTATATGAAGAGTGATGCTCTCTATCAACATTATTCATCAAAATAGAGCTCTGACATCAGGAAAGGGGAATTGATGCTGGTATTTTTGTTTGTGAATTTCACATTAATATTGCTACCATGCCATACTCATAGAATCACTACCATTCATGTACAATAGCACTAGGTCTTCTTTGTGCTAACATAATTACAGATTATAACACATTTTAAGGATGTGTAATGATGTATATTGTCCAACTGTCACAGTAAAAGTTGCCTTGCTAAAGCAAATGCTAGTCAGTATAGTCAATATGATTTAGCTAATACATAGAATCATGCAGCCCAAAGCTCTTTATATTGTACTTAATGGTTATCCCTTGTATCCTCTGAGGATGTGAATAATGGGGCATTCATTTGATGTTCATGGTGGTCCCACTGATTGTAATGTCTCATTTATTATTAACAACCATGTAGCTAGAAATCAAAAATATATGGTAGTGCACACAGGTGTTTTTCAAATAAAATATTTAAATAAAAAGTCATATCACTCTGTTGTTCATTGCTTTTAGTATTATTTGAAAAAGAATAGAAACACATTTCACAAGCTGCTATTTTCAAATGAATGCTATTTCCCTTTTTCCTTCCAGAACAATTATTGCATGCACAATATTCCCATTATGGTTTTTGCTAGAATCGAAAGAGAATACATTGGCTTATCTGAATTGTAACTGCATGTAGTATGAAAAAGGAAATTTCTGCTTCAAGCTTTGTGTTAATCATCCATAAGATGATTGATAGAAGAGAGAGGAAGCCAATGATGGGTTGCCACATAACTGTTGGTTGGATGTAAATGAAGATGTTTTTGTGGCACCTACCAAGATTTGGATTTGGATTAAAGATTTGGAGGAGTGGAGTGGTCTGGAGTAGAACCAAAGCATGTAGAGGACAGCTGCATTTGTTTCTCTGCTGTGTTTCTTGAGTCTGCTGCTTGGCAGCATTTTTGTCATGGCATTTTGCTGGCTGTGCCTCCCGACACATTTTCTTTAATTTTAATGTGACACTACTTGGATTTGGTGGTTGCTTTGAGTTTTGAGCTTCTTTTCAGAAGAGTGGGCTGACGAAAGGCCAGAAAACAAGCTTTGGGGGAACCTGTAGTGCCTATGGATTCATTTGTGTTGAAGAAGCTACTTGTCTTTTGTTCCTGTTGGATGCTGTGGCTTTTTGTTGCTGGATGCTGCTTTTGCTATTTTTCACTGTTTTTTCTATTGGTGTATGATCCTTCCTGTACTATCTGTTTTTTGGTTGCTGGATGATAAGACTTTGTTGTTGTGGGCAATTACTGGGTGAGTGGGCAAGTACAGTGGCAAGATTTTGTGAATACCCTCCCCTGCCTGCAGAGGCCAGTTTGCCTCTCCAGTAACCCTTGCATTAATGGATGGATGGATGGATGGATGGATGGATGGATGGAAGGAAGGAAGGAAGGAAGGAAGGAAGGAAGATTGAGATGCCACTTTGAATACATGATTGATCGCTCCTCTTGGGTGAAGAAGTGGTAGCAGGTGAGTGGAATGCCAGCTGTTGAGTCAGCTAGTTAAGTTCTGTGAGTCTTAGTGTTTGAATGTATTTGTAGCAGTGTCTTAATGTGTTTTAGAGAATAGGGCGGGTGATAGCTGGGTACCCCGATGGCCCTGAGAGCTAATGAAACTATGGGGTGATTGGGGAGGCCAATGAGGGATCTTGGGTCTTGAAGGGCATGGATTTTGGGGATAAGTCTGCAATTGGAGTCCTGGAGGAAGCGGTAAAAATATGGTGGTGATGGGAATGGGGAGATATAGTGGACCGGACTGCTCCTGTCAATCCTCTTAAGTAAATTAGGCAGGAAACACCACCAGATGAGTTAATTTTACTTTAAGATTACATTAATAGAATATTGAAAATAAGAAAGTTCAAATCTCTTTCCCCTCCCCATCGCTTTTTACATCCTTATCAATTAAGGTGGGCCCTTCATAAGATTCTTTCATTGACTGTTAAGCAACTGCACAATCCTTTTCTTCATCATTCCTTATTCAGCATCTCTTTTTCTCATTTCTCAAGATCATTCTGACACATACCATTATAGCTCATGGAGAAATGAGACCATTGCCTTATATTTGTTTCATTTTTCAGCTCTTTGATCACAGTCCCAGTACCTTGTCAGTAGACCAACTATGATCCTGGCTTACAGCTATTAGTTTTAAATTCCAGAACAATGATGAGGCAGCCAACCCAGTTTATATCACTGAAACCTGGCTAGATTCAGAACTCTTTCAAAGATGCCCTGCTGGTTTTGGGATGCTGCATCAGTCAAGAAACCAAGTCAAGAGTGGAAGTGTGGAAACTGTCATACAGAAACTCTTATGGCTTTCAGGAATGCTGTACTACAAGCCATTGAATGGGAAATCCTGCTAATTAAATTCAGCTCTGGAAAACAGTTGGGACAGTTATTGTACTAGCCTTCCTGCTGCACAGCATCTCCCTGCCTGAGCATCTCAACTCTTTTTCTGGGCTGAGGATGGAATTCCCCAGATGTATGATTCTGTAGGAATTCTGCCTTCTCTAGGAGTGGGATCTGAAATAGCTCAAGAATTCATGGTCATAGTGATGGTAATCCTCTACCCCAGATCGTCCAGAGTCCAACATAGGACAGTGATCTTACACCAGATCATGTGTTCCTCTCAGAGCACTGCCTACATAATCTGAAATTGGGGTAGTTTTTGGTGTTTCCCTTGTCATGCCAGGCCATGCTCTGATTTCCATGAGATTCTGTCATGCCACTATCCATTGCTGGGAGGCTGGACCTGTTAGATTGATCCATTCCTGGTAACTGATTGACCCAGATGGATTTGAGAGGAACTGGAAAATGTTTCTGCTGCCTAGTCTGAACATTAAGTTAAGGTGACAGCTGAGGCATTAGATTGGATCACAGTCCATGGTTCACTGAAGAGCTGAGGGAGATGAAAGAAGAAAAACAACATCTAGAATATTGTTAACATTCAAAAAAAGGACAAAGTCAATCAGACATATGATAGAGACTCTATTAAGGTCTCCTTTGTGGCAGTAAGGGTCATGAAACATCAATACTTCTGTGCCCTTATTGTATCCACACATTATTGCTCCACACCCTGTTTTAAGTGAAAAGCCCTCTTGAGTAAAGGAACAAGTTTATGCAATATGCAGAAAAAAAATGCTGAGCATCTGTTGGATTTGTTGTTTGGATTTGCTCATAATTGGAAGCAAACCTTGTTGCAAGCCTAATGGACATTCCTGGGGAGGAGTCTTGATGATTAACTGGGAACAGTTGGAATCTGCTGGATATGAAGTGGACAGTATCTTTGACTATAAATTAAATTGTCTGTTCTTTAGATCCATGGCCTTCCAGATCTGCTAAAGCTGTCCAGGGATTGTTGAGTAAGTGGTTTCTAGTGGTGGTTAAGTCTTCTTTTACTGAAAGGGTTGTTTCTTTACTTATTAAAGAGTCTTTGGTTCATCCTCTTCACAAGAAACCATCACTAGACCCCCACCATGCTAGATAATTTTTATCTGGTAACTAACCTTTTCGGGGAAGGTGCTTGAGAAGATAGTTGTGTGACACCTTCAAAGGACCTTGGATGAAATGGATTATCTTAATCCTTTCCAATCAGGATTCAGATCTAGATATGGGATGGAAACATCATTTATTACTTTTGGATAGTGTCTGGAATGAATGGAAGGGTGGTTGTGCATCCATCCTTGTTCTTCTTGAACTCTCATTGGCTTTTGATAAGTCAAATGGTATTCTTCTGTACAGGCTCAAAGAATTGTAGATGATCACATAATCAGCCTGTGTTCATAAATTTAAACCTACATCTACTACATGAATAAGATTTCAGTGTCCTTAACTGTATTGATATACTGCAATACAATTTATTTTGAAAAAAAATATTTAAATACCAAAAATGTAAAAAAAATATAAAAATGACAATTATGAACATTTACTTAATGGAAAGGCATGGGTTTGTAGATATTGGCAGCAGCTGTGCTAGAGTTTGGAATATTAGGTCCTATTTTTATCTGATTAACAAAAAATATCATAAAATTGATCAGACAACATATCTAATAACAAAGGAAAGATGAGATTTCTTCAGCTGTCATCATAAAATGAACATGAATTCATCAATATCAAAGAGCACATTTGGAAAGCTGTAGGAACTTTATTAAATTTCTCATATAAAACTGCTCTTAGTAAGATGGCTCTAAAGGAGCATTTTTGTCAGAATGATGAACTGAATTTAAATTTTGAATTTAATAACATTTATATGCTGCCCAATCCCGTAGGACTCTGGCAGCTTACAATACAGAATAAAATCAAACAAAAATATAAAGAAAAGAAAAGATAGATTTAAAAACAACACACCATATACTCAGTTCTAGATGGGGCTGGACCGTATTTTGGGGTCAACAGCCCCAGGCCTGCTGGAACAGCCAGGTTTTAGTGGCTTTTCGGAAGGCCGAGAGAGTGGGAAGGGTCCGGATCTCTGTGGGGAGATCATTCCACAGGGCCGGAGCAGCTACAGAGAAAGCCCTCCCCGAGTGGTCATCAACCGGCATTGCCCGGTCATGGCACCCAGAGGAGGCCCAGCCTGTGAGATCTTATGGGTCATTGGGAGGTATGTGGCAGGAGGCGGTCCCGCAGATAGCCCAAGCCATGTAGGGCTTTAAAGGTCATGACCAGCACCTTGAAGCGTGTCCGGAGACCGATATAATAGTACTAGTTAGTTGCTATCTAGGATGGTCTGTTTATCCTCTAAGGTACTTTGGCAACAGACTAGTTTGCTGTGACATATAATATCTAAAAACTTTGCATGGTTATTTTATTAAGTTGAGTAAACTGATATTGTTCAAATTAGATAAAGGGAAAGATGTGAATAAAATAACAAAATACCTTGGTTATTTTTTATTTTGAACTATTAGCTAATTACAGTTATGAAAACAGCTAATGTTCCAGTCTCAGTGCTTTTTGACATGAGAAAGACCCACTAATTAATGAACAATATCTGATTAAAAAAGTCAGCGATCTTCTGTATTTTTCTTTCAAATTAATATCACACCATCATCAAATGAGTGGACAATAATAATTACATTATTAATTTTAAAACATTATAGTTCCTAAAGGCAGTTTTTAGCCATAGTACAGTGGAATAGAGTTCTGCGTAAACATAGAGTTGTAAGGCACATCAGGTATTTCTGTTCATCTTTCCAAATGTTTCCACATCAAGTTTGTATTAATGCAAAATTAAGGGTTAAGAACTTGATAGTGAATTCTATTTAACAGGACGTTATCAAGTCATGCAGATTCTTATTTAAACAATGAAATGAACTCAGTATTAACCTTCACAAGATTGTTTTTAATGTTGCTATGTATAATGCCTAAAAACATAATTGACAAAAACAATTTCAAATGTTTTTTTTTACTGGAAGATCTTGAAAGCAATGTGATAATAAACTCTTCAGTAATACCTACTTAAGCATGTGCAGAGCTGTATATTCTCACTATCAAGAATATGTGTAGATGGATGTTTCTAATTCCGAGAGTGCTGTTGCTCATCAGACTGAAGGATCATCATTTTAGTATAGTCTTCTGTATTCTATCATATTCTTTACAATCCATTTCACAAGGAAATGGCCCATTGTTGGACTCTCAGTTGTAGGCATAATATGTGAAACTTAATAGTTTTCCAGTGATGTAGCAAGTGATGCAAACAATATCTTTCTAACAATGGGCCATTGTGTGGCCCATTGTGTGGCCCAAGTGTGGAAAAATCACATTGAGAAAATAGTCATTTTTAATATTTGAATTATATGCATTAATTGATATGCATTTTAAATGTTCTTTTAAATACATTAGCCAATAATACTATGTAACATAGGAAAATATATATTACTATTTTACATAAAAATACAGGGTTTCATTACATACATACACACACACACACTCACACACTGTATAATCAAATACCCATTGTATATAAATATTAGTGGAATACATGGCATTTAAATACACTCATAGAACAATATTAAATATTTCTAAATTAGTTTATCAACTGCCCAGAAGAAACCACAAATATAGATCAGATTTCTCCTATCATTCTTTATAAGTTAAATCAAATATTAAATTTCTCAATATAATTATCCATACCTTTGTATTCAAAGTAGCTACTTGTACCAAAATAATGAATGTTTCTGTGCCAACTCAGAAAGCTCAAACTGCCCAAAGGGCTGCTGATTCAGTTCTACTGAGGAATTCTTGAATTTGTCATCTGCACCTCCATAACTGTCTGGTTTGGCTCTGCAACCAAACAAGACAAGCATAGACTTCAATGAATAATTAGAACTGCAGGAAAAAAAATTGCTACCAACCTGCCTTCCATTGAGTATTTGTATAGTGTATGAGTGAAAAAGAGGGCTGTGAAAATATCTACAGACCCCTCACATCCTGAACATAAATTGTTTCAACATCTATCCTCAAAATGATGCTATAGGGCCGTGATGGCGAACCTATGGCATGCGTGCCACAGGTGGCACACGGAGCCATTTGTCAGGGCATGTGAGGCGTTGCTCTGTCAGCTCCAGCGCTCATGCCTCCTGATGGCTCTGGAGGGCAAAAAATGGCCCTATGGACAAACTGGAAGTCCAGTTCCGAATTACTGAGTTTCCTGTAGGGCCATTTTTTGCCCTCCAGAGGCTTCAGGGAAGTTCCTGAAGTATCAGGAGGGCCTCCTGGGGAGGCGGGGGGCGGGGAAGGCTGTTTTCACCCTCCCCAGGCTCCTAGAAAGCCTCTGAAGCCTGGGGAGGGTGAAAAAGCAGGGGGGTCATGCACGCATAGCATTATGGGTGTTGGCACACCTGCGCACAACCCCCTGCCCTCCCCCCCCCACTTTTGGCATGCGATACAAAAAAGGTTAGCCATCACTCCTATAGGGCACTGCACAACAGAACAATAGACACAAGGACAGCTTTTTCCCGAATGCCATCACTCTGCTAAACAACTAATTCCCACAACACTGTCCAATAATTTACTAAATTGTATTACTATTCTTCTTCTCTTCCTTCCTAGTATCTATCTCTTTACATTTATGACTATAACCATGTTGCTTGTATCATTCAATTTATATTGTTTTTTTCTGTTTCCTAATACAATTTGATAGCTTATTAGTAACCTTGACTATCACTAAGTGTTGTATCTTTTTATTCTTGATGAATGTATTTTATTCTCTTTATGTACACAGAGAGCATCTACAGCAAAGACAAATTTCTTGTGTGTCCAATCACACTTGGCCAATAAGGAATTTTATTCTATTTTAGGTGAATATAAGTAGATTTGTTTTCCCCTTTCATCTAAAAATTTTGTAATCTTCTTTTAGTGAAAGATTGATTGTTTTATGTTCCAACCATCTAAATGTAACTTCATTTTGAACATGTGGATTTCTGGAAAGATACTTTTTGTCAGTTGTGGGAACTTTTTTATGATAATGTTAGCCCAGAAAATATTCCAATAGGGTTTTTAAAAACATTTTCTTTGTGCTTTTTACATTTTACTGGTCTCTTCCCCTTTTCCTTTATTACATCTTCAATGTTTTGTAAAAAGTGTTGTATTTTATTTTGCTATTTTGTTAAAACTTTGTGTCAGATGTTGGACTGCTACCGAATCCCCTATATGAACGTAAAAGCTTTCTTAGAAAAAGAAGGTGGAAATTAGTCAATAATTATCAAACACCTTTGGATCCATTAAGAATCTCTTAAGAAGGAAACATTTCACAGTTATTTTAAAAGCTACTAGTATCACTACTTTTGAAGAAAAACTTCGTTTCCCTTGAAACCAGATTTCTACACACACACACAAACACACACACACACCTACCTCTTGTGTTAAAATCAGAAGGGAATAATTCAAGTATAAAGAAACCAGTCATACCAGAGAGCATCTTATCCACTCCTTTTTAGACATGTGCACTATAACAGAAAGAATACCTTGTCACTATGGTTAAAATGACAGCATTCATGTTATCTATTGTTGATAAAAGTGATGCCTTCTGAGCATATTGATATCAGTGAATGTTTAGTAGTAGCGCTAAGGTATTCTGGTAGCTCTGCTTTTTTTTCAAATGCCATTTAAAAAACAAAAGTAAAATCTCTTTCAAATTAATTTTGATCTGCTAATGACTTCATGAACACATCCATATAGTTTTCTTTGCAATAGTAAGGAAGTGCAGCTATCATTGCTTTCTTCTAGGATTTTTCTCCTCCCTCCAGGGGTGGGTTCCTGCCAGTTCTAATCTCTTCGTTCCACAAATCTACAGTGCTGTTTAGAACTGGTTCCAGTTCCCTTCCCACACCTGTCAGCACATCATTAAGATGAAGAGCAAGAGGAGGAATTCTGGTAGTTGAAGTCCACAAGTCTTAAAGCTGTCAAGTTTGAACACCCCTGGGTTTTTTTTCCTAAAGGGTTAGGGATGCAACGGTCTTGTACCTTGACAGCTTTAAGACTTGCGTGCTTCAAATGCCAGAGTTTCTGAGCCAACATTTTGGTTACTAAGCAAGAGCATTGTTAAGTGAGTTTCACCACATTTTACAAGTTGGCCATGCCCACCCAGTCACATGGCTGGCAAGTCACTCCCACCCAGTCACGTGGCTGGCAAGCCACTCCCACAAAGCAGGCCACACCTACAGAAGAGTTTCTAAACAAATTGCCTCCCTCCCTCCCTCCCTCCCTTCCTTCCCATGGAGATAACCAGGCTAACCCTTCAAAGTGTCAGGTTGGTGTTATAGAAAAACTAAATAAAGATGTAGAATTATTTCTCATTATTAAACCAATAAATCAGAAATATGATGGAAGTTAATACTGGGCAACATTGTTCCTTCTTACAAAAATGAAGTTTTTAACAGTCAAGTAATTAAAGGTGACAGAGCTTAGGTAAATAATATTACACACAGAATAGTAAACTTTATTTAATCACCAAAACAATTTTCTAAGCTTCTGCATCTTAGTGCTTTTTCTTGAAGGAAAGAAAACAGGGGAAGGAGAGAAATGCCTCCAAGTTTAAATGACAATATATCAAAATGGATTTTAAAAATAAAGCTGGAGCAAAGAAAATAACATATCCACGTGGCACGGAACTATTAATAGTCTTTGTAATGTAAAATAATGAAACCTAAAGAAGAATCACTTTTTTATTATAGCACATGAAAAAAAAAACCTTGTTGAGGTATTATGAATGGGAATATTTTTACTAAAATTAAAATGTCAAGGCTAAATAGTAACAAATGACTTTATTTGAAATTACTCTTTTTTAAACAAACAAACATTTATATGTTGTGTTTATTGAGCTTGTCAAAGCAGTTTTGTGTTTCTAAAACACCCATTTTATTCCTAGAAAAATAATTGTTTAATTCATTTTGTAGAGTCCATAAAAGCTAAGTAGAATCCTAGTTTATAGGGAGATGATATATGATGGGGAGAAAATAGATAGGATTTTTTTTCTCCCTTTTTTATAATATGAGAAGGTGGGGGCTTCAAGTGAAGGTGAATGGTGGAGATTCGGGATAAATAAATGTACTTATTGTCATCATTTTAAAAGTGTGAAATGAAAATCTGCAAAATGTAGAGATGGCCTCTCCCTTCATAGCATTAAAAGGAGATTGGAGAAGTATAGAAAGAACAGGTTTACTGATGGTGATAAGTATTTATTGTTTTAATGTGTCTCAAAATACTGTAGTCATTGCATCAGATTTCTGAAATTTTATGCATAGTCATCGTATAAGTCCCTTTTGATATATTTTTCTTCATTTGTCATGTTTATTTTTATTGATATTTTTTTCTTCACTTGTGATCACTATTTTTGCCTCTAGTTATAAAGCCAATTTTTTTACTTCCATATTAAAAGTATAAAAAATAAAACAAAACATGTGCATAATTATTATAATAATTATTATAATAATAAATAATTATTATAAAATATTTTTCATCAATAAGAATAAAAACATAGAGGAAGAGAATATTGAATAGAATGTACTATTAGAGGAAGCAAATTATATGCAGATATTTCATTTGCCCATTCAGATTATTTCTGATTAGGAAAAATCCCCAAACTAATGATAAAATAGCCTGACCCTACCTACCTCCCCTCCAAACATTCTAACTTGCGTTTTTAATGTTATAGATGTTGCTACTTTTTTTTTGTACCAGATTTTTTCAGTTTTTCATTCAGTTGCAGCAAAACTATTACTTTCACATCTATTATGTAAATTTTGGTTTCTTTTCATATAGAAGAAAATCATCCTTATTTTCTTCAGAATTTAGATTGTTGCATCTAACTTTTTCAAAATGCTTGGTTTTAGATTGTTACAGTTGGCATTTATTCTTATACAGTATTTTAGCAGCCAATAAGCAGCAATTGAGCATCTGTGCCAGATTTGTTATTAAGCCTTAATTCTGTTTTCACGTGTCAATGACAAATTTCCATCTGGTTGGTAAATTTTGTGGAAGAAATTAAAGCCATGTTGTATTACTGTGTTTCCCCGAAAATAAGACAGGGTCTTAATTTCTTTTGATCCCCAAAATAAGTGTTTGGCCTTATTTTCGAGGAGTTTGAATTTGAATTTGAATTGCTTTATTTGTATGCCGCCCTTTTCCCTGGGGGGACTCAGGGCGGCTCACAATTCAGGGGGAGGGGGGACAAACAAGTTACAAACATAGAGACAATACATCATTAAAAACGCAACAATCATACTATTCGAGTGGGGTTGAGGTCTCTAGCCCCAGGCCTGTCGGGACAGCCAGGTTTTAAGAGCTACACGGAAGGTCTGGAGGGTGGTGAGGGTACGAATCCCCACGGGGAGTTCGTTCCAGAGGGTCGGAGCAGCCACCGAGAAGGCTCTCCTCCGGGTAGTTGCCAGCCGACATTGGCCAGCTGATGGAATTCGGAGGAGGCCTAATCTATGGGATCTTATTGGCCTAGTGGGGGTAATTGGCAGTAGGCGGTCTCTCAAGTACCCAGATCCAATACCATGAAGGGCTTTGTAGGTGACAACTAGCACCTTGAAGCACACCCAGAGATCAACAGGCAGCCAGTGCAGCTCGCGGAGGATAGGTGTTACATGGGTGAAACGAGGTGTACCCACGATCGCTCGCGCGGCTGCATTCTGGACAAGCTGAAGTCTCCGAATACTCTTCAAGGGCAGCCCCATGTAGAGCACATTGCAGTACTCCAGCCTAGAGGTCACAAGGGCACGAGTGACTGTTGTGAGAGCTTCCTGGTTCAGGTAGGGACGCAACTGGTGCACCAGGTGAACCTGGGCAAATGCCCCCCTGGTCACAGCTGACAAATGATGTTCAAAAGTCAGCTGTGGGTCCAGGAGGACTCCCAAGTTGCGGACCCTGTCTGAGGGGCGTATTATTTGACCCCCCAGCCTGAGAGATGGAACACTTGGCCAATTAGTGGGAGGGAAGCACAGCAGCCACTCGGTCTTATCTGGATTGAGTACAAGCTTGTTAACCCCCATCCAGTCTCTAACCGCTTCAAGACCCTGGCTCATCACGTCCATCACTTCATTGAGTTGGCATGGGGCAGACAGATACAACTGTGTATTGTCCGCATACTGGTGGTATTTTATCCCGTGCCGTCGGATGATCTCGCCCAGCGGTTTCATGTAGATATTGAAGAGAAGGGGGGACATGACCGAACCCTGCGGCACCCCATATGTTAGGGGCCTAGGGGTCGATCTCTGCCCTCCAACTAACACCGACTGCGACCTGTCCGAGAGGTAAGAGGAGAACCACCGTAAGACAGTGCCTCCCACCCCCACCTCCTGCAGTCGTCGCAGAAGGATACCATGGTCGATGGTATCGAAAGCCGCTGAGAGGTCAAGGAGTACCAGGATGGAGGCATGGCCTCCATCCCTGGCTCTCCAGAGATCATCAGTCAATGCGACCAAAGCGGTTTCTGTGCTGTAGCCAGGCCTGAAGCCTGACTGGAATGGCTCAAGATAACTGGCTTCCTCCAAGGACCGCTGGAGCTGAAAGGCCACCACCTTCTCAACAACCTTCCCCACAAAGGGGAGGTTGGAGACTGGACGATAGTTGTTAAGAACGGCTGGATCCAAAGATGGTTTCTTCAGGAGGGGTCTCACCACCGCCGCCTTTAAAGCGGGGGGAAAGACCCCCTCCCGTAGGGAGGCGGCAACAACCGCCTGGATCCAGCCCCGTGTCACCTCCCTGCTGTTAACAACCAGCCAGGAGGGGCACGGGTCCAGTACACATGTGGAGGCACCTACAGCTCTCATGGCCTTGTCCACGTCCTCAGGGGTAACAGCTTGAAAATCAATCCAGCGATGACCTACCAGATTTTCCCTTAGTGCCTCAGCTGGTTCTGCAGGATTGGAGTCCAGGTCTGCCCGAAACCGAGCAACTTTATCCACGAGGAACTGAACGTAGTCCTCAGCCCTGCCCTGTAAAGGATCACCCGTATCCCTCCTATTTAGGAGGGAACGGGTTATCCTGAACAGGGCAGCTGGGTGCGACTCAGCGGAAGCAATCAGAGTGGCAATATAAGTTCTTTTTGACGTCCTGATTGCCCGGATGTACTCTCTGATGCAGGATGTTAGAAGTGCTCGATTCAATGCGGATTTACTGGATCTCCATTGGTGCTCTAGGCGTCTCTTTTGGCGCTTCATCTCCCGGAGTTCCTCAGTAAACCAAGGGGCCCTCCTGGATCCACTGCCACGGAGCGGCCGTAGAGGCGCAATCCGGTTAAGAGACTCTGTCGCTGCCGAGTTCCAAGCAGCAACCAGAGTCTCCGCCGGACTGCGGGTGAGAGTATCAGGAATGACCCCAAGCTCTGTCTGGAACCCCAAAGGGTCCATAAGTCACCTGGGGTGGAACCACCTTGTCGGTTCCTCCTCCCTACAGTGGGGGTTTGGTCTCCGAAAGTCAAGCCTCAGTAGGTAGTGGTCCGACCATGACAAGGGTAAGGTCTCACTACCCCTCAGACCAAGATCACAACTCCACTGCTCTGAGAGAAATACGAGGTCGAGCATGTGACCCGCCAAGTGGGTTGGGCCCCGAATTACTTGGGTCAAGCCCATGGTTGTCATGGAATCCATGAACTCCTGCGCTCCATCAGAGTGTTCACCGAGCGAAGGCAAATTGAAATCCCCCAGAACCATAAGAGTTCTTATTATTTGTGCGGTGCAGGAGGCGATGAGCATGGTCACCTCATGGCTACTGCTGTGCTGAAATATTTTTGGGGAGGGCTTATTTGGGGGGAGGGATTATTTTAGTGTCTGCACTCAAAAGCCCAATTTGGCTTACTATCCAGGGAGGTCTTATTTTCAGGGAAATAGGGTACAAAATGATTAACTAATAATAAGTAGTCCTTTTCGTGTTATAAAACTGATGTCTATGACTTTGATCAAGATTTGTTTACTTAAATTAGCCAATAAAGATTGTTAATATACCATAGTTCCCTGTGCATTTAAATAAGATATGTAGAACAGTGGAACAATCTACCCATTAAGGTTTTGAGTTGTGCTTCTCTAGTAGTTTTTTAAGAACAGTTACGACTGTCCTCATGGAAAGTTTAAATTATGGTGTGCCACATTGTAAAAATTATTCCTAAACTAAAATTATTTTAGCCCCGTCCAAATCTACAATTCCTTGATTCTAAGATTCTGTGAAACTGTGTACTTGATTTTGGCAATTGTTTTGTGTGTCAAATTCTTTAAACTCATGCATAGCATAGTGTTTCTTTTTTCACCCATAAAAATTTAAAAGAAATTGGTATGCAAAATTCCCCTCAAGGGCTCCAATTAAGCCACATACCTAACAATGCCTACAGCCACCATCAGAGATGATCCTCAAGCATTGTACTGTCTTTAAAATGCTCCTAGTATGGGTGACCACCTGTTCTCTCTTCATTACACAGCTGGCTCAGAATTCTATTTGCATAATAATTCTACTCATAAGTACTTGTGAAAGTTTGAATCCATTCTTGTTCATATATAACAAGTAGAACATCTGTAAGTATTAGGCAAAAAGTACTGGGTTAAAGGTAATATTACCATATGCAGCATCATTTGAAAATAGCCTAAAGTGATGGTGCATTTGGACGAACAATTTGATACAATGACATTCCAGCTGTTGCCTGTGTTATCAATATATTGCTGCATTAATTTTAATTTTCTTCTCTTTTGGAGAATATCAGATATGTAATATGCAATATCAGATCACATAATTTCTTAGCAATGTTTAGTTTTAACAAGAGCAATATTTAAAGCAGAAAACTAGGAGGTATGGTCTTTGCTTTTCTTCTTCAGTTCTTGTCTCAGAGAACTCTTATTATTAATACTCTTCATTTTTCATCAAATATTTTTTTCTAATAATTATACAAATATAATTGATTATGGGATAAGAGCACTGTATGTTTGCACTATGGATATAACCATGCAAATGACAGATACATTTTCTACTTTTCTTAAATCTTTTGAGAATTAAAAGCAATTACAGAAATTATTGCAGAGAGAAATGAAAATAGCTGAGCAATTAAAAAAGAATTATTGGAATAGAGTTTATGATCTAATGCAAATGCATGAATATAGTCTGTTTTCAATTATTCAGGTAATTCATTTCACATTCTTGAATATTAAATGATTACTGAGCTTCTTTGTCAATAGGAATAATACTAAACATAGTACAGTATCTTTGTTAGCATATGGTACGAAATTCAGCAACAGCAGTGGGAAAGGTGCCTATTTTTATTTTGATGTTTTTTATATTTGAAACCAATTGACTTTATACTTTTAATAAATTTCAGATTTATATTAATAATGTAAAAAACATAACCACTGCATTAGATTTTGTCTCAATCTTATTCCAGATGAAAATGTATGCTTTCTCCAAATTCCAAACTTTGTAGTTTTCTAATGGAAGGCTGGAATAAGATTCCAGATCTTAAGCACCTTTGTTACCTTCCTTTATAGCTCCATCAAGTTGTTCAAGAAAAATCCATTCACATTAACTGAGACAGCCAAATACAGATGGATAATTTTCTCTCACAATTGGGCCTTGGAAAAGGATTGGTGGAACATTTCATTTTAAGCTATCTTTTGCAAATGACTTTAATATACATTTTGAAATTCCTCTCACAAAGGAAAATACCTGTTATTAGTTATAATAGTTTTATTTTACACACCCTGAATAGGTAAAGCCATTTTATCTTTTTTGAAAAATGTACATTTTTCCTACAAAGAAAAATAAGACACAATTGTGTGTAATTGAACTTAAACCTGTTGGAATGGATGGATCTTTTTACTCTCAGATTATCTCATTGAAATATACAATAGGTTTTATAAGACTTACAATAAATACATTTTGATAAAAGGATCTACTTGATAATCAATAAATTTCAATCATTCATGACTTTCAGTTTATTTAGGCATTATGAAAAAATTCTAGAATGAAATTAGGAATGCATCAATCAGTCTGAAATGTAAAATGTTGCCTAGAATTGTAGTGCTAAGAAGTGGCTTTAATTGAAAGCTATAGTTCTTTTTAAACTCTCATTTTATCAGTTGTCTGAAAACTGTCATATAGCTTCCACTTTTTGATGGTTTTATTATTTCATTCAATTTTACCTCAAATGATTTATGGCAATGTAATGTTATTGTTTTTTCTTTCCTTGAAATATTGCATTTTAACAATTCTGCTATAGCATTCAATACATTTATCTTGATCTTAGAGAGAAGATAATATGCTAAGTAACAATTAATATGAGCAATGTCATCATTATTATTATTATTCAAGAAATAAAGAAGGAAACATGCATTTATATTTAACCTATAGTATAAATGTTCAGTATTAGAACTACTACTTTTATTGTTTCAAAACAGTGTGTTAGTAAGTGATATTTGGCTAGAATATTAGTGTGCCACTGGTCCCCTAATCATTATATAATAATAAATCTGAATGTTTTCATTCTATTTTTTTAAATTTGAAAATTTCAGAATTCAAAGATTTTCAGAAATCTTTATAAATTCCAGAAGATTCAAAATTATTGTTTTACTATGCATGAACTTTTCATTTCTAAAATCCCCGTAGGACTATTGTACATGTGATGTTAAATACATATTTGCATTGAGTGTATATACTTTAATTTTTTTCCATCTAAACAAATGTTTGGGATTGGGATTATAGCACAACATTATCATTCTTTCAAACCTCTTAAAAGTTCAATAATCACTAGCAATCCTACTTTAAAAGAAATAGAAAACAAAATCTATAAATTGAGAAATAGCGAGAGAATAATTAATAAATAGTACATTATGCTATATAAAGCCACCAACCCAGTATATAAGCAAATATTAAAGCTTGGAAGTTTTAAATTACTGCTTCTTAGCTATGGCATTTTATAAGCAATTGTTGAGAAAGTCCTTTCTTTTGTAATGACCCATCTAATTTCACTTGACAAACCAATCAAAAAAGAATTTTTAATAAATGTATATGTGACAAGTACAGGAAATCAAAAGCCAAGGCAGTTCAAATGAATGCAGGTTTATTACATCTGCTTATGTAAGATAACCAGTGCAAACACAGATTAATTTTATAATCAGGCTGCAGTAAATAATTACTATACAGTCATTACAAATCGCTCCCCACTGCATAAATCTTATGGTTAGGGTTAAGATTGGAAGAAACATTAGAAGAGTGATCAAATGGTACAAAATGACAACAGTGAAACAATGAAAGTCAAATGTGAGAGCATACACTGGGAAATTAAATTATTAATATCCAATAAGTAATATTCATTAGACTAAATATATTTCTCTATAAATTGAAAATAGGTTTTATGTATTTTAAGTAAAGAATAGAGTAAAATGTTGAATTATATAGATACATAGTTCCCATACATTAAAAGATATTTTTAAAGATTAATAGTGAATACATCTGAGGAACATGGTGGCTCAGTGGCTAAGATGCTGAGCTTGTCAATCAGAAGGTCAGCAGTTCGGCAGTTCAAATCCCTAGCACTGCATAACAAAGTGAGCTCCCATTACTTGTTCCAGCTTCTGCCAACCTAGCAGTTCAAAAGCGCGTAAAAATGCAAGTAGAAAAACAGGAACTGCCTTTTGTGGGATGGTAACAGTATTCCATGTGCCTTTGACATTTAGTCATACCGGCCACATGACCACAGAAAGATATTTGGACAGTGCTGGCTCTTCAGCTTTGAAACGGAGATGAGCACTCCCCCTAAAGGGAATGACTAGCATATATGTGTGAGGGGAACCTTTGAATGAATACATCAGAAGAAGATCTTGAAGTTCAAATTCAGTTATAGAAATACCATTAAAGCAATTAAGGCCTTGTAATTCCAGTCATTACATATATAGCTGGAATAGTGGACTGAATTCAAGTTGAACCAGAAGCCAGGGATAGGAAGACCAGAAAAATAATAAAAATGAATCATGCCCTTCATCCTCACAGTGATGTTGACAGACTTTACTTACCAAAGAAAATAGGTGGGCATGGAATGTTGCAAACACATCAGATGATTGAAGTAGAAAAATGGGCATTGGAAGAATATCTGAAGGGCAGTGAAGAAGATGAACTGAAGTCAATACACCATGAAGTTTTATTGAATCCCGAAAGAGAGCAAAATGGACTATAAGAATAATAATATGAATATGAATGAGACATGGTAAAGCCAAGCATTGCACGGCCAGTACACACACACACACACACACACACACACACACACACACACACACACACACAAACCAGATAACAAGAAGACCTAGCATTCCTAAGAGCACATTTAAAAAAAAAAAAACCATAGAGGGACTAATTCTGGCTGCTCAAGCCTAAGCCTTAAGAACAAATACATACAAAGCCAGAATTGAGAAGACAGCAACAGACAAAAAATGCAAAAAACCTACTTAGCTACTGCACACAAACTAATTACAAACAATTATATGATGAAGTAGCAACAATGTTGCATTGGAATAGGTACAAAAAGTATTATTTGCCTGCCAGAAAGAACTGATAGAACCATACAAATGGCAAAATGATAGAATATGAAAAGCATAACTTGTCAGACATTGGGAGTGTTACTTGGAACCTGATATAAGGTGCTATTGAACTTTAAAATTCAGAGACAACACCACCCAGAGTTGCTCTGTAGAGTGAGATAGATGCCATATAAATTAAATAAATAAATACATACTTAAATAATAAAAGATGATAGATAGATAGATAGATAGATAGATAGATAGATGGATGGATGGATGGATGGATGGATGGATGGATGGATGGATGGATGGATGGATGGATAGATAGATAGATAGATAGATAGATAGATAGATAGATAGATAGATAGATAGATAGATAGATAGATAGATAGAATCAATCCTGGACTTATCAATTAATAGTAAGAAAGACAAAATAAGTCTTAAGTGGATACCACAATACCAGAAAAAAATCACAAAATATGAATATCTGCACAGAATGACTTTGGCAAAAGAAAGCAAAGGTGTTATTAATAGTAATAGGTGCTTTGAGTGCAATCCCAAAACATCTGGAGCACCATAAGAACACCATCAGCATTAACAAAATCTCCAACAGTCAATTGTAATAGGCAGCTTTACTTGTGACAACTTATATCCTGTGACAATACGTTTAATATTATTAAACAACAACTGCCTATGCCAGATCCTTGGGAAGGACTTAGTCAGTAGGTGGACAAAAATACCAAATTCAGTCTAAACATTTGGCTCACTGGGAGACCAAGTATGATATTCCTATATACATGCACACAATACACAACTGCAATATTATCAATGAAAAGTTAATACAGTAGCTAACATCTTCAAAGCTGAACTGGATAAGACAAAAACAATTGCTTCAGCAATCCAATCCAGCACTGTAATGATGTCAGATTCAGAGCACATTCCATACTCTGGTTGGCTCAGTGTACCACTCCTATGAATGAACAGACAGATGAGAAAAGATCCTCCTTTAGACAATTGTAATCCCAAACTTGTATGGTTTTATTAATTGCCATTTCTATTATAGTGGACAAGATTCCTGGGAAGATATTGTGAGTTTGGAAGAAAAGGTTCTGTCCATGGTTAGTGTCCTATGTCTGTCCCTAACATCACACAAGGAACCATGTCCTGAGATAGCAGAAAACTACATTTTTAAACTGAATAGCTTGAAGTGATTTTGAACTAGGTAGGCTCAAAACCTTTGGGAAATAAGTAAGTGATCATCTGGCCAGCTCTTTATTTATGTGCTTAAGTGAAGGCACCTTTATTTGAAAATGTTGTTCTTGTGAAATGATGCTGGATTGTACTCTCAGTACCCATCTTTGAAATGATATCTGACATTATGGGCAATTTATCTAAGTCGGGTTTTGTGGTAGTTATTGTTTTTGCTTTTTCTTGGGATCATAATGTTATAAAAAGTTATTAAAAAGCTGTGGCTGACCTTTTTGCTTTTATCCTCCCTTTAGCAATGCTATATTACTTTTCTGTGTCAAAAAATACTGTGCAAATTATGTTATTATTGCTTCTGAATTTTAAGAAAATAGGTATCCTCAATAGATTTGTTCTGGGAGATGATGATAATAGTGACATATGAAAGTAAGCCATTATTTTCGAAGCACAAGTACTGTGTAGCAATTAGAACTCTATAAACGCAGGCTGATTTAATAAAACCCAGAAAAATGGGAGATTTCTTTTAGTATATACAGTATGACATATAGCAGGGTAATACATAGATAGGATCCCGATTGATCACACAGATCTAAAATTATATAGCCCCAAAATGAGGTGATCATTCAATTCAAGGTATTTAAATTTTACATGAATTACTCCATATCAATGTACACTCCATGTATCAGGGTTGCCACAAAGAAGAGGGGGTCAGGCTATTCTCTGAAGCACCTGAGGGAAGGGCAGGAAGCAATGGATGGAAACCAATCAAGGAGAGAAGCAACCTAGAACTAAGAAGAAATTTCCTGACAGTTAAAACAATTAATCAGTGGAACTTGCCTCCAGAAATTGTGAATGCTCCAACACTAGAAGTTTTAAGAAGAGATTGGACAATGATTTGTCCGAAATGGTATAAGGTTTTCCACCTGAGCAAGGGGTTGGACTAGAAGACCTCCAACTTCCAACTATGTTATTCTATGTTATTCTATTCTATGCCATTCCATTCCATTCCATCTGAAAGGAATCCTGAAAAATACTGTACATTTGAGAAAGTGCAAGTTTCAGCCTAATTGTTAGATTAGGGCCTTCCAGATGTTAAGGATCTATAAAGTAAAGCAAAACAGGGGAACCTTTATATTTTTTCTGGTTATTTCCTCAGTCTACATTTAGAATCCATTTAGATTCTAAATCAAATGTAGAATCCATGTCAGTATAACTTTTCTCCTCCTCTATCTTGCATACTAAAATTAATAGAAAAGACATATAGTAGGGAAAAAATCTTGTTAACTATCTCCTCTCCTCCTCCTTAAACTTTCAATCCAAAACCTGTCTATCTAAGTATGCAGGACTTCCCTCCAGATTATTCTGGCTATTGCATCAATGAGCAGTGTGCTTGTACCCACTCTATAGATATAGATAGCGGCATTTTAAGAAATTGCAAGAAAAGATAATGGATTACTAATTTCAATGAATTTTACCCCAGCTTCTGCATGAAACTCTATTAAATTATTTGGAAAAGTGTGCTTCAATGTTTAAACATCCATGGACTAGGGGGAGAAAATTGGTCATGTGGATATCCTTTTGTGAGTCCAAGTCATCTCTACACAGAAGATTTATTTAACATGACTTTTCTGGACTGTACCCTCAGACATTTCACATCATTATGAGAGCCACCATCCATCAGGTTTATGTTCTATTTTTCCACTAACAACAGCTCAGGGAAAGTAATGCGGAGAAAATAAGTTATAATTTGATCAAATTATACAGAAGACAAAGATTTGTGCATGTGCCTCATTTGTTGGAACAGAAGTTGAAGATACCTTGGCTGAACATCCACATGTACATCAATGCAATTTTCTAGAAGTGAGTTATTAATAATGAGTGCCTAAATTTCATATGGACTTTGGAAAATGCATTGTATTTACCGGTACTGTATATCTTTGATTCTGGGCTTTATAAATAATACGCTGAAGCATCTACTGAAGGTTAAGCCAAGCTGGAGGAAATGAATACTAATGTTTTGTTTCCCTTACCTCCAAGAAAAATAAGTATAAGTATATGTAGGCAAATAAATCATTGTAGTCCTCATTTTAAAATATTTTTTCATTAGTATACTTGAAAGTTAGATTTTAATTTTGTATTACCATTATTTTAATTTTTTCACAGAAAACTAGAAAGAATATAACATATTTACTCACTTGTCATGCATATTCATTCATTGCTGATCACTGGATGGTAAGTGGAGTAAGTGGGTAAAACATGCATTATGAAACATGTAATAAGCAGAACATGATGTCAAAATGCATACTTTGTCATTTTGAGGAATTCTCAAAATGACATTGATAGGAGTGCAATATAATGAATATATAAACAA
This sequence comes from Thamnophis sirtalis, assembly GCF_051295495.1. NCBI lineage: Eukaryota > Metazoa > Chordata > Lepidosauria > Squamata > Natricidae > Thamnophis > Thamnophis sirtalis. The sequence continues at coordinate 44,468,634 of NW_028261388.1, read as the reverse complement.
ACACACACATGCACAATCTGATTTCCCTTCAGATCGTAAAATCTTTCATCTTTTATTAAATGTAAAAAACAAATAGGTAAATGAATAGGTATGAATAAATAGGTATCTAGTCCTAACATGTCCCTCAGGGGTGGGTTCCAGCAGGCACTACTGCTGGTTCACTCATGTGTGTGCTGCCCGAGGGCGAGTGCTGCACGCACATACACAGTGCAATTAAAATTGTTCTGTGCATGCACAGAACTAGAAAACAAATGGTGGCACTGACCAGGGTGCTGACTGGGGAACTGGTTTGGGGGCATGGCAGGCCTGGATTGCTGCTGGTTCCAGTGACCCAGGCTGCCAAACCACTATCGGTTCGGCCAAACCACTCCAAATCACTAGGAACCCATCACAGATGTCCGCCAATCATAGCAAAGTAGAGTATACTTGTAAATGTACACATATTTACCCAGCGGAAAGATGATCTAGAAATAAAAAAAGACTTTCCATTAAAAAGCAAAAAGCAATCAGAAAAATAATTACAAATGCAGACAAATATTGTGTTCAATGCTTAGTTTCTATATCAGTCTAGTGTGACAATTCAGCAAAAGCAGGGTGAAATCAACTTACTTTCGCTACCGGTTCGCACAATGTGAGCATGAGCGCATCTTTCTTATCTTGTACTCATTCTTATTTTACCAAATACATTCAATGACCTTCTCAATCAATGAACCAACATCAGCTGAAACTTAGGAACCATTGGCTCATCAGTCTCTAAAGTACCTCTGCAGTTTCAGGCAGTACCCAGAAATCCCAAGGACTGTATCTGCATGCAAAATATATGCTCAGCCTCTGAGGATTGGCCCCCAGAGCCAAACAGAAGTTGCCATTTTAATTACACCACATTCCATACTTCAGTGTGTGGCATGCAATTTAACTGCAGAAACATTCCATTAAATGCTTAGCAGAAAATTTTCAATCAAGATGTCCCTGCCCTAGCAACTCATGCTACAGGAAATCTCAAAATCCAGCATGAAAACTTACATATGTTGGGTGAGTTTTGTGTATTTTTAAAAATCATTAAAATGTTTACATAAAATATCTAATTGAGACTTTCCATTTGAGAACATCATCTGAACGAGCTATGTAAGCATCTGCATTATTTAAATTTTAGAGTGTTTTATTGTTTTGAATTTTCCTGTACATAAGTATTTTTCTCCTGCTCCTCCTCTATCACCCCAACCCTCTCCACCAAAAGGCTGTAAATTAATTTTCTTCAAAATCCAATTGTAGGAACAAAGCAGGAACCTTTCTAGGCCAGTAAACCATTATGACTGAAATGAGATAACAATGTAATGGTTTTGCATGATTTATGTCCTATATAAATTTTTTATGACAAAATATGAAAAGATGAGGTTATGAATGTATAATAGCAAGTCAACAGAAGTCAATTTTGAATTAGTTTCTAAGGAAACAGGTTTTGCAATTAGACTTTTCATAATGGTCAAGGGCTCATAAACCTATCAAAGGCATCCTCAGTAATTAAACATTCCTAAGGTGTAGTAATTTGCTTCCCTGAACTTATTGCCAATTACACTTACTTGAGGTCAGTTTGGATAAGAGTACCCAGAGAGCTCCCCCCCTTTCATTTCAATGAATTAGGGCCAACATTTTTAGCACTTGCTGAAAAAGGCTTGGTTGCATAAACATTTCCCTTGGTAGTGCAAGGAAAGGAAGAAAATGCTATTCCTTTCTAAATACACTGTTTCTCAGTCAAATATAAAGTGAGGAATATACCTGGGCACCTATTTTATCATTCTGATTCAATTATATTGCCATATTTTCTTTTAATAGAAAACATTTTTTTAAAAAAAATTATATCATAGTTATAAACCTATGGTGCACTTGCATCTGGCTTAACATGTATAGCAAAGGTAACAATCTGTATTGTATTTATAAAAAAAATAGAAAATAAGAACATATAATGCATAGATATATGAAAGTATGTACAATGTAGATATGTGCAATGACTTCAGAAAAATTAGCTGCTATAATAATAGAAATGGAGGCCCCCAATGAACTTGACTGGTAGGAAGTTCAGGATAGTTGAAAGTAATTATTTACATAGCGAGTAGAATTTTCATTGCAAGTTAAAATGAAAACTGCTAATTTAAGATTTTAAAAAATAGACAAATTAATGATGCTGAGGTTATCAATGTCTAATAATAATTATATTGTCTCTGTAATCACTGTTCACATTGTACTAATGCTTGAGAGCTTGTCCTAGGATGTAGGAATGCAGAAACAAAAAGGTGAGATTTATATAGCGACATCAAATGCTTGGCATTATTTTTTCATCATCCTGGATATGCTAGGGAGAATTGGAAACTCTTATCTGTAAATCATCTCCCACAAGAGCACATCACTGTATAATGTCACACTGCCATAGACCTGTTATTTATTCACCAAAACAAATGGCTCTCTAGGGATAATCATTTACAGCTATTCTAGCACACACTCAATATACCATTTGCCCTTAACAGTTCTGTGCTTCTTCCAGTTGTTTTATATGTCAATACATATAAAATACAAGAACTTTTTTGTTTGTGAACTAATTGCTTCTTATGCAGCAGGTCAAAGTAACAGCATGTTCCTCTTTCTATTCTGCAAAGAAATCATAAATAAAATATTGCTGATCATGTTGCTAAAATCCATTCTGTATGTATTTAATTTGGAACAATATATTCATTATCATATAAATAAGTAATGCCAACATTTTTGTCTTTCAAAATGTCTAACAATTAAGAGGTCAGCCTTCAAAGGCACAAAGTAACAACAGTAATTAATAGGGTTTTGTAGTTGTTGCTCAGTACAGCTAGAATTAATTAGGTACTAATTCTTCTGTTGCTGCAGTCATTTGGCATCAACTATTTCCTCATTTATTTTTAATTTTTTATTTTTGCGGTGGAGGATATTCCAAGAAAACAATAACATATTTTAAATCCACAAAACAAGAAGCTTGGGACAAAGGAACCATTTATTATTGTACACATTAGGTCTCTTTCCAATTTCAAAATCCTCCTCCAATTATCACCTCTAATGTGTATTCATAAGTTGTCATGTTCAGAATGGATATTAAATGGATATTTAAAATTCTAAATAAAGAAACACATATATCATTTTATATATTACATATTGTATACATATGTTGTATGATGTTATTTTTCTATGCTACATTATTGGAAGGTGGACAATTATTTTTCATGGTTTATGTTTTAAAATTTGAATGATTCAGATGAGCTATTCCTGGACTAACAAAAAGATAACTGGGCATTTATTTTTAACCACCTTAATGTATATACAATTATATGGTATTCCCTCAAATGTTACGTAAATATATTTGTGGGCATGTATTAGTGCATATTATTATTCTCTTTATTCCACTATCTCAAGATATGGGATTATTTTAAGGCTTAATTTATTTTAAACATTCTGATACTATTTAAATCAATTCAACTCTTTTTCTCCATTCTCATATGCTATTTTTTATCCCACTGTTTCCTCATGTTTTGTTTCCAGGTTATATTCTTTAGTAGTGACTTATCTGGATTGTGTATGTGTACACAATATATAGATATGAAAAAAGAAATGGGAGGAAAGGTGGAAGGAAGGAAGGAAATTTCCATAAAATTTTCCTATAAAAAGTTAAAATCTGCCCCCCCCTTTTCCTTATCACTATATTGTTTCTACATTATGTGTGCATTATAGTGGTCTCATAAATTTGATAGTCTCAGTCATAGAAAGTAGGCTGAATAAGTCACAATAAGATTTTCATCTCCTTGTTATTATTTTTTCCTGAAGCAAAACAGTGAAATTGTACAAGGGAAATATACTTTCCATTTCCTATAAATTATTCAGGATAATAAAAATTTCCAGAAGGCTTTCCAATATTTCCATCATTTTCTGGCAGAAAACTGTAGTAAATTATTTAAATCTTTGGGAGCACATGTTTAAAGCTCATTACTGCATTATTCCTCTAGTTTCTTTATAAAATAATTACAACCCAAATTTCAATTAACATTTAAAGTAAAAGCAAATTGTCTATGTCTTTTAACTTTTAAGGTTATATAAAACTCCAGCAATAAGAATATGTTTGATCAGATTCAGATGGTACAGTTAGAATATCTGTATGTATGAATCCATGTGTGTTCTGAAATGGAAGTAAAGTGTCAGCAAATGTCATTGTTTCTGGAGTTAAGAAATTTGTAATAAAAATAAATGAAATAGATTATTAGCATTAACTTCTTTTCATGAGATTTATGTAACCCACGCGCAGGTATTCAAAAAATGCCATATATTGCAAATATCTCTTTTTTATTCTGAAAAAAAAGATCATAAGCAAAAGAACTCTATTGATGGAAATGGTCTAATTGTAAATTGGAAAGGCTTAGTTGCCATCACAACTTTGATGGTGGTATCAGGGAAGGCATCAACTAAGATAACTACATTTATTAAAAGTTTTAAAGCATGGTTCATACAATTTACTTCACCTATTGCTGAAGGATGCAGTCCCTAATATTTTGGCACAAATTGCAAGATTTTGCTCTGATCACTACAAAAGCTTAGGTGCCTTACAAATAAAAAATATCAGCAATCTTTGTAATGGTCAGACAAATAATAAAATTTGTTCTGTTCTATAAGAATGGGAAGTATTTTCATACTGCTTTATCAGAAACTTCATTCCCATCCCTTATACTTAACAAGAGAGAAAAATGTATTTTAAATAGGTAGAGTTATATGTAGAGCAAAATAAGAAGAAAATCTATTTCCTTAACTTCTGTATTTATCAGTGTTCTGTGCCAAACAGAAATTAGGACAAAGATAGCAATCCTTGTGACATCAAGTGCCACAGCTCAGTCTTTCTACTTTCTGGAGGGTGGTTCAGTAACACTGTAACATCACTGAAAGGAGTATGGCCGCACTTTTATTCCAGACCATTATTAGAGTTTTATTGGAATTTTAAAGTAGCAATGGGATTGTACTAGGAGACACCTAGCAGACAAAGTCTCTCATGCCAAACATTTAAATTCCCCATATCTGCCAAAATCACACTCAGAATTTAGCCATTTGCTTTAGTTCTTTAGCAACATGATCTGGAAATGCTGAGTCCATAGTTTCCCTTTGAATCATGATCCACTAATATACTATGCCTAGGTTATAGATTACTCTCTTTATTTGCATGTAATACAAAACTGTTTTCCTGCATTTTCAGTATATGATATACCAAATAATGATAATTAGAATCAGACATGAATTCAGCCTTTTCTCTTTATGGCTAAGTGAGTAGCAATAGCAATAACAATAGCACTTAGATTTATATACTGCTTCACGGTGCTTTACAGTCATCTCTAAGCGGTTTGCAGAGTCAGCATATTGCCCCCAACAATCTGGGTCCTCATTTTACCCACCTTGGAAGGATGGAAGGCTGAGTCTGCCTAGTGAGATTCAAACTGCCAAACTGCTGGCAGCTGGTGATCAGCAGAAGTAGCCTCTAAACACTGTGCCACTGTGCCACTGTGGTAAAACCATATATTTTAAGGAAAGTATCTCAATTACTATACTCTCTGATTATGGAATTTTATTTAGTTGTCATCAGTTTAAATTTAGTATTTTGATTTCCTGAACCTTGGTTTCTTATTTAATTTCATTATGTGTAGCAATTCTATAATATTTTGCTGTCCTGACTGTTTAAGCTGTTCCAGTCCTATATTCATGCTGGTTTGACTCTACATCATTTAAAGAAAATCCTATCTAGACTGAGATACTTTACCAATTTTATCAAAATGTGCCAAAATATATTTAGTCTGGACAGTGAGCTATCATGGCCTGCTGTTATGCCTTCCCTTATTTCTATTTTAAGAAAGCAATTTCCAATCCCTGTTGCTGCTGGCAGATCTTATAAACATATTGAACATATATGCTTTACAGTATCTATTCATGCAATAAATGCTCTCCTCATTCAGGACTGAATTGAATTTACATACCCAAAGTTAAAACATCAAAAATATACATATATTACATAAATGCAGGCACAACAATCAAGCACTAAATAAAATTCATTTTTTGCTGTCATGTTTTCTTTAATGTCTTTCAGAATTATCTTTAACTTGTGTGTTTTGTAGTAACACATAAATATAACCAGCCAGACACCCTGATCTCTATATTAAAGATCTATAAAGCTTAAAGGTATATTATATTTCTTTCTTTTGGTTCAGCTCCTTTTACAGTGTGGAGCCATGTCCTATGACAATGAAATCGTACTAGTTTCTGGATGGATATAATTTAAACAGTAAGAAACAGTAGAGAATCACAATTAATCTGAATAGCATAACACATCGACTAGAATACTAGGTATGCTCAGATATGTTAGATATATATTATAAAGATAGTGAATAATGAGGTAGAGACAGTAATGGGATTAAAATATTTTAACAACTGGTTCTCTGACCTTAATGACCAGCTGGATAGGCATTGCTTGGTCATCATGTGACTGGGTGGACATGGCCAACTCAACATCATTCATGTCGAGGAGTGCTCGCCTCGCCCAGCCTCTCTTGACCATGGGGATGCTGCAATGGTCATAAGTGTGAAAAACTGTTATAAGTCAAGGTATTTTGTACAATAAGCTGTCCTAAATACCAATAATTAGATTAGAAATCCCTGCAAGCCAGAGTTACAAATCAGGCAGGGTGCCAAAGCACTTTGAGGAATTAAAATAGTTAAAATGCAATGATAACTATCAGCAGCCAACTCTTGCTCATAAAGTGAAACCATTTAGCAGAGAGGTCATTTAAGCTCTCCAGAAAGTGGGTGTGCATATTTGGGCTACAAAATGCTGAGCTAAAGGTTTAAGCCTCCCAAGCTTGTCAGGATCACAATAAAATTAGTACATGCCACATATATCTAAATAAACTTCAAACCTGATGCCATGTTACTAAGCCTTATCATCATGAGAGAAAACTAAAACAAACTGGAGGATCTACACCCCTGCCTCTTTTTAAAATTTTTTTTACTATCCGTGAACAATCATGTGCCTTGGCCACTCCAAAGCAATGCAAAAGCACCAATGGTGCTTTTTCAAGAGGCAACTGGACTTTCTGGAAACCAAGAAAGTCCAGTTTCCTCTTGAAAAAAGCACCTTTGGGACAGCCATGACCTGAATGCCTGAAGACTCCCCATAGAAAAGATACTCCTGTGCTCAGTGAACTGGCAAAGCACACCCAGGAGAAGGAATCCTTTGATCCATTTGCACCACTTAAATATCCCATCTGGTCTCACTCACCTCACAAGATATTCTAAGGAAATCATCCAGATTTAAGGAAAGATTATATGCCCCCAGAAAAGTAGTAAAAAAAAAATCAGTGTCAAGCTTGCATCTTGACTCTTGGAATTACACCCCAAAAGTATAGTGCCAGAAACCACTAAAGCAGTGTAAAAAGCTTAAAACAACCTTCCCCTTTAAGAAAGTGAAGCCCCTCCAGAGAAGCAACTAGGGCAGTGTTTCTCAACCTTGGACTTGAAGTCCTCCATAGGACTTCAAGTCGCCAAGGTTGAGAAACACTGAACTAGGGTGACAGAAGGTCTGGGCATATTGCCAAGAAACTGTAGCTGTTACAATGTAATAAGGCTTAACTAGAGAGGCAATTTCTGTAAGCAGGGCAATAAAGATAAGGATTAGACTAGAAACAATATCAGAATGTTTCCTTCCTGCCTTCCTGACAGAATTAGCCCTGTAAAGTGGAAAAAAACAAAAGGCTGTTGGAAGGAGATTTCTTCCGGTTCTCTGAACTGCTCAGAAAGTTAACAAACAGTTCTCCTGAATAGGTGCGAATCAGCTGAATGCCTCCACTGAGTAGAGATCATAAGTCTTTAGATAACACAAGATATTTCAGAGAGTATTAAAGAGCCAAATGAATGGATAAACAAAAAAATGTCATTTGATAATGAAAAATCTAATAGAATGAATTGTATATGAAGGTCAATGATACTTACCGTATTTTTCAAACTATAAGACGCACCGGAGTATAAGATGCACTATGATTTTGAAGAGGTAAATTTTAAAAAATGTTTTTGTACTCTGCATGCCTCCCAGACCATCTGCATGCCTCATTTTTTGTAAAAAAAAAAAAAAGAAGAAGAAGAAGAAAAAGAAAAAAAAGAAGGCATGCAGAGCTTTGGGAGGCTTGTAGAGTGCTCCTGGGAGCTGGAGGTGCGATGAGCAAAAAAGGCCCATTTTTCACAAAAATGGGCCTTTTTTGCAAAAATAAAAAGGGCATGCAGAGGCTTTGGGAGGCTTGTAGATTGTCCTGGGAGCTGGGGAACAAAAAGGAGTAAAAACGGACCATTTTTTGCTTGTTTTTGCTGTCCCCATCCCCCAGGGGCACTTTGCAAGCCTCCCAAAGTCTCTGCACATCCATTTTTCCAAAGGAGACGGGGGTTTGGTAGGCCAAAAATGCTGTATTCAGTGTATGAGATGCACCCAGATTTTCACCCTCTTTTTTGGGAGAAAGGTGTGTCTTATACTCCAAAAAATATGGTAATTATCCTGCTAAAATATTTGTTTAAGTTTTTTGTGCTTTTAAAAATAGTAGCATTGTAGCACATATATCAATGGTCTATTCCCTTTCAAACTGAACATCTTGTATTCTTTATTATCTTTTTATAAGAAAAAAAATGAAATCTAATGGGCATCCTTACTTGATTACTTTGCTTAAATAGTTCCTGCTAACATGGCTAAGTATTCAGAAATTTAATAGAAAATGTTTGTAATGGCTGCACATGCTTCCTAAATAGCAATTCAGTTAGAATACGTTAAATTGTGTTTTTAAAGTTAGTTTCAAGTGAGCAGAGACTAGAAATGAGTACAATGAAGACCCAATACCAAATGATTATCAGATGAATTCATAAAAACAAAACTCCTCAGCCCATATTGAGTTTATTCTGAACAATTACCATATGTTTTGGAGTATAAGACACACCGGATATAAGACGCACCAAGATTTTAAAGAAGCAATTTTTTTAAAAAAAAGTTTTTGCACTCTGCAAGCCTCCCAAAAATGCCCCATTTTTTTTTCAAAAAAGGGGCATGAATAGCCCTTAGGAGGCTTGTAGAATGCTGCAGGGGGGGTGGGCCCCCCAAAATGAGCAAAAGATGGCCCATTTTTTGTGAAAATGAGCCCATTTTTTTGTCAAAAATAGGGCATGGATAGCCATTAAGCGGCTTATAGAGTGCTTCTGAGGGCTGGGGAGGGCAAAATTGAACAAAAAACAGTCTGTTTTTCATTCATTTCTGCCCTCCCCATCCCCTAGGAGCTCTCTGAAAGCCTCCTAAAATCTATGCAGGGCCATTTTGGTGAAGGAGATGGGGTTTCGGGAGACAAAAAATGTTGTATTCAGTGTATAAGATGCACCCAGGTTTTCAGCCTCTTTTTTGAGGTGCATCTTATATCCAAAAATATGGTATTTCAAGTAACTCAGCATTGAAACTAAAAATTTTAAAGCAGCAATCTGTACTTTATATTTCACTTAGAAATCTCCAGTGCTGTGGTCTTAACATAGATATAGCATGATCTCACAGAAGCTTTCCCAAAATCAGTCGGGCTGGAGAATTTTGTATTAACTTGCATCCAGATTAGATTCAAAGGTGGCACCATTAAAATTTTACTATTTAAGCTTTGAGCACATGGACTATTTTAAAATTATTTTCTTCCTAGAAAATATGCATTAGGTATTTGAAGCGATAGAAAGACTTCCAGACCATTGTCTGAATCTAGAAAAGCACAGAGGTAGAGTGGTATCCAGAAACTTTGCGCATGTGCGAGATTAGAGATGGCTGCTAGGCGTTCTTCTCCGTGCTAATTCAGACGGAGAAGCGCTGGAAACTTTGAAACACCAACTTGCACCTTCTGTGGAGAGGTCCTCAGGGATGTCCGGAGTCTGGGGGATCCAAAGAGGCCAGACCTTCGCGGGGGTCGCCGTTTTCGGGCGGCCCCGATCGGCTCAAACGCCGGAGGCTTGTGTGCTGCCTGTGCTGCTCGGCGGTGGGGGAGGTGATGCCTCGCTGGGAGCGGCGGTAGCGTGCTTCGGCGTTTTCCTTTGGTGGCGGCGTCTTCCTGTGCTTCCCAACGGCTCTGGTGTCTTCGTTCTGCTGGCTGCACCTCCTGGGGACTTTATTTGTTTTCCATCGCCCCGGAGTGTGAGCGGACGGACGGAGGAATCGTTGGGACTGTTGGCTGCGTTTCCTGGGGGCTCTGCTCGGCCGCCATTGCCCCGGGGAGAGAACGGACAGACAAGAATACTGCTGAGGGTGAGAGTGCTGGCTGTACTTCCTGGGGGCTTTGCCTGGTTACTATTGCTTTGGAGAGAGAGCAGATGGACAGAACTATTGTTGGGACTGAGAAAGTTGGGCGGCTGGCTTTGCCTGATGCCGTGGCAGTCCCTCCGGATGGCTCTCCTTGTTTGGCTTCGTTTTTGCCCCGCCATTGCCCCCCCCCTCATCCGCTCTTTTTTGGTCAGGTGGCCCATCAAAGGCGATTCCATCTTTGCCTGTCCCCATTGCTGCGAAACGTCCCCCTGTGTTTTCTGCCTGTCACTGGACTACTCTTCATTGTGGCATTTTAACATCCGGCCTTTTCTTGCCACGGCCTTTGGATTTCTAGGCCTGTTGATATACCTCCACCTGGCTTTGACTATTGCCACTACTACTATCTGTTACTACCTTTGGGGCATTGCCCTGGACAGTGCCTGTGCAAGAAAGCCCTTTGCCATCTTGGACTGTTCCGGCCTTGTTGGACCTTCTCAAATTTACAGAAGAAGAGGAGGATATAAGACACTCCTCCATATATCTTACTTGAACTGCAACTGGTCTCCAGCCATTCTAACCATCCTGGGCGCTGAGAGCCAGTTATGTTATCTGATCTTGCACTTTTAATCAACTGCGCAATTTATCTTTGTTTTCCTTCTTTTTCTTTCGTCTTTTCTTCCTTCCTTTTGTACGGGATATGCATGGGATATGTATGGGATGAATGAATGGCCCACTTTTTACTATTTATTATTGTTGTAATTTTGTGTTTTTTAACTGCTACGTGGGGATTGCCTGGGTGAGTGCACGAGTATGTATGATTCGGAGGGCCTGCCGGGAGTGGCGGGGGCGATGGGGGTGGTCGAGGGGACCAGCGACACAGGAGAGGGTCGGGGTATTGCGGTCGTAACAGGGAGAGGCAGATACGGCGGGGACTTTAGGGCAGGCCATTACCGGGGAAGGAGGGTTCGCTACATTGCAGAGATCCCTCCTTCCGGCCCTAGGAGTCCCACTCCAAGACCAGATGGCGTGAGTAGTCAGGACCCTGGTCTCAGGCTGTTGTCGCTAAATGCCAGGTCTGTTGTCCATAAAGCTCCTCTCGTCCGGGACTTAATTTTAGACGAGAGGGCAGACCTGGCATGTATTACTGAGACCTGGCTGGGCCCAGAGGGAGGAGTCCCCCTTGTAGAACTGTGCCCAGAAGGTTTTCAGGTGCTGCATCAGCCTAGAGCCCAGGGAAGGGGTGGAGGTGTGGCCGCTGTTATCCGGGAGTCGTTAGTTCCTCGTAGGGTCCCTGCTCCGGAGATTGTCGGGTGTGAGTCTTTGCTGTTAAAGTTGGACCTCAAGGGTCAAGTGGGTCTGCTGCTAACGTACCTGCCTCCCAACAGCGTTGCAGCAGCCCTCCCCTCGCTCCTCGAGTCGGTAGCCGAGCTGGCAGTTGAGTTCCCTAGGCTGATGGTCCTGGGGGACTTCAATTTGCCGTCGCTCGGTGAAAGCTCTGATGGGGCGCAGGAGTTCATGGCTTCCATGACAGCCATGGGCTTGACCCAAGTAATTCGAGGCCCAACCCATTCAGCGGGACACATGCTTGACCTCGTATTTCTCTCGGAGCAGTGGATTTGTGATCTTGGTCTGAGGGGGAGTGACATCATACCCCTGTCGTGGTCAGACCACTGCCTACTGAGGCTCGACTTCCGGAGGCCAAACCCCCACTGTAGGGAGGAGGAACCGACCAGGTGGTTCCGCCCCAGGCGTCTTATGGAGCCGTCAAGGTTCCAGACAGAGCTTGGGGTTATTCCTGACACTCTCGCCCACAGTCCGGCGGAGACTCTGACTGCTGCGTGGCACTTGGCAGCGTCGGAGGCCCTCGACCGGATTGCGCCACTGCGGCCCCTCCGAGACAGCGGATCCCGGAGACCCCCTTGGTTTACCGAGGAGCTCCGGGAGATGAAGCGCCGGAGGAGATGCCTAGAGCACCGTTGGAGGTCCGATAAGTCCGAATCGAACCGAGCAATGGTAACCACCTGCACCAGGGAATACACCAGGGCACTCAGGGCAGCAAAAAGATCACATATAGCCACCCTGGTCGCATCCGCTGAGTCCCGCCCGGCCGCCCTGTTTAGGGTAACCCGCTCCCTACTGAACAAAAGGGAGGCGGGGGAACCCTTGCAGGGCAGAGCCGAAGAATATGCCCAATTTCTAGCGGACAAAATTGCTCGGTTTCGGTCGGACTTGGACTCCATTCCTGCAGCTCCAGCCGAGGCACTGGGGGACCAAGTAGAACAGCTCTGGGTTGAGTTTCAGGATGTTACCCCCGGGGATGTGGACAAGGCCATGAGAGCTGTAAGTACCTCCACCTGTGCTTTGGATCCGTGTCCCTCATGGCTGGTCAGGGACTGCAGTGAGGTGACACGAGGCTGGATCCAGGCGGTTGTGACCGCCTCCCTTCGGGAGGGGAACTTCCCCGCCGCACTGAAAGCGGCGGTGGTGAGACCCCTCCTGAAGAAACCATCCTTGGATCCGGCTGTCCTTAATAGTTATCGCCCTGTCTCCAACCTTCCCTTTCTGGGAAAGGTTGTCGAGAAGGTGGTGGCCTTTCAGCTCCAACGGTCCTTGGAGGAAGCAAACTACCTAGACCCCTTCCAGTCAGGCTTCAGACCCGGCTACAGCACAGAAACCGCTTTGGTCGCATTGATGGATGATCTCTGGAGAGCCAGAGATGAAGGACACCCCTCCATCCTGGTCCTCCTTGACCTCTCAGCGGCTTTCGATACCGTCGACCATGGTATCCTTCTGCGACGACTGCGGGAGGTGGGAGTGGGAGGCACCGTGTTACGGTGGTTCTCCTCCTACCTCTCGGACAGGTCGCAGTCGGTGTTAGTGGGGGGGCAGAGATCATCCCCTAGGCCCCTAAATTATGGGGTGCCTCAGGGGTCGGTCTTATCCCCCCTACTATTCAACATCTACATGAAACCGCTGGGAGAGATCATCCGCAGGCACGGGATCAGATACCATCAATATGCGGACGATACTCAATTGTATCTGTCCGCCCCGTGCCAACTCAATGAAGCGGTGGATGTGGTGAGCCGGGGTCTTGAGGCCGTTATGGACTGGATGAGGGTTAACAAGCTTGTGCTCAACCCGGAAAAGACCGAGTGGCTGTTGTGTTTTCCTCCCAAAGATTTGACTAATATACCATCACTCAGGCTGGGGGGTCAAATTCTATACCCCTCAGAGAGGGTTCGCAACTTGGGAGTCCTCCTGGACCCGCAGCTGTCATTTGACCACCACCTAACGGCTGTGACCAGGGGGGCATTCGCCCAGGTTCGCCTGGTGCGCCAGTTGCGACCCTTCCTGAATCGGGAGGCTCTCACAACAGTCACTCGGGCCCTAGTGATCTCTAGGCTGGAATACTGCAATGTGCTCTACATGGGGCTGCCCTTGAAGAGCATCCGGCGACTTCAGCTAGTGCAGAACGCAGCCGCGCGAGTGATTGCGGGTGCTCCTCGATTCACCCGCATAACACCTATCCTCCGCGAGCTGCGCTGGCTACCTGTCGATCTCCGGATGCGCTTCAAGGTGCTACTAATCACCCATAAAGCCCTTCATGGCAGTGGATCTGGATACTTGAGAGACCGCCTTCTGCCAATTACATCCCTGCGACCAATAAGATCTCATAGGTTAGGACTCCTCCGTATTCCATCGGCCAGCCAGTGTCGGCTGGCAACTACGAGGAGGAGGGCCTTTTCAGCAGTAGCCCCGGCCCTTTGGAACGAGCTCCCTGTAGAGATCCGCACCCTCTCCACCGTCCAAGCCTTCCGCACAGCCTTGAAGAACTGGCTCGCCCGTCAGGCCTGGGGATAAGGATAGTCCCCTCCCGAATGATGAATGTATGTTGTTTACCATTTTAGTATTTGTCTCTATTTTGTTGTCTGTATCCTCCCCCCTCCCTAGTTTATGTGAGCCGCCCTGAGTCCCCTCAGGGAAAAGGGCGGCCTACAAATTCCAATAAACTAAAACTAAAACTAAATATACTATAAATACCCTTTCCATTTGGAAATTGAGTTGATCTAGATTAGAACTTCAAAATCTATCACTTCCTAGGACAAAACGACCCCATTTTGAACAAGCAATTGTATTCAAATTATATCATTTAAATTCTGCCCAAGAGAGACATATGAATTGCGGCAGAACAATTTTTCCTTTTTCCAAATCTCACAAGTTAATTTAAAAGGATATTGTTGTTTCAAACATAATATAGCATTCAGAATAGTGACAGTTTGAGAAAAATCTATAGAATTATACTCTTTTGCCAATACCCAGCAAATATCATCTGTCACACTAGCTAAAGCAATGTCATTCTCATAGCTTTTCTGAAGCTATTTTAAAATGGTTCAAAACAATCTGCTTCCTCCAGCGCTTTCTGAGGCAGGTAAAGCAATTCTCGGTATCCCATTACAGAAGGTTGCAGATTTATTTATTTAGTGAGACCATTTTTTGAGTCTATCCAAATGAATATTTTGAATATTTTAAAGAACAGATATTTTAAATATTTAGGTTTCTAAAATAGGAAACCTGTCACACACAGTAACATATTATGAGGTTAATTAAGGAATTAGTATTTTACTAATAAAATAGAGTGAGAGGCAGGAATATCCCGCTCCACATTTTCAAGCCGTTTGCAAAAACACCCCAATTCGAAAATTCAGCATATTCCAGGATTGCAGCATTGAAGGCTCAGAGTGGGGCATTTTTGCAAACAGCTTGAAAATGGGGAGGGGTAATTTTCCTTCCGCTCACCCTGTTCTTAAGGTCAGCACAGACTCAGAACAGGATAAGAGATGAAATCCCCCCCCCTTTCCTGGCAATTGTTCTTTCCTTGGGATCTCAGCACAGATGCACCCCCTCCCCAAAATGCTCTATTTGAAACCATCAGCTTTGCAATCTGTGGAGAACTCCCAAGGAAAGGATGGTGTGTGAGGGTGCGAGAGAGAAATCCCTAACCCCTCTCTCACCCCTCTCAAGGCAGCCATATCCCTCCACTGACCTGCTTTCCTGCTCCATTCTCCACTGTCATGTGCAGGGTAAGAAAAGTAGTTTGTGGGACTACTTCCAATTTCGTGAGATTTTTTTGTGTGTGTGTGAGAAGTTGGAAATTATTTTCTGGAGTTTTTGTTTACTTTAGTCACACAAACTACTTTTCTTATCTGAACGTGGAATGGAGAATGGAGCTGGAAAGCAAGTTAATGAAGGGATGTGGCTGCCTTGGAGGGTGTGTGTGAGAGAGAGGGACCTGTGTGAGGAGGGGGGGAATGAGAAAGAGAGATCAGATCAACCTTGAAGAGTTACCATATACCAGGGCTGGCGGCGGTGTTCTCTCTCTCTCTCTCTCTCTCTCTCTCTCTCTCTCTCTCTCTCTCTCTCTCTCTCCACACACATACACAGAGGTTTAATCTCTCTCTCCATTCCTTCCTTCCACTGTGAGGTTTTGCAAGGAGGAGCAGATCACTTCTTGCAGCTTTAGCCTCTGCACCCACTTCAGACGCCAAACAGAAGAGCTTTGCTCTTTTTCTCCAGGGCCTTTGAAATCCCCCCTCTCTTTTTTGCCATAAAATTCTGGGCTCTGAAAGAATTCCACACACAGTTCCCAGGGAGGGAGAAGAGGCAAGAGAGGAATGGGGAAACAACAGAAAGGACACCCGGGCTCATGGCACTTCGTTTTGTCTGCACACTGTGTCTCCTGAGAGGCCTCACAGAAAAGCAGTTCTGCCATGAGGGTGAACAGCCCCCGCGACGCCAGAGCAGCACAGTCAGTTGTTCAACAGCCAGCCAGCAGCAAGGCCAGCAAGAAAGGCAGGCAAAGGGCAGGGCGCAGGGAGAATTTGGGTCATTGTGGCCGCAGGCAAGCAGGTGGTGGGATGGAGAGGATGGGGACAGTGGGCTCACTTCCTCCTGCACCTGAAAAATAATGACCTCCCCAAAAATAAGACCAAGCCCTTATTTTGGGGGTCAAAAGAAAATAACACCCTGTCTGATCAACCTACCATAAGTCAGATCAACCTACCATGTTTTCCCCAAAATAAGACCCTGTCAAATTTTCAGGAAAACATGGTAGGTTGATCTGACTTACTGTTCTGTGCTTTGCTGTTTGAGAGGCTCCTAACCAGAATGTTAAAATTTATTGATGTATAAAAGGAATGCCTATGGAACCATCCTCGAATGGCATTATACATACATTCCAGACATGGATTTCTACCAGTTCAGATGAACCAGTAGTGGTATGCCAGCTTGGGCTGCAGAACTGGTAGTGACGGCTGGCTGGCCATGCCCCTGAACCAGTCCGCCTGCTCAGATACTCACCCTGCCTTAGGTGGCACAGTGGTTAGAGTGCTGTACTGCAGCCACTTCAGCTGACTGTTATCTGCATTTTGGCAGTTCAAATCTCACCGGCTCAGGATTGACTCAGCCTTCCATCCTTCCAAGGTGGGTAAAATGAGGACCCAGACTGTGGGGGCGATATGCTGACTCTGTAAACTGCTTAGAGAGGGCTGAAAGCCCTATGAAGCGGTATATAAGTCTAACTGCTATTGCTATTGCTATTTTCCACATGAATCCACTGCCTCCTCCTCCTGCCTCTGCCAAAGACTGCCTGCCCTTTAGGTTTGGATCTGCTTATTGTTTTGGGGTGGTGAGGTGGGTGAACGGAGGCCAAAAAATGGGCAAAAACAGCCCCCCCCCCAAGATGAGCAGTTTTTGCCTGGTTTTGATCTGCAGAATGCTTGTGGGGATGGGTGAAAGGAAGCCAGAAAATGGGTGAAAATGGTCCATTTTTCACCTTTCCCATCTCCTGAAGATAGATAAAGATAGACAGAGAGAGATAGAAAGAGAGAGAAAAAAAGAGAGAGAGAGAAAGAGAGAGAGGGAGAGAAAAAATGAAAGAAAGGAGAAAGAAAGAAGAAAAGAAGAAAGAAAGAGGAAGGAAGGAAGGGAGAGACAAGAAAGAAAGAAAAAGGGATGGTGCTTTCTTTCTTTTGCCGCAAAAGAAAGAAAGTGGCTTTTGCCCACCCCGCCGCTATGTGGGACGCCTCTATGTCGGACATAGCAGCGGGGTGGTCAAAAGCTGCTTTCTTTCTTTCTGCCTGCCCCGTCGCTATGTCTGACATAGCAGCGGGGCGGGCAAAAGCCACTTTTTTTCTTTTTGCCTCACCAGCCATAAACTTCACCGCATGTCACTGACATATGGCATATATACATAGGATTAAATAGTATATTTTGGATGTTCATAAGTAGGAAATAAATAAATTGTACCTTGTTGAAGCCTTTGAGGTGACGATAGGTCAGGCCAGGTGCCCCTTGATGTGAGTGATGTCAAGTTGGCCATGCACATCCAGTCATATGACCAACCAGCTATGCACATCCAGTCACATGACCAACAAGCCACACCCACCAAACAAGCCACACTCACAGAATGGTAGTAAAAATGTTTGAAACTCACCCCTGATATATTCTTTCACATGCAGTGTCAGAGAAATCTGCTGGAATCTTGATCCTGCTTCCATAATGTCCAGATACTATTCTATAGATTACCTTCTGCTGTTTAAACTGTTTACCTCTTTACCTCTCTTCTTCTCGATCTTTGCAACTTCATCTACCTTAAAGTTCTGTTTCTCCCTTTTTTATACATTCATTTTGCAGTTCAGTTCTCAGTCATTCTTCTTATATGCTAAATTACCTCTACATTTTCATATGTATCATTTGCATTTACTGTATGTACATTTTTAATTCATTTGTTCTCTAGTGTTTTTCCTTATTTCATCACAGCACTATTTTCCACTATTGCACAATTTAAGCAACTATTTCACCTACATTTATGCCCAATTTTCGGTCCTATACAATGGAATGACCAGGGGCAGGTCTTATACACAGCTTTTTTATTTTTGCTTGGTTCCTTGCCACAGAACACAGAGTATGTCTTGTTTTTTTTCTAACATTGCAGAAATGTATTTTATGTATTTTTCCATTTTTAGTATACAAAAAAATCATCCATTTGTTCTAGTTCTTTGCTACTTATGTGTTACTTTAAAAAGTAATTTATATTAATTATAATGTCACTAATGTCCATTCTCCATTGAGAGAGGGGGGGATAGATTCTGTATATATCCATAAATAGTATATATTAAATAATGAAGGATTCATCACATACCCTTATCTTATGCATTCTCAGTGTTGAACTATTTCTTAAGCATTCAGTTTCATTCATTATATTGCTCTTGCTATAATCTTAAACACTCATGCAAAACAGTTCATGTTTCAGTCCTTTATTCTTTTGCAATGACCTACTGAAAACCACTCCAAATGTTTCAATGCCACAGCTTCTATCACCCAGCTTGTGATTTCCTGCTGCCTGGATGATAACTGTAGAAACACATCAGAAGCTATACACTATTAATTTAGAATAAAGCCAACTGAACATTATTATTTCCAAATAAGTATCCACAATAAAGGACCATAAGGCAGGTTCAGTCAGAACCTATTTAAACTAAGTAATTTCTTGTATGTGTAGATGTAAATGAAGCACAGTATGACAAAAAAAATGTACTTTTGCACAAGTGCAAATGATATGCTTCAACAAATGCATATTAAGAAAATGTTCTAACAGGACATTTGATTATTATTCTAATTTCTGCAGGTCAGATTTATTAGAAAATCATGCTACTTATCTGAACCGCCATAACAGCAGCAGCATCCCTAGGGCGTTTTTGTATCAAGGTTAATTTACAGTAATTAGCATAAGTAGTACAGATGTTGCTATGGGGATAGAAAAGTATAATCTACAATGATGGACATTATGTGGTTGGAATGGTTCTAGTACAAATGGATAATTTGTTTAAATGTCATGTGGAACACATCACATGCACTAATCAGTGTTTCTTAATCCCATTGCATATTTGTGTAATCAGTTATTTCATTCCTCATTATTAAAAATAACATGAATGCTGCAGAATCCCTATTTTCTGATGTTATCTCTGTGATTTCAACCTTTATTGCCACTGAAATTGAGTCTACTGTGCTAGTGATCATGGTTCTCTTCCTTTCTACCTTTCCCAGAATTAGAGCATTCTCTAAAGATCTAAATCTTTACATAATGTATCTGAGTTATAATTTGAGCCTGGTCATTTATTCCTCAAGTGAGAACTCTGGATTTGTTTGTTTGATGATCCACCTGTTTGTGTAGTTGACTGTCCTTGGTATTTTCAGGAATCTTCTCCAATACCAGAAGTTCAAAAGCATTAATATACTTCCTTTCTGTTTCTTAATGGCCAACCTTCACTTCCATGAAGTGCCACAAGGATACTATTTATTTCATGATCTTGCGCTTTGCAGGTATAGAACTATCATAACATCTGAAAATATTTTAAAAGACCTTCTTTAATTTATTAAACCAATTGGCACAGCCACACATCTCACAAACAATGCTAGGTGTTACCCTGGATGGCATATGCAGCTTGTTCCTTTACCTTTAAAAAAAGTAAAGGGTTTTCTTGCCAGTTGTGTCTGACTGTAGGGGGCAGTATTTATCTCTGATTCACTGCTGAAGGGTTGAGTCTAAAAAATATGGGGACTGAAATATATAGCTCAAATGTATTTATAATGGTGAACCCTTAAAAATAAATTGCTCAGAAGATGTGTTGGAATGCTATTCCAACATTTCACAAAAATCAGAGAGTACAGCGTCATATTGTTCACAGTGTTTTGAAGAGAAATAATGAAAATATCTTGCCTACAAATTAATGAAACTCTAAAGAGCCATTAAAAATAGGTTAACTTCTTGATGCATTAATACTGCATTTGATCTTAGCCAAAAGATTAAAAAATACCTGGGAAATGTTCAAGTTGTAATATGATACTGATGTAAATTCCAATAAATGGAGTATGTCCTTATCAAGATAAATCGATAATCATTCTTGTCAAATTTTAGAAGGTCTTTGTAATCTAAAAATGAGAAGTGCATGGTATAGGTTTAATAATAAGTTTAAGGAACGAATTACTATTTTATAGATATTATACGGACATTATATTTTCCCTTTATTGGGTATTTTTCTTTTATGTTCTTATTATAGATAAATGTAATGTATGCAGTTTTGTTTACTGTGCAATCACCAATATATGTTTTGTTGTTGTTTGTTATGATTTCCAATAAAAGTATATAATAACAATAACTTTGTGATATCTTGAGAATTGGAGAGGTCTCAGGATGCAAAAGATTTGAGGAATAAAGGACTCTGGAATTAAAAAAAATTGACAAAAGCCCTGCTGCAGTACATTGAGAGTTTTCATGGTGAAGATGACCTTTCACTTTCTTTTCCTAATGACAGTAATTATAACATTCTGTGAGAGCACAGCTGTTTGATATCCATCAACTTGATAGTAGTTGTTTCTAACTTTGTTAAGAATTTTTAGCAGTTACGCACAATAGCCTCAACAGCAATAGGGAATTGTTCGTAAGATGTACTGCACTTCAGAGACTAGAGAATTGCTCATTAGGAGTACTAAATAATTTAATTAGCTGTGATTTGAACTATGTGTGTACTAACCAACAGGCTATGTTTTCACCTTGTCCCGTCTTTGAAGATTTTTGAAGATTTTATTAATATTTGTAGGCCGCCCTTTTCACTGAGGGGACTCAGGGCAGCTCACATAAAATCAGGGAGGGGGAATACAAACATTGACATAGAGACATATAATAAAATAGCAAGCAACATACATTCATCATTCGGGAGGGGCGCCTATCCTTGTCCCCAGGCCTGACGGGCTAGCCAGTTCTTAAGGGCTGTGCGGAAGGCCTGGACGGTGGAGAGGGTACGAATCTCCACGGGGAGCTCGTTCCAAAGGGTCGGGGCTACTACTGAGAAGGCCCTCCTCCTTGTAGTTGCCAGCCGGCACTGGCTGGCCGATGGAATACGGAGGAGGCCTAATCTATGGGATCTTATTGGTCGCAGGGAGGTAATTGGCAGAAGGCGGTCTCTCAAGTGTCTTCAATGCCAGATACAAATATGACTGAAACATGCATGATAGATGACATATAAATCAGTAGAAGTACTAGCTGTCACTACTAGACAAACTAAAACTATCACATAATAATAATTAAGAACCCTTTTAAAGATAAGGTAAGGCTGAAGGTAAAATTATGCTTCCAGTTTTCATGTGTCTTATAATTCCCAAATATAGGATGAACATATCTCACTCTAGAACAGTATTGTCACAAAGTTCACTACATGGATGCTGTTTTATAATATTGTCATAGAACATGAAAATAAACAGGTCACAAATTATAAGGTATAAATCTTATATACTAATTTTCTGGTTTCTGAAACATGAACTTAAATTAGAAACTGTCTATAATGCCACCTTAAAGTAATTGGTGGTTACTACTGCTGCAGAGTTACATTGTAGCCAGAGACATAAACCCAACAATCACCAATTTACTAATAAATCAGTAACAGCTATATTTGAAAAGGCGGTTAGGTACCCTATTAGCACTGAGAGCTAGTGAAGCTAAAATGCCTTGGAGTGCCTGGCTTCCTATCCCAGGTTTGGGTGGTGAGGATACTGGGAGCTTTCCAGCTTCAGGTCTTGGAAGTGGTTCACTTTAGGGATGGGATTGCTCCCTTAATAAAGTACCTATACCTATACCTTAAGATCAGATCACATAGTTCAGATCACAGGGGAGGGCTGGAGGCAGGCCATAGTATCTTGATGGTATGAACCATGGAGAAGAAATATAGAGGGAGACAGGAAGCAGACTGCCTTAGGGGATCCCAGAACCATTAGGAAATCTGATTCTCTGTCCAGATTGTTGATCTTGTCCTATCAGCAGATCTTCATGGCCATGGCCTCCAATTGCTGCTACTGAATGCCAGATCAATCTGTAATAAGGCCTCTCTCATTCATGATTTTATCATGAATGAGATGCCCAAGTTGGTATGCATTATCAAGTCCTGGCTGGATCCCAAACAAGGAGTTGTTCTTTCAAAAATATGCCAGTTTTGAGTATTACATCAGCCACAACTTCAGGACAGGGGTGTGAATGTGGCGATTGTCATCTGGTTTTGAGGAGAGATGTGCCACAAGTGATCAGATGTTCATTATGTTGGCCTCAAGGGATCAGTTGAGATTGTTGTAATTGTATCAGCCTGCCTGCTGCATGCAACCTCCCTCCCTGAACTCCTTGACTCCTTTTCTGGGTTGGCAATGGAATTTCTAAGACTTATGGTCCTGGAAGGCTTCATTCTACATTCTTCATTCTATAAATGGGATTTGAGGTGGCTTAGGAGTCAGGCCACCATGATAGCCATGAGTCAATTCCAGGTAATCCAGAGCCTGACACTGAGCAGTAGTCAAAGTCCAGATCTGGCATTCCTGTCAGAGCACAGGCTATATGATCTGAATGTAAGGGAGCTCTTGGTAACTCTATTGTCATAATCAAGTCATGCCCTCATTTCTGTAGGATTCTCCACTTCCCTTTCATCTACTGTAGGGAAATTTTTCTGCTCCTGGTGGCTGATAGACCCGAGGAAGTGACAGTTCCTTAATATTCTGAGCTTCACCATTTGCTGTTTATATCCATGCCCTCCTGGCTTGTGAAAGCAGATTGAGTGATACCTTGAGTAGGTTATGATTAATTCTTCTTTGTGTAAGGTATGTTCCTTAACCTCTTAAAAAGACCATGGTTTGCATCTTTCTCAATAAGTCTTCACAAGACACGATTATAGTGGACAATTTTTGTCCAGTATCTAACTTCCCTCTTTTGGGGGAAGGGGTTGTGAAGGGGGTTGTGCAAGATCTCCTATAATTTGTATATTTTAAAAAATTAACTTCTAATTTTTAATGTCAACTTTTAATATTTTCTATTTTAGCAGAAAAACGAAGAATGACAGGAACAAACTGAAGATAGGGAAAAGTGAATAGACAGAACAGAAAGCTATCTGGGGAGCATTCATTAATTAAATAAAAACCAATGCAAACCGTTGAGGTGAGAGAAAAATGTGACTGGGTAACAAAGAAAGAGGGAGAGGGAGGGAGGAAGGAAGGAGGGGGAGAAAGAGAGAGAGGCTCTGTAAAATTAGATTAGCTTTATCAAGAAATAGTCCATTCCAAACAACAGTAAATCTTTAAGCTAATTTTCTGTACACTTAAAAGCATCTATTTTTTTTTGTTTTCAGCAGCAATTTATATTTTATAAGCAAATACAACTAAGTAGACATCCACAGGCAATAGCCCTTAACTGTTTATCAGGTAAATATGTATATGCTGCATTCATTATAGCTCTTCTAGCATTTTTTTAATATGCACAATACTCTAAGTTGTTGAGATTTTGGAAAAAAAAGTCGTTACTTTTCCTTGCTTAATGAACCCATGCATGAAGTTATTTTTTTCACAGCAACTGGGCAATGAGTTACCATTTTTATTGCGCTTCCCAGCATTGCTCAAGATTTTTTCCTGGTTGGTCATTAAAGCTTAAACACAACACGCCTGTGAAAATGGAATATGTTTTTCAGTATATTATTAGCTTACATTTCTTTACATTAAACATTACTTGTGTATAAATTTTGATTTCTTAAATTAGGCAACAGTTTATAGCTTGCCACCTTTGTTCAGCTCTTTTAATGTTTACTGCTGTTATTGTCCTATTGCTGTACATTATTTTTCTTTGCTTATTCTCTTCTTGCTTCCTGCTTCCTTTTTGCTCCAATTCCATCACATTCTAGTTTACCTGAATCTAACTGATTCTGGCATTGCTGTTGCTACCATTTATTCTCTCTAACCAGAATGTTAACAAATTACTTTTTCTTATCTGGAAAACTGACAGTCTATTGGCCAAAACTTTATCAGCCAATGAATGTATACAGAATCTTATTAGCCCCTAGCCTTTGTCCTCATTTTCAATTCCACTGTTCAGAATAAAAATAGTGGACAATATTGTCACCATGATATGATGAAACAAAAGGGGATAGTTTGTTCTCAGTAACTGTGATCACTGTCCTCTCTGTAAAGCTATCAAATGTAGGCAATCTCTGTATATGTATAATAATTTGTATAATGTACCGTACATATGACATCAATGATTTTTAATCTATGTAACATCTAGACAACTTTTCTACACATAGATTTCACATCTGGGCTAGTAATAGGTAAATAATAGGTAAATTCTCGTATACTAAAGTGACAGCAGAGAATTGGCTTTGACAACATATTTTTCTATGTCCAAATCTTTTCCATTTATCTTTTTAAAGGACATTAAGTTTATTGACTTTGGATTGAACTAAGATAATCTGTTTTTATATTCGTTATAATGTATTGATATAAACATATATTATCAAACATTTCATCTTTCAAAATCAATATTGTACTAAACCTTCAGTATAAACCAAGGATTTTGAATTACATGGTAAATGAAAAAAGTGTTAATGCTGTCACTTTTTGAAACATTTTACTATAAAACTTTAGATGTTCCTTTTCATCAAGCTTGGGAAATTATGAAGGTATGGCAATTAATAATAAAATGTAGCATTTCCATTATCAAGAACAAGACATACTGTACAATATGATGTCAGTAATGGCTGATTTATTTTCCTAGATTTATGTAGCTTTGTAATGTTATCTTGGTTTTGATTAGAAGAGAATAACTATTGCTATCTCATATGCAAACTTAAACAGTATATGAAGAGCTGATTAAGGTGGTCTAGACATTTGATCATGAGTAAATATCTACTCTCTGTTTTTATATTTATTTAGTCATTTGAAACAACTAAAACTTTACAATGAAGCATAATTGATTTCCTTGTTTTTCCCAAATTATCCTTCCCTTGGGTTATTTTTTTAATAACTCCTCTTTAAAGAGCTAAATATGTCAGTTCTGATTTCATTTGGTTTCCCCTCATTTTTCAACCCTTACACTAGTTTTGTTACCTTTATTTTGGAATAAATTTGCAAAAGCGAAAAGAAAAAATGTGTTTTTGTGTACACGTCTCTGGACAAACATGTTTAGCTATTTTTAAATGCATTGTTTTAATAATACTTCAGAATTTATTTATTTTTGTTATTTTAAATAGGTTTCTGTAAGTCATCCTTAACCATTAAGGGAGCCTATGATATATGAATATTCTAATCTAGTAAATAAGTGCTGTGTTCATATTTTTGAATGCCATATCATCTGCATTTGAGTACTGTATATGCTCTATGTTTTTGCTTTTTTAGGCATGATGATGATGAAACATTGACAATGAGGATGTTGCTGAATTTCATTTCATTTCATTTCATTTCCTTTATTTGTATGCCGCCCTTTTCCCTGGGGGGACTCAGGGCGGCTCACAATTCAAAAAGGGAGGGGGGGGGAAAGACAAACAGTATTCCAATATGGAAACAATACAACATATTAAAAGAGAGCACAACAGTCACACAATTCGGGTGGGGTTGGAATCTTAACCCCAGGCCAGCCGGGACAGCCAGATCTTCAAAGCGGCGCGGAAGGATTGGAAGGTGGTGAGGGTCCGAATCTCCACGGGGAGTTCGTTCCAGAGGGTCGGAGCAGCCACCGAGAAGGCTCTCCTCCGGGTAGTTGCCAGTTTGCACTGGCTAGTAGATGGAATTCGGAGGAGGCCTAATCGATGCGATTGTATCGGTCTAGTGGAGGTAATTGACAGTAGGCGGTCTCTCAAATACCCAGGCCCACTACCATGAAGGGCTTTATAGGTGATAAGTAGCACCTTGAAGCGCACCGGGAGATCCACAGGCAGCCAGTGCAGCTCACGGAGGATAGGTGTAACATGGGTGAAGCGAGGTGCACCCACAATCGCTCGTGCGGCCACATTCTGGACTAGCTGAAGTTGCCGAATGCTCTTCAAGGGCAGCCCCATGTAGAGCACAGAATGATGACAGTGATAGCATATCACATTGTTCTGTAAAAATATTTTTCAAATTGACTTAGATGTAGTTATCAGTTTCCTTTTTGCAGGAAATAAAATATGATTGAACATTTCCCATCATCATTCCTCACAAATTCTGATTATAATTTGTTGGTGAGTGGACAGGGAGATAAACTATTCATGTTCAACAGAATAAATACATATAGAACATCTCCCATCCATGTTGATTAAGTAGTTACTATTACAAATATTAACAATTAAATATTTGAATGCATGCATTTGTCAGCTTGGTTTTGTTCATTGAGATCCCAATAACTGGAGTGTTTGGTTTATTTATTTTTTATCATAACAATGCTTTTATTATTTTTATAAATAATTTAAGGAGGTGGACATACTCCATTTTTCACCTATTTTCACAGTAACACTGTGAAGTAGACTAGTCTGAGAAAGAGTGACTGGCCTAAGGTCAGTCAGCTGGTTTTCATGCCCAAAGTGGGAGTAGAATTCATAGGCTCCTGATTTCTAGGACAGTACCCAAACCACAATGACCAAACTAGCTCTATATTCTTTGACTTTAGTATGGAAGATGTCCATTGAAATTAGTTTTACAATTTTGATGTTTATAAAAGATACATTTAGTATATATTAATCAGTGTTGTTTGACCAATTTTGTTTGGTCATGTAGAACAACTTTTAAAAAAGACTATTAGTTTTAATCATCTGCTGCATTTCCCATATGTCTATAAAGCTTGCCTAGTAATATGTGCAAATGTGTGTTTGCTTTGATCATGGACTTAAGACTTCTTTTTCATCATCTGTTCCCATTTAGATCTCCTTTAGTCATCAGCCTAAGAAATGAGTGTGGGACTGACAGAACTAATGAAGCAGAGGCAAACCTAATGATAAGCACATTTTATATTTGATTTATCTGTACTCATAATAAACTAGAATTTGAGGATTATCAAAAGATAGTGAGTTAACTAGACATCTGTTGACTGGGAATTAGAGTATGTACTATTTTCCAGTGCATGCAGATCCAAGCTAAAGAAGATAAATTAATTTTAAAAGCCAGTCACTGTGGAAAATTTGATTTAGTAGATGAAGGCTTAGTTATCTTGAGTGCTAAAATCAGAAACAGGAAGATGTTACAGAGAAAGAGGGAAATGAAACATGGATTATAATATTTATTAGTATTTTTCCTGCTAAATTCAGAGAAAGTATGTAAAACAAGTCAAATCAGAAATGTAAGTGAAAATAATAAGACATTGTCCTAGTTCAATTTCCCTGCAAAATCTTAGCATAATATATGAATTCATAAGCTATGATGAAGCATTGCATGTAAACAGGGCTATTGTAGTTTATTTGTTAGTATTTAAGTACATTTAGTGATCTCAAACAAGATATCTTGTAAACCATGAGTATAATATATTTTGTTGGAAAAAAGTTAACACATTATATATTATTCACTACAATGTGTTTAAGTAAAACATGACTTAGTATGTGGCATGAAAAGTTTGTTGGACTGCTACTTAAAACTTATTGTATCTACTGAATTATTTCCATCTCTCTTTGCTAATTTAGATAGCTACTTCCAGTATTTTATTTTATTCCCAAATAGAAATGTATTCTTTCTG
Organism: Thamnophis sirtalis; assembly: GCF_051295495.1. Taxonomy (NCBI): domain Eukaryota; kingdom Metazoa; phylum Chordata; class Lepidosauria; order Squamata; family Natricidae; genus Thamnophis; species Thamnophis sirtalis. The sequence continues at coordinate 44,440,735 of NW_028261388.1, read as the reverse complement.
CTACTAATAAATCAACAAGATTATATTATCTTGTTAAAATTAATAAGAAACAGTACTGAAAATAGAGAAGCTAATATTATAATGCCCTATATAAATCAATGATATGACTGGAATATTGTATGCAGTTCTGGTCAGTGCACCTAAGTGAAGTAGTGGAAGTGGAGAAAGTTCAGAAGAGGTCAACTAAGATGACCAAGGGACTTTGGCAGTTTCCCTATGCGGAAAGGTTTGACGTATGTGGCTTTTTAGTCTAGAAAGGACATATGTAACAGGGAATGGGATTGAGGCATACAAAATTATTCATGGTAAGGAGAAGCTATATTCCTTACTTAAAAGGGCCACAATGGTGCAGTGATTTGAATGCAGTACTGCAGGCTACTTCTGCAAGTGCCGTCTGCCTGCAATTTGACAGTTCAAATCTCACCAGGCTCACAGTTGACTCAGCCTTCCATCCTTTCGAGGTTGGTAAAATGAGGATCCAGATTGTTGGGGGCAATAGGATGACTCTGTAAACTGCTTAGAGAGGGCTGTAAAGGCATTGTGAAGTGGTATATAAGTCTAAGTGCTATTACTATATTTCTGTCCCCAAAAAGTAAAACAAGAGGATACCTTATGAAATTGAAGCCTAGAAGAATCATGATGTACAAAACAAAATATTTCCGTACAATTTTTAATTTAATTTGGAATTCAATATCACAAGATATGGGACTGAGCAGCTTCAAAAAAGAATTTTAGCAATACATAGAAATCATGGGGATCCATGACTATTAGTCTTGATACCAGTGTCACTTCCTTGTTTTGTCAATTGCCCACTGTGAGAACAGACCGTTGGATAGATGTGCCAGAGGTCTGATCCAGCACAGACTGCTTATGTTGTTATCTTCCCCAATGGAAAGTGAGATACTACTAATCTGTCAGCAACTGTTCTGTCTATGTCAGAAAGAGTTTAATCAATGAAAGCTTGGGTATTTTAGAGTGTTATGGTACATGTTTACATATATTTGTCTGGAATTTAATGGTCAATTGTCCATAAAATAATGGATATACTTATATTGATACCTGAAAACCTTAAAAACCTTTTAAGAAGGACAAAAATGCCAATTTTAGTACATTCCAATTTTAATCCTAGTCAGTAGATGTAATTATTATTTACATTTTAAAATGCTTTAATACAGTATTTGATAAATAAATATATATTTGTGGAGAAAACATGGCAAATGTGAATAAAAATTATGCATCCTAAAAATTATGCATGCTGATTAATATGCAGTAAGTCAATAGTGCTATGGAAGCTACATAGAAATAGAGAACTATTAGCTGGGCTGGGCAGAAGGGATTTAAAACAACAGTTACACAAGTTTCTTCTATCTTTTCTATGAAAAATTAGCTATTGCTCTTTTGCCAGCTATTCCAAATGCCTGACCTGGCTCTTTAACGCCAAGTTTAAAAAGGTGAATTGCTCTCAACATAAGTACTTGACCCAGAAATACATCACTGGTCCCATCCCCCTCACTTGGTCACATAACACTCTCTTTCCTACTAGAACATAAAGACTAACTATGGCTGCATTGTGTTCAGCTTTGTTCTATTGCCTTTAATCAACTAAGGGCTTTTTTTCCTTCTACTTTGATAGAAGCGGTTAGAGGGAGAAGAGGGCTGGTAGAAGAGAAACCTACAATCACATATTTAAGCACTTATGTTCTAAGTCATTATATATTTACTGAAGTATATATTCTGCCTCGGTCTCTGAGGTGAATTACAATGTAGGTCAAACCAGAATAAATAATAAAAAACAGGAGGAAACCGGTAGCCAACCCAGGTCATAAAATAATAGTGTAACACAAACAATATAATTTCTTTGCATTATTGGGTAACTTCTGAGTAATCTTGAAGAGCAGCTCATGTGGAATAAATTACAGTAATCAAAACATGAAGTGGAAAAGATATGAATGGTATTTTAGTGCAACCTGCTCCAGGAAAGGCTACAACTGGCTTAACAGTCTCATCTGATTACAGCTTTCACTCACTTCTCTGGCAAGAAGTTAGGCCTATGAGATCTTGTTAATTAATTATTGATTGATCTAGCCTTGGTTGACATTTTATATTTTTATTGCATGACTACTATTAGTGCTGTTTTTTTTTGTTATTGCACCAGGGCTTTTAAAATGGTAGATATAAAGAGTTGTTGTGAGATGGGAAGCCATATAAATCATTTTCTTTCTCATTCAGGGTGGGGGGTCCCGATTGCAGAGTTTGTAATGCAGTGAAACATGTGATGATACAGGTGAAACATGAAAAGGTTAATGTTCATCATCCCAGATATTTTCATTTCATTGTACACAGCTTCATATTGATACTTGCCCATTATCGCTTATGGGCAAATTCTTTTGCAAATTGAATTATGAATCTCAAAGCAACATGAATCAGTTGAATCATGACACTTGAATTGCAAACTCAAATCGAAACCATCCATTCTTTGAATTTCAAATTCAGTGAAATCAAGTTTGGTTCTCACTGGCTTACATCTCATTTTAGACTCCTGAAAATATAAAGCTATAAGTAAGATGAATAGGTCTAGTTTAGTTGAAGGACTAAATTATTTCCAAGTGAGCTTTTTTCCCTTCTGTTTGCCTGAACAGAATGAAGCTGTAGTTCAGAGTTGACATCCACAATTATGGCTGGAGACGATGGTCTCTAAGGGACTTTCACTCAGACATACAGTATATGCACACAATATTATTTCTGTGCTGTAATAGAATTGTCTGCTTCACATATCCAAAAGTGGGGAAGGCAAGACTTATTATATGGTGTACACATATAACTGTTTCAAAAAGTAGAAAACTGTGAGTGAGCTCAGGAAAACATTCCTGGCTTTCCGCCTGAAGCAGTTTAGTTGCTTTGTTTAATTTAAAGAGCTGGCCTTGACTCTAATATAATTTTTTGTTGTTGTTCTTAAACTGTGGTTTAAACAACGATGGAGAAGGATTGGTCCTTCCATCCACAAGAAAGATGTTGTCTTTAAAAATGACTCTTACTACTGTCAGGATGTGGTCAGCTATTTAAATTTAAATATTTTATGGCTGAGCTCTTAGTTGCCAATGGAAAATTTCTTTTGGCAGCATTCCACAGCATTACACTGTTGCCAGTTCCTTGTTATTTTGGAGGTTTCATCTTCTCATCTGCTGTCAGACCTTAGTTTTTTGCCCAGGGCCACCCTGGTTGTATTGCAAGCTTTCCTACTTTAAAAATGTATTTTAAAAATACTAATCTTTAATATCCTTGCATGAAGCTATGACACAACTGTATCTGGACATAGCGTACAGTTTTGGACTCAAAACAAGTGCAAACTAATATAATATTTTCACTTCCCAGGATACTTGACTACTGATCTGTTTTACAAGAATTAATTACACCAGCATTATAGAAGAGATAACCATTGAATCTTCAGGAGGTTTTACACTTTCTTAGAAGGTTTTAAGAAACATTATTTTAAAAAAATTAAATTAAATAATTGAAGAAGTACTATTATCAAAATCATATGTAACTACATTTAATTATCTGCCCTTTCTTCTCCCACCATTGCCTTATCCCTATTTAAATCTTACATCAATTTAACCACTCCATACATCTGGTGAAATGAGCAAAAGCTTATGACTTAAATTAAAAGGTCTGAAAAAGTGTTACCCGACTCCACCTGGTTACCATAGACATGGGTGTCAAACTTGATTGCATCATGTGGCATCATGTGACATATTTTGCCTTTGTAGAGCCGGAGGTAGCATAATGGATCCAGCCTATAGGCTGCCAGTTTGACACCCTGCCATAGACTCACACTAGATTGAGTACTGATTAGATAATTTAGTTTACTTTAAATTATTTGTATGATTTGAAATAAATACTATGAAAACTTTACCAGACCTTCCTTCCTACTTACCTCTTCTAAGATTTGAGGAGTAAAATCTCAGGGGATTAATATTCATTGTCTTAATGAAAGACTGTTAGGAGCCATCAGAGTTCATCTGTGGCTTTAAAATTTGAAATGTATTTTATTATATTCATATTTAATTTGTTTTATTAGGTTAAATTAACATATCAATGTCAACATAACCTCACATTCATTGTTATATTTTAAGTATTTATAGTGAATTGTTTCATCTCTCTTATGTTTAGATTATTTTTGGATGCACAAATAGAAATGATAACCAAATACAAAGTGAAATTTCATGTTTTTTTGAAATAAAAATTAATACATGTCATAGACATTTATGTAATGAATATCTGAAAAGAAGAAAATATGAAATGTAATTGCTTAAGAAGGTTGTAAGAAAAATTTAATGGACTTCAAGACAATAATTGTATAGTTATAATGTAATCGTGTAAATTCTGTTAGCTTTCCCAATATTGAATACAAACAAGTATTCATTTTTTACTTTTAAAATTCAAGCAAAACAAAATATAGAAAAGTTTTTTAATCTGCTTGATGATGAATATAACTACCAGATGAACATAATAAATAATTATTAGTTAACACTGGATTGAATCCAGTCAACCTTGTGCAAAATCCAGAATCTTTTACTACATTGTCAGTGTGCTTTATTGACTTATAACAGAAGTATAGACATTGACAAAGCTAATAATACTATTTCTATGTATAATTACTGAAATTGCCCTGATCTGCTTGATTTAATGGCATTCACTAAACTGACATGCATAATTTATGGCAAGTTTGCTGTCAAGCATCAATTCAGATGACACAGTAAGATATAAACCGAATTACTAAACAAAGTGTTTATTTTTTTTCAGGAGATCACTGTAAGTATGGCAGAGAAAATGTTAATATCATTTTCTCAGGATCTCTGTGTTATGTTTAGTGGCACTGGTGTTATTTCCAGAAGAAAATTCATATATAAACAGTTTATCTCCTAGTAAAGGTATTCATCTGCAAAGAGACCTTAGGGGTAAAACATGCTGTGGAAGTCACTGATCCTGACTACACACTTAAATTTGAACCTTCTCTCATCTACTCCCCTGAAAGAAAGAAAAATGTCTCAAATGGGCCATAGAAATCATTGCTAATCCATCAAAGAATATAAAATAATCAAAATGCTAACAATTTTAACATTCACATAAAATATTAATTAAAACCTTCTAAACAGTAGATGTGTACAGAAATGGATTTATAAAACTTTCTTCCATACATCTGACTAATGATGCTGTATTCATTTTCATAGCCTGGAGATATTTTAAAATTCACAGTATTAATCAAAATGACAGAGAACACTATACAAATCTCATTAGGTAGGATTTGCTACACTGAGATAGCTGGGGTATATTTTTACAAATCTACTATCTAAATGCAATAAACAACTCATAGATGCAAACTAGGGTATATTTATTTTACCGTGAGGTAAAATCAAAGGGTGTAGATTTGAGGGAAATAAAGTTTATACTGTAAAAGCAAGAGGAAAAGAATGTGTGACCTATTTATATTTTCTAGCAATAAACATAGTTATTTGACGTTTGTCCTTACACATGTTCTTATGTCCAGAGAAATAATCAAAAATGAAATAAACATAGTGGGTGGAATGTCACTAAAAAGATAACTTCTCATTAAGTACATTACATCTACCAACCCCTGACAAGAGAGTTATGCTTTGTCTACTAATGAGTGTTATCTGTCAGAGCCCAGGAAGACAGTCTTTTCTGTTGTTGTGCCTGCCCTTTGGAATATCTTGTATCTGGTAATTAGATTAGCCTCATCTTTCAGAAGGCTCTATAGAGCCCATTCAAGGACAATGTCGAATGCTTTGACTATTTTTGTAATCATCTGCTCAGTATCTTTTATATTTTTAATATAGTCTAATATGTTTTATTTGTTTTCATTTGTATTGTGCTGGTTATTTTATAGTAGTATTTTTAATCATTTTAAACTACCCAGAGTAACTTATATTAAAGGCTGTAAAATATTGAATAAACAAACTTTATATAGATATAGATACATAAAGACAAAATAATAGCAATTGTATAGTATTTCCTAATAGGTTTGTAAGCTTACCTACCGTGCGTGAAATACAGCAGAATGGTGCTATTTACTTTCTATAATATTTTTAATATAGGAAGCGTAAATTCTTTACTAATGCTATACACTTTACTGTTTCAAAGTATTATAATATATACAATATATAATACATAGGAGACCAGAGACAATTGTTAAATGATTTATAGTAAAGGTTTTGTCTAGCTTTCCTTTTATTAAAAAAAAAAGGTTGTTATGATTAGATTTAGATTTAGATTTAGAAGGTTTATTTATATGCCGCCCTTTTCCCTGGGGGGACTCAGGGCGGCTCACAATCCAAAGGAAAGGGGGGAAAACAGACTTTTTACATATAAGACAATACATAATTAAAACACAACATTCATACCATTCGGGCGGGTTACAATCTTAGCCCCAGGCCTGACGGGATAGCCAGATTCTGAGGGCTGTGCGGAAGGTCTGGAGGGTGGTGAGGGTACGAATCTCCACGGGGAGATCGTTCCATAGGGTCGGAGCTACCACCGAGAAGGCTCTCCTCCGCGTAGTTGCCAGTCGGCATTGACCAGCAGATGGAACTCGGAGGAGGCCTAATCGATGAGATCTAATAGGTCGTGTGGAGGTAATTGGCAGTAGGCGGTCTCTCAAGTACCCAGATCCACTACCATGGAGGGCTTTATGGGTGACAAGTAGCACCTTGAAGCGTATCCGGAGATCGACAGGTAGCCAGTGCAGCTCGCGGAGGATAGGTGTTATGTGGGTGAAGCGAGGTGCACCCACAATCGCTCGCGCGGCTGCATTCTGGACTAGCTGAAGTCGCCGAATACTCCTCAAGGGCAGCCCCATGTAGAGCACATTGCAGTACTCCAGCCTAGAGGTCACAAGGGCACGAGTGACTGTTGTGAGAGCCTCCCGGTTCAGGTAGGGGCGCAACTGGTGCACCAGGCGAACCTGGGCAAATGCCCCCCTGGTCACAGCTGACAAATGGTGTTCAAAAGTCAGCTGTGGGTCCAGGAGGACTTGTAGATTTGTAGATTTGTAGATTTATTTATTTATAGGCCGCCCTTTTCCCTGAGGGGACTCAGGGCGGCTTACAATCAAAAAAGGAAGGGGAGTGTAGGACAATACCAAAAAGAAATGTGCACAAAGTAAATTAGACAATAAAACTCAACATTCACTCAGCATTCGGGAGGGGCGAAAATAAGATTATCCCCAGGCCTGACGGGCTAGCCAGTTCTTGAGGGCTGTGCGGAAGGCCTGGACGGTGGTGAGGGTACGAATCTCCACGGGGAGATTGTTCCATAGTGTCGGAGCCGCAACAGAGAAGGCTCTCCTCCGAGTAGTCGCCAGTCGGCACTGACTGGCAGATGGAATACGGAGGAGGCCAACTCTATGCGATCTGATGGGACGCAGGGAGGTAATTGGCAGAAGGCGGTCTCTCAAATAGCCAGATCTTCCAAGATCTGACTTCCAAGTTGCGGACCCTGTCTGAGGGGTGTAATGTTTGACCCCCCAGCCTGAGCGATGGAATACTTGCCAAATTGGTGGGAGGGAAACACAACAGCCACACAGTCTTATCTGGGTTGAGCACGAGTTTGTTAGCCCTCATCCAGTCCCTAACAGCTTCAAGTCCCTGGTTCATCACGTCCACCGTTTCAATGAGTTGGCATGGGGCGGACAGATACAACTGAGTATCGTCCGCATACTGGTGGTATTTTATCCCGTGCCGCCGAATGATCTCGCTCAGCGGTTTCATGTAGATGTTGAAAAGTAGGGGGGACAAGACCGAACCCTGCAGCACCCCATATGTTAGGGGCCTAGGGGTCAATCTCTGCCCTCCAACTAACACCGACTGCGACCTGTCTGAGAGGTAAGAGGAGAACCACTGCAAAACAGTGCCTCCCACCCCCACCTCCCGCAGTCGTCGCAGAAGGATACCATGGTCGATGGTATCGAAAGCCGCTGAGAGGTCAAGGAGAACCAGGATGGAGGCATAGCCTCCGTCCCTGGCTCTCCAGAGGTCATCGGTCAATGCGACCAAAGCGGTTTCTGTGCTGTAGCCAGGCCTGAAGCAGGACTGGAATGGGTCAAGATAGCTAGCTTCCTCCAAGGACCGCTGGAGCTGAAAGGCCACCACCTTCTCAACAACCTTCCCCACAAAGGGGAGGTTGGAGACTGGACGATAATTGTTAAGAACGGCTGGATCCAAAGATGGTTTCTTCAGGAGGGGTCTCACCACCGCCGCTTTGAGTGCGGGGGGAAAGACCCCCTCCCAAAGGGAGGCGGTAACAACTGCCTGGATCCAGCCCCGTGTCAC